>NW_020175018.1:17200698-17209023 GCF_003031525.2 Neophocaena asiaeorientalis asiaeorientalis
AGAGCCGCCGGCTCGGGCTCTGAGCGCCGCGCGGGCTGCGCGCGGGGGCCGCGGCCGGGAGGCGGGGACACGTCCGGGCGGCGGCCGACGCAATCTGCCCAGGAAATGGGTGGATTTTTCCTCTCCACTCCGGCTCCCCGCCGCCCCCTGGCTGCTGGCAGCGAGGCCTGCAGAGCCCCGTCACCAAGGAGTAGGGAGGGGGTGGCCCGGGAGGAAAGACAGACCACCCCCTCCCAAGTCGTCAAAATCCGCCCGCGCAGACGGCGGCGTCCCTAGCGCATGAGCTGGCCGCTGCCCTTCCACCCTCAAGGTCGCCGGCCAGCGAGCCCCAGGCAACCCCCTGAGACCCACCCCATCCATGCCCAAGGCCTCCGCCCCGCTGCCGGGGACTTGCTTGGCGGTGGCTCCAGGCTTCCTCCAGCCCGGCAGCCCCCTGAAACCCAGCCAGGAGGGCGAACTCTTGGCGGGCTCCGAAAGCAGCCCCTGGTGGGGGGTCTCCAGCCCCAGTGCTGGGGGAGGGCGCTAGGGGAAAGGCCCTGCTGGGAGCCCGGGACAGCCAGGAGCCCTAAGGCCTTTTCTGGCAGCTGTGGCGCTGCCCAGTGTGGGCTCCTGGGTCCAGGTGGGCATGCAGCAGGGGTGCAGAAGCTGGGTGTGGGTTTGGGGCTCAGGCCTCCGCGCAGGGTTGCTAAAGCGGCCCCACCCGTGGTGAGTGTGGTGCAGGTGGAGCCCTGGCCAGGGGCCTGGGGTCTGTGGCTGGGGGGCGGGGGGGGGTGTCCTCACTGGCTCTCCGGGTGTGTGTGGGGTCCTGATGCCCAGGGAGAGGGGCAGGGCAGGCTGGCACAAGTCCCCAGCCCTCGGCAGCATGGGTGTCAGGACACATGTAAGTCTCCTTGGAAGCACAGGCCTGACTGGGTCAAACATCTTAATAGTGCTTTAGAATTTGCAGAAGGCTTGTAACGGGAGTGCCTTGTAAAGGCACTTCCTCTAGACCTCCCATTAAGCTTTCCTCTGCTGCGTCCCCCTATGTAGCAGGGATTCGGTTACAGCCAGGATGGTCCTGGCCTGAGCACTGGTGTGAGACCCATGAGCTGAAGGGGCTCCTTTGGTTTGTTATCCTGGTTAATGCACGGATCTGTGGCAGCCTCTGGGTTGGAAGCAGCAACTTTCACCAGTTGGGGAAGGGCGCCATCTCCCAGCCCCAGCGGGTACTGCAGGCTCTGCTCCGCGACTGCGGTGCTCTGAGTCCCGCCAGCTGGGTCTGGGGGTGGGGGCAGCAGTCCCCCACTCTCTGCCTTTCTCCTTCCATGAACGTTTAACACCGATTTAGGGCCGCAAGCTGTGCCGACCCAAATCACTCACACCCGCTTCCCACTGCAGAAGGACATGGACCACTTATTTTGTTGGAACAACTTCAAATCCAATCCAATCTCCAAAACCTCACGCCGTCCATTGCGGAAGCTGCAGGTATTTACTTATCACCTACTATGTGCAAGATGTGGGATGCAGTGTACTGCAGACCCTAGATCAAAACCACGACACGAGGTACAGCCTGCTGTAAACCCCAGGACAGAAGCAACAGCAACGCGATAGATCCGACTCCGGGCATGGTGCGTGAACGAAAACTTCCCTACAACCAACCGAGCCCGTGCATTGCCAAGAGAAGCATCTCGGAGTGGACACTCCGCGTACAGACTCTGGGGCCAGACAGCCTGGGTTTGAGCCCTGGTTCTGCCCCTTACTGGTTGTGAGACCCTGGCCCAGGTAATTAGCCCTTCTGTGCCTTGGTTTCCCCATCTGTAAAACGGGTTTAATAATAGCAGGATGTGTAAGGATTCGGTGAGTCAGTGCAGGAGCAGACACGGCAGCCAGTAGGGGTGCCCCTCCTCGCCATCCCCGCTTTGCAGAAGACCAGAGGTCCTCCGAGGGGACGCTCAGCTGAGCGACTGGTGCGAGAGCCTGTGACAGAGCTGGGATTCAATGCCCCTGGACACCTCTGCCCCCTCTCCAAAGAGCTGCTTTTGGCTAACGACCACCCACAAGAGATGCTGTTGATACAGACATACAAATGCGGAAGAGGTATTCCTGGACGTGAAAACAGCTCCCAACACCCAGAGCTATGTTCTAGGAAGGTGAGCTCCAATCAAAGCCGATACAGAGAATTCAAATAAACCTCTCCTGATCCTGAAGAACTTCTGATCTGATTTCATGGCAGTGATGTCCCGCGGGATTTACAATGGGTACTCTAAATTAGAAGAGTGCCAACCTGGCTGGGTTGTTCAGGGGAGGAAATGAAATCCAGGTCATTTACACCCATGAAGCCAAGTCCTGCTCCAAAGACCTGCTGGAGTCTAGACCACCCAAGGGTTGAGGAATGCCTTCAGCTCCCCTGGCCCGGGACTCTCCCAGACTCTCCAGGGGACAGGCAATTACGGCCAGCCTGGAGATCTGAAACCCCCTTATCGTATTTCTCCTGAGCCTGCAGTCCTGATAGGGAGCCTAAAAGGGTTTATGGCATCCCCTGAGGCATGGCTGAGAAGCAGTCTTTTGAAAAGATTTGGGTTATTCATACTGGGCTTGCCAACGTGGGCTGCACCTTGGAATTCCTACAGCTCCCTGGGAACTAAGCTGACCCCAGGAGGTCAAAGCATTGAGACAGATGGGAGAAAAAGCTGACTCACACCCCCACCCCCACGCCTTTACATCCTAGTCAGAATTGAATAGATGCACTGTTTTCACCCCTCCCACCCACCAGCTGACTGCCCTGAGGCCCACCCTGGCCTCCTCCCACACCCTCTGCTCCCGCTCTAGAAAGTTCCATGCTCCTTTCATAAATGTTGCCTCAGACTGTCACATCCAGACAATGGGAGGGAGGTCACAGCCCCACCTTGTCTTAGTTGCCCCAACAGAAATGGGGTCCAGTTCGGGAGAGGCACTTTGAAGGACAGGGACAGGAGAGTTCAGCGGGCACCTGCCCTCTGGGCTGAACGCATGGCTCCTGGGGCCCCACAAACATTACCATTTCCTATTTTCTGGGTAAGGGAACTCATCGTAACTAGTGGAGGATGGTCTGGTTTCTATTGAGTAAGTAATTGATCTTGACATGAATTAGAAGGTGGTGTCCTTATAAAAACATCTAAGAGTCAGCTCGGGGGTCCAGCTGGGTTAGGGTTAGGAAACGCCCCAGAATGTAACACCTGCTCAGAGCAGAGGACTTGGTGCTGCCGGATTCTAGAGGCTTCCACACGTGGCCACTCCCCGGAGCACACACTCCGCCCTCAAGACATCACCAGCGTCTCAGACCAGCGAGGACCCTCTGCCTGTGGACCCCAGACGTGGCCTCAGAAACCTCAGCCCCTCTACCAACGGTTGGT
Organism: Neophocaena asiaeorientalis asiaeorientalis; assembly: GCF_003031525.2. Lineage (NCBI taxonomy): Eukaryota > Metazoa > Chordata > Mammalia > Artiodactyla > Phocoenidae > Neophocaena > Neophocaena asiaeorientalis. The sequence continues at coordinate 17,204,070 of NW_020175018.1, forward strand.
GTCGACTCTGGAGCAATCCCTCGAGTTGCTTATGGGGTGACTCAACCAATGCCCTCTCCCCAGAGGCCACGCACCACTGATTCCACCTGTGCAGAGTCACCTTGATAAGATTTGGGGGCTGGACTGCCTGGGTGGGGCACAGGCACCCACCCATCGGAGAGCAGAAGTGTTTACAATCCCGAGAGCTCTCCTCTGAGTCCTGCTATGCTGTCAGATTTACAAGCGGCGTCCTGGGGTGATGAGTAAAGTTATCTGTAATATTTATGAACACATCTCTGTTCTTTCTTTGACCCTCACACCCCCAAAGCACCACTCGAAGCAAGTGGGAGTGACTTTCCTTCCAGAGCCACCCGTGAGAGCCACGTGCACCCTGGGGACATCTGTGCTGGGAGGTTTAAGCTCCTGGAGGGTGTCCTGTGTGCTCACTACACTGTTGCAAGGAACCGAATTGCCCTAGATGAGCGTCTCCAGGTGAGGGCTTCTGATGAGACAAAGCCTGGGGCTTCGGCATCTTCCACCCCTTCTCTCCGCTGGACTATTCAATCCACACTCTTCCCAGTCACTCGCCCTCTTACTGACCAACCGATTTTAAATGCCGTCGGACCGTACATCAGAGACACCCAGGCCAGGTCCCCACTGCCCAGACTAGAGCGAGGAGACGGGGAAGCCCATGTCTTCTAAACACCGCTCGAGAGTGAGGGAGCCACTGTGGCCCACTGTCACCTACGTGTTCGTCATGGGACTTAACCTGGGTGCAGAAGAAGGGGAGACCCTTTGAGCAAGGAGGAGCCTTCTTCGCTGCGGCTGCCCCATAATTATAAATTACACCAAATGTAACAAAGAGCGTAACCAGGACCGCAGGCGTGTGGGGCGATTTGGAGATTTAGATGTTACATCAGCTAAGAAGGTCTGTGCCTTTTTTCTTAATTCCTGGATCTCAGTCGTCAAGCAGATGCTGGGAGATTTGAGGGGTGCGGGGCTCCCTGCATGAACCTTTAGGCTGGAGAGAACGGAGGCGGGGCACCCAGTGCACCCTCGAAGGCGCCCTCCACCTCCTGGGGTGAAAGGGCTTGTCTGGTTCACCCAGCCTCAGTGGCAGGAAGCAGACCACCCCCAAGGGGTCTGACACACACCCCCCGCCCCCCCCCGCAGGCTCTTCCCTTTTGAAAAGCCAAGCTCCAAGTTCAGAGCAGGCCCAGCAACGGGCCACACAGTCAGAGACACGGCTCTCAAACCCTCTTCCAAAGGCCATATGAGCTGCCGTGATGGCACCAGGTGCCCCCTTTCTTACTGGTTCTCAGTGGTGTTGAGCCGTTTCTCTACTTTTTATTCTTCTCTCTCCATCTTAACAAGAACATGAACTCGGGTGTCAGACAGACCGTGGAGCTGCATCTGGGGTCTGTCACCTACCTGCTGGGCCACTGGGCAGGTTACTGACCACCCACGCCCCCCTCTGCCCCTTGAGCCTCGGTTTCCTCATTTCGAGACCGAGGACGACAACACAGGGTCACTGGGGTGGCTTCTACCCGACCCAGATTAAGCTCCTGGTGTGTGTGTGTGTGGGGATGTCTGACACTTGATGACACTCCAAAAATATTAACCCTCGTGACTGGTTTTCTCCCTAGTGCTTTAAGCTCCTGGCCAGTTTCTGATATGTAATAATCTGAAAAAATGAAGAGATGTGGATTTTCCTGTTCCATTTTCTCCCCCCTTACCTGAGCCACGGGAATGACCTCATGGCTGCTGCTTCCGGCGGGGGAGAGCATCTACAGGGCGCCTCTCAGAGCCGAGAAGCGGCTCCTGTCCCCAGCAGCACCAGTCACAGCTGGCGTGTGTCTGATTCAGTTCAGCCTGTAATTAGCTTTGGATTACTTTACATGGGATGTTAAATATTGATTACAGGGCCCAATAACTTTAGTAATAAATACAACCCAGGGCAGAAAGTTACCTTCCTTTTTAGTGCAGAGAGCTAAAGTGCGTGGGACAAGGGGCAAATTGCTTCCGGAGATGAAGCGGCCGCCTGGCGCTGAGGAGTTACAGCTCCCCCCCCCCGCTGCTGGTACAGAGCCTTCTCCCTGGAAACAGGAGCAACTCTCTCGTGCGGGCTGTTTGCGTGTCTGGAGATGGTCTCTGGCCAGCCCCCGAGGCAGCGGCCAACCTCAGTGCAAAGACGGGATCAATCCCATGCATGCTGAACTAACTGGTTTAGGAAAAGACCCCCATGATCCTGAACCCCCCAACTCCCTGGACCACTGACACCCCAGCATCCAGGGCACACGTGGGCCTAAAATCTGGGGGACACGAGGGGCTGGGGCACATGAACAGGACGTCAGTGGGATCATTGGGCCGAAGTTTTGATTCAAGCAGGTGACAAAATTCATGCTTCCGTCTGAATGGACGGTTTTATTCTTGTTCAATTTGTTCAGGGTGATGGGTTGGGGTCTTCCACTCTGGCTGAATCTGAGGAGGAGCGAACAGATTTGCAGTGATGGGATTCTGAGGGGCTAACTCCACGCCAGCCCCTCCGTGACACCTGCCTGTCCAGACACAGCACCCATCACCCACCCCCACCTGCCCGCCGCCGAGTCCACTCACATCTCTTCTCAGGTGCTGAGACCTGCACACAGCTAACCGAGCTCCAGAAGAGCCCACAGCAGTCGGCCCGTAAAGCCTGAGGGCACTCGACAGCCCCGGTAACAGCTGGCGCTCGAGGGTGCCCTGTGCCCGTTCACAGCTGGAGCCCCGCCCTATCCCAAGGGGTCGGGGTCATCATGTCGTTAAGAAAGACCACTTCTGGCTTGGGGACTAATGAGAAAAGATCCACTTCACTCCTGAGATAAAGCAAATCCCTCAACACTCCTTTGTCGAACTCCAGATACAAGAGCCAAGGTTCTGGGCCCTTCTCCACGCCGCGGCGTCTGTGTGCAGCCCCGCTGCTGCCCACCTGTTCCTTCCCATCTTCCTGCCCCGGCTCACCCAGGTGCAACCTTGGACCCCGCGCAAATGGCACCCCTTCTCCAAAGCGTTCTCAGCTCCCTCCACTCTGACCCCAGAGTCCTCATGTCTCTTAAACAAATAGATATGGCAGAGCCTTAGGTCTCCCCACTAAGCACCATGGCCCGGATGACAGACAGTTGTGCTCAGCATCGCTAGCCCAGCTTTGACCGAGTCAAGCCCGACCAGCTGGCATCTGAGAGCTGCAGGTGGCAGGAGAGGAGGACAGAACCAGAGTGCGGGTTTCTAGGGGGGAGCCATCTTCGAGCATCAGCTAGCTTCATCCTCCTTGTTTTAAAACGGTAGACGTTCAGGCTGAAGCTCAGAGCCTTTCTCAAGGCAACCAGACAGTGGCTGGTGGGACGGGGAAGGGGAAGGGCAGCCGGGTCCAAGGTCATTGTCACAGAGCTGCGCACCCCTTCCATGCCATCACACACGGGGGATGACGTGCTTCTCTCAAGGGAAGGCGAGCTGGGCTGGGGTGGGCGGGGCTCAGGCAGCCCCAGCGCTGCCCCACCCCCCCCAAGATGAGAGGTCAACTCCGAGGACACTTCTCAAGGAGCTTGAAACACCAGCCTTTTATTGAAAATCACAGAACAAGACCCAGTCAAGCATCTTTCCACCTGAGGACAGAGTTCATCTGGGCCCACAAACCTGGCGCGTAGTAGGCCATCCATCACTAGTTGGCATTTGACTGAGTGGCTCAGAAGCACGCTGTCGGGAGAACAGATGGCCCGGCCATGTGCTCTACACTCCCCCCCTCCCCCCGCCCGTCTGCCTGAATCCTTCGAGCAGCGCCTGTGAAGTGCAGGTAAAACCCATACGTTTCTGACTTGTTCCCATCTGGACGGGTCCTAATCCATAAACATGGTGGCCCTGGAACCTTGTGTCCACGTCCCTTGGAAGGGCCCTAAGACGGAGGGTGCCGCTGTGGGAGCAATTTCCCTAAACTGGAAGAGGGAAAGGGTGGAGGGGAGACAGACACAGCTCAGTCACCGCGGCTCTGCTCGCCTTTTCCTGAAGCCCAGAGGTATTGTACTCATCGCCCATGTAGGCAGCATTTCTCCCGACACCAGGCAATGTGGCTTCCTCGGATCGAATTACTTCGGGATCAAGAAAGCAAGGTTCTTAGGTAGGGGGGTCCCCAAGGAACTCCCAGATTATTCAGAGCAGCCCAGCCCTGGACCCACACCCACTCCCAATTCCAGTCCCTGCCTTAGAGGTGACTGGTAAAGGTGAGAGGCACCTGGCCTGACCCCGAAGAAGCCCACCTGGGCAGGACCGGGGTAGCCGGGATCCCTGGAGCTGGTGGCTGAGCCAGCCACTCTCTGACCCCTTCACAGATTTGAGCTGGCTGGAGAGATTTTCGCCAGGTGAGCCTTTGCTCCAAAATCCCACCACAATTAGGGATACTGGGCTCCCAATGGAAGATTCTGAAAGCACAGCCTCAGAGGCAGGCGCGGCGAGGGCAGGGCCTGCCTCCGGGCTGTGTTGAGGAAGGCATTTCCCTGAGAGATGCCACAGCTCAGCTTCAGAAAGAGGAGCCTTCCAAAGAAAACATCGTTTGCCTTCCTGGCCCCTGGAGGGCCTGGGCTCGGGGAGCTGACCAGGGTCCTGAACGGGATGGTGGGGGTGCAGCCAGCGCGGGCAGGGGCGGGCCACGTTCAGATGGCTGGCGCCGCCAGCGTGGACAGGCGGGAGCTCTCACCACCGAGGCAAAGCTTCCAATTGAAGCTGAACCAAAAGTTTCTTCTAAGACCGGGGGATCTTTAAAAAGACTGAGAAGTGAACCTCTGGAGGGGGGCGGGGAACGAGGGCTCAGGGAGCCTGCAGGTGAGGGGGCCAGTAGGGCTTGGAGGGCCCAAGGGCAGCCACTTCCAGGGCCACCCAGACCAGCCATCTCTTTCCCGAGATGTCTAAGTAAGGCACGCGCTGCCTGGCTCCATGTCTGGGGTGCGCG
>NW_020175018.1:17209044-17210662 GCF_003031525.2 Neophocaena asiaeorientalis asiaeorientalis
TGTGCGTGCGTGTACATGCACACATAGAGTGTCCATTCACAGAGCACCAGTGTGCCCCTTGGCCAGGCCTTCCCTGCAGCCAAGAAAACTTCACTCCCAGAGACCATGCGGAACCTCTCCAGGGGGCCTGGCTGGCTGTCTGCCTGGCACCAGCAGGGTCTCCGAGGTTAGGTGGGACAATAAACCCTTCCGACGCTGGGGCCGAGGCTGCACTTCCCGGGAGAGCTAGGGAGCCGGCAAGGGCTTCAAGGCAAAACGGGAAGCTTATTCCAGAGCCTTCTCTCCTGTGATCTACCTCTCACCCTCTCGTCTCTCCTTTGTTTCCTCTTTTATTCTGAGAGGGAGGGAGGCATGGAGGGAGGGAGAGAGGGAAGGAGGGTCGGGGCAGCTGGCTCTTGGGGCCAAGGTGCTGGCAGCCCACCCACTTCCTGGACTTGCAGCCTCTCCCAGCTCAGACCGTGGCACAGTGGCACCATCCAAAGGTTATTTTAATGTCACTCTGAGCAGCCTGGCTCCCGAAGCTGGCAGGCTCTTCCCAGCACCCTGGTGCCAAAGCAACACCTTCAGTCCGGCGCTCCCAGACAGCCCTTCTCCTCCCAGACGAGCCAGCTCCGAAATGCATTTTTAAAATGGAGAATACTAGCCGGAGACAGGCTCTCTAACAGTACATTGTTCAGGGATGGCGAGCCCACTTAAAATGCCCAGCGGTCCCCACACACGCTTGCCACTCACACTTCATGCCGCGAATGTGGCCACAACCGCCCCCCAACCCTCCACATGGAGCACACAAAGCACCCCAGCCCCAGACACGCCGCCTGCCCTCCCCGGTCTGGTCTCCGCGGCACCATTCCCACCGCCAGCCCAGGGAGCCCCAAGGGCAGCATTATAGCCAATGCAGGATGCTCCAGAAGAGGGATGCAGGGGGTGGGAGTTGGGTCAGATCCACCTCTGAAAACGCCAGGGGCTTGGACATCCTGCTCTGTCTGCCTCCCAGGTGACAGTAGCAGCCAAATGGCGACCCCCACCCCCAATGCTGCCCTTTGAACTTCTCAGCAGGGAGTGGTCAGCCCGGGAGTCCAGGAGGGAGGGTTCAGGGCTGAGGGTCCTGGGGGACACGGCAGCACTATCGGGTCAGCCTTCACCCCTTCCTCCACCCCAGGTGCGGCTGGCACTCTGGCCCTCTCCCCAAGCCCTTGGCTGGGCGCCCGGGCAGGGGTGCCGGGCCGCGCGGTAGCTGCTCCCCGACTTTGCCGGGCTCCCCGGGGCCGGGCGGGCGCCTCGCAGGCAGGGAGGAAAATGGCGTTGCATGCACGTACTTGAGTGAGTTCCGTGCCCATGAGGATGAGGAAGAGGAGGCTGAGGAGGTTCCGGGCCGGTCGCATGTCTCGCGAACACCTCCCACGTCCTGGCGTGCGGGGAGCCCTGGGCGGCCGGCGACTGCGTGGACGCGGACGCGCTCCCGGCTCTGCTGGCTCCGCGGCGGCGCCCGGCGGTGTCCCCGCGCCTTCAGCACCCGGAGCAGGCGGCGCGCGGGGTCTGCTGCGCGGAGCCTCTGCTCTGCATCTCGAGCGCGTCGAGCGGCTCCGAGGTCGCCCTGCTGGGCGTGCGGCGGCGGCGG
>NW_020175018.1:17210809-17316038 GCF_003031525.2 Neophocaena asiaeorientalis asiaeorientalis
CGCGCGGGAGTGGGGAGGGCGGCGGCGGGGAAACAGACCGGGACAGGATGTGACATCAAAAAGGCGGGGGAAATTTAATCGGAGAGAAAACTCCACCCTGGCTGGCCGCGGCGGCGGCGGCGGCGGCGCTCCAGGGCCCTGGCAGCTGGGATGGGGACGCAGGCGGACGGCGCTGGAGACCCGGGCCCCCCTGGACTCAACGAGTGGACGCGGAGTGGGGATGGGGAATGGCAGCTGCGGGAGGTGACCTTAGAGGCCACCCTTTAATGAGATAAACTGAGGCTGAGACCCAGGAAGGATGATTGGCGGTGGGCGGGGGGGGGGGGTAAAGGGGGGTGTTCAGAGCTAGAAAGTGGGTCATCTGGCACTGACAGGTCTCCTTCTTCTCCTTCTGCGGTGGCTAGCAGAAGGCGAAGACGGAACAGACATTGCGTGCTGGGGGTTCTGTCCCCAGGTGGGGCGTGTGCGTGAAGGTCTGTCCTTGTTTTCACGGTTCGCGTGCATACACGGAGGTGGGCACGCACAGGCCCGTGGGTCTGCCCTGGGGTGTGTGCACATGGGTTCAGATGGAAGCCAGACACAACTCTGCATACCCAAGATGCCTTCGCTGACCAGGTGCCTAGGAGAGTGCGGTGGGCTTCCAGACCACCGAGCCCCACCCGTTGTTGTACCCCCAGGCCTGGAGATCACCCTCCAGCTGGTGAGATGTGCTTTCTCCCTTCCCCCCTCTCTGCGTCACCCCCAGGCTCTCCTTTCACATGTACTCCCAGCCCAGGTCCACGTCTTAGACCCCAGGGAGCTTATCCTGGGGGCCACATTTTCCATTTAAATCCCCCGTTTGCGGGGAGAAGTCCCTAAGCACCTCTGTTTTCTGAGAAGCTAAGATGGCAATAAGTATTTAGAAGCACGTTTCTTATCTCTTTTCCAGTGTTTAGCGTTTACTCTCTGGAAAATAAACTCTATAAAAGAAATATCTAGCAACAAGAGGCTCCAGACCTGTTAATTACAGAATGCAGAGCAGCAGGGGGTGATGTGGCCCAGCCCTCTTACATCACAGATGGGGAAGCGGGAGCCTGGGGGCATAACTCACACGGGGTCACCAGAACAGGCGATCTCAGAGCAAGGATGGGATGCCAACTCCTGCCCTGTCAGCGTCCACCCTGGCCTTGAGGGGGCTCTGCCTTGAAGGAATTCTGTCCTCTGAGCCAGGGGACAGAGTTACAACCAGGGAAGCCTGGTTGGACTTTCTGGTCCAGGGATGGCCTTTCTGGTAAGGAGTGAGCTTCCCAGCCCTGGAGGTGTTTAAGCAGAGAGAGTTCCTGTGGGATGCCCCCAGACTGAGTGGACCCTGTGGGTCTGAGATGAGATGGGAGGAAAGGCGAGGTACAGCTGCGGGGGGCTCTTTTCTCTCTGCCCTTCCTCTGTCTGATTTACCTGCGTGTTCTCCTTCTCCTCACTGAGAGAGAGCCGTTTGTCAGCCCCATGGCCTCTGGGCTTCTGGTGACCCATGAGAGACGCTGCATTTGGAGCTGGAGGGGCTGGTGCCTGGCCCTGGCCCTTCCTGGGAGTGGCTCTCTGAGCCTCATTTCCACTCCTGTAGAATGGGGTTGAATGACGCGGTGCTGCATGTCTCACAGGCTGTTGACAAGATCAAGGGCAGGAATGGGTAAAAGTGTTTTATAAGCCTGAAAGAAGGATGAGGAAGGAGCTGACTGAGCCTTGCAGCGCCCCAGACTCCACCCAGTCTCTCCCTCAGCAGCTGCCAGGGGCGCAGAAAGGGACAGAGGCTCAGAAGCGTGGGCGGCATGGTCACGGAGATGGGATGTGACCCAGTCTTGGGATTTTGTTTTATGGACGGGGGAGGAAGACTGTGTTGATTTCCTCAGGTGGGCTGAGAGCTAAGATGTTAAGAGTAGCAAGAATTGCTTTTTGTTTTAAAAATCATACAACTACAGCAAGTCCCCTACATACGAACGAGTTCCGTTCCCAGAGTGCATTTGTAAGTCTAATTTGTTTATAAGTCCAACAAAGTTAGCCTAGGTCCCCAACTAACACAATCGGCTAGATCGTACTGTACTGTGATAGGTTTATAATACTTTTCACACAAACAATACATAACAAACAAACACAAAGAATAAAGAAAACATTTTTAATCTTACAGTCCCTTGAAAAGTAAAGTAGAACAGTACAACAGCTGGCATCCAGGGGCTGGCATCGAGGGAGCAGGCAAGAAGAATTACTGACCGGGGCGGGGCAGAGGAGGTGGGAGATGGTAGAGCTGAAGGATCGACAGCAATAGGAGATGGAGGGCAAGCTGCGGTTTCACTCACGCCTGACGTTGATGGAATGCACGTTCGCGTCTTTGAAAGTTCGCAACTTGAAGGTTCGTATGTAGGGGACTGACTGTATGGGAAGCAGTAACTCCATGTCCGGGCAGATACCCAAAGGAGTTGACAGCGGATTCTCACAGAAATATTTACACACCCATGCTCATAGCAGCGTTACCCACAACAGCAAAGAAATGGAAGCCCGTGTCTGTTGATAGATGAATGAATAAACAAAATGTAGTACTTATAGAATGGAATATTATTCAGCCTTAAAAAGGAAGAGGATTCTGACACAGGCTTCAAGGATAAACCTTGAGGACATTACACTGTGTAAAATGAGTCAGTCCCGAAAGGACAAGTGTTGTATCGTTCCACGTACATGAGGTATCTAGAATAGGCAAATTTCAGTTCGACAGATCTGAAAGTCGATTAGAAGTTACCAGGGACCGAGGGAGGGGAGGATGGATAGGGAGTAATTACCTGATGGTACAGAATTTCTGTTTGGGGTGGTGAAAAATTTGGAAATAGCAGTGACATTTGCACAAGATGGGAAATGTCATTAATGCCGCTGAATTATACTTAAAAATTTACTAAGTATATTTATATATTTTACTATATTTAATTTTTACCACAATTAAAATAATAATGTGATATACCAAAACCATTGAATTGTATACTTTACGTGGGTGAATTGTATGGTCCGTGAATTATATCTTAAGAAAGTTGTTTTAAACAGTTACACAGACTCATGATTTTACTGCTTTAAAAATCAACATACAGGGGCTTGCCTGGTGGCGCAGTGGTTGAGAGTCCGCCTGCCGATGCAGGGGACACGGGTTCGTGCCCCGGTCCGGGAAGATCCCACATGCTGTGGAGCGGCTGGGCCCGTGAGCCACAACTACTGAGCCCGCGTGTCTGGAGCCTGTGCTCCACAACCGGAAAGGCCCTGACAGTGAGTGGCCCGCACACCGTGATGAAGAGTGGCCCCCACTCGCCGCAACTGTAGAAAGCCCTCGCACAGAAACGAAGACCCAACACAGCCAAAAATGAATATAAAATAAATAAATTAATTAAAAAAATTAACATACAAAGAAGAATGTAGCAGCAGCAGCAAAAGCCCACTGCCCAGAATAAGCGGTGCTGTGGCTGGGTGGTCGTGATAAGACATTTTTTCCATGCGTAGCTGCAGAGGAAATACCAGAAAGAAGTGTCAGATCATGTCCCCTGAAAGCAAACCTGACCCCTGCCGTGGGGGGGTCACCCTCCCATGCCAGCCCCTTCTGCGGGATGAGGCAGCCCCTACCTGCCAGCTGTGAGCATTTGGGGGGGGGGTCGCAGCCCCAGGAAATGCCCAGGACGTGCCAGGCTCACAGGCTGGAGGCGGAGGACAGATGAGCAGGTGCTAATGGGAGGGCCTATCACCCCCACACGCAAGGAAATCCTAGCTTGCCCTTGAACTTGACAGAGGATGGGAAAACGAAGTCAAACCAAAGATGGTGCTACCTGAAAGCTCGTTTATCTTCAGGGCACGAGCTACAATCTCCTGGAAGAACCCTGCAATACGGAGGAAGAAAAGTCTGCATGAACCCTTCTGCATCTGGAGGTGGACGCGCCTCTGCCCCGGGGTTCCATCCCGCCCACGTTGGCCACATCTGCTTAGAAAGAGGGCCATGCTCCTTTCCTCTTCCTCTGGCCTCCCCTCTCCCTTCTCTGCATTTTCAGGGCTTGTATTATTTTACATTATCGGGGTTTATCATATTCATATCCACTCCTGCCACCCAAGTCCCCTCATGTTTTGGTCCTTGTTCTGGGTCCAGTGCCCACCCCCGTGCCCCCAGCAGCCCTTCCTGAGTCCTTTGCTCCCGTTCACTGCTTTGGGGGTGGCTGAAGTCGGTGTGCAAGGGGTGGCCACGGCCCCCGATGCGGCCACACCTCTCTGCTGACCAGGTGAGGCTCCTGTCTTTCTTCTCACCCTCCGGTTCTCCCACCTGGGAGTCTATGAAGCCCCCAGAGCAATGGCTCCAGGTAGAAGTGGGCTTGGGGCTTGGTTTAAGCATCAGTGACCTCTTGTCCTTTCATGCCAGCCCTGAGCCCCTTCAGCCGGTACAGCAGGTCCCGGTCACCCCAGCCTCTCTACTGCTGTCCTCAGGAACTCAGGCGAGAGCTTAGAAGGAGCTGAGCTCCTGCTGAGACTCCTCAGGACGCCCCCAAATCTCTGTGCTTCGTTCTCCTTTAAGACGGGCCTCCTTCCTCTGTCAGCCTCATTAGAATGTGACAGAAAAGTTGCCAAGGCAACGGCACTAACTCTCCCTTCTCCTCCCTGCAAATTTCCTAGCAAGTGGGGCCCAACCCACGTGAATTGAGTCGTCCGGGCCTCCAGTGCTCAGAGCCGGCGGGCTACGCGCTGCCCCTTCCTCCAGGCGCTGTGCCCAGCCCCCATCTCCCAGGCCTCCACCCTCCCTTCTCAGCCTCCCTGGGTGCCCACTGTCCTTGTTGAACTGAATGGCAGGGGTTGACTGAGACCCACTATGTGACAGGCCAGGCCAGACAGAAGCCGTCTCCGGGCTGCGGACACCGGCCTGGTGACGACCATGGGCTCAGACCCGGGACCCCAGCTGCCTCCCCTCAACAGCGCGCGGGCTGGTGCAGCCGGGCGGAGGCTTCTAACCTTGGGAAGTCGTCTGGGGAGGAAAGGTGGCCGCTTCTGGGTGCAATGCACTGTCACGGTGGAAGTGGCGAGCCGGGCAGCAGAGACCACGGCGCTGGTACCTTTCTTATCCCTGCTGTGTGCCCGGCCTGTGCTGAGGGCTTACAGGTCTTCCCTCACGAACCCCCAGGCCTGGTGGGAGGTGATGTTCACTTTGCAAGTATTCCTCCAGGAGCCAGTGGCACCGAGACCCCCCTCCCTTGGTTGCAGCCCCTGGAAGCCTCCCCTGCAGCCTGCCCTCCTACCTGTCCAGCTGGGCTCCCAGGAACCATCCTTGGAGCCACTCTCGGGCCTCAGCCCCATGGCCTTCCCCAGCCTCCCTGCCCCCAGATGACTCCTGTGACAGCTCCGGCTCCAACAGTCCCTGTGAACTAATGACTTCCCCGCAAGGGCGCCCTGTGCTCCCAGGAGTCCGGCCTCGGCCCCTCCCCAGCTCCGACTCCCCAGCTGCTCTTACACACGTGGTCCCCTCCCCACACACACGGCACTGAGCACATCGGGGCTCCCACCAGGAGATCCGCAGTCCCAGGCGCTGTACCTGCTCTGTCCCGGGGGACTGTCTGCCCCGTTCGCACGGCCCTTCCCCGACATGAGTCTGCTCCTCCCCGTGGGGCCATTCCCACGAAAGGCGGCCGTTCTCTCCCCTCTTATTAAGGACATCTCTTTCCCTTTCTTCCCTACACCATCGCCACGCCTCTCTGCCCCCCTTTCCAGAAATCAAGGTCTCTACTCACTGTGTCCGCAGGCTCTCCGCTTGGTCTCTCCTGAGCCCACTGCTCAGAGCTGCTGTGGTCCAGCTCAAATCGCCAAACCCAGCCATCAAAAATGAGTCTTTATCTCACTTGAAAAAATCAGCGGCACCCCAGCGGGTTAATGTCCCCTCCTCCCTGGAGCCCTTCCTTCCTCTGGACCCGGCAGGCCACTCCCCGTGGCCTCCACCAGGCCCTCTGTGGTCCTTACCACCTTCCCGCCTCCTGAAGGTCTCTGCCAGGTGCTTCCTCCAGGCCCCGACGCCAGCCACATCTCTATGCTGTCACGCATTTGCACCTGGTGCCGACTCTTCCCTGAACCCCACACTGGTAGCCGAGTTCCAGCCCGACCGCTGCCCAGCTGGTACACAGCTCTGTGCACCCCACCTAAGCCAGGCCAGCTCCGGCCACATTGCTCCCCGTTCTGGTGCACAGCGATCCCACCCTTCCTATTGCTCAGACTAACTCCCCAGGAGTCATGCCGGCGCCTCTCTGGAGGCTCCAGGGAGGGTGTTTCCTGCCTTTCCACTGCTAGTGGCCGCCGGTGCGGCCGCCGGTGCTCCTGGGCTGGCGGCTGCATCACTCCAGCCTTCCAGGCCGGCATCTTCAAACTCTCTGCTCCATCTTCCCCTCGCTTCTCCTCTGTGGGTGTCAGTCTCCTCTGGCACCCTCTCATAAGGACGCTTGAGATTGCCTTGAGGACCGCCTGGATAACCCAGACTGATCTCCCCACGTCGAGGTCCTCGGCTTGATCCCAGTTGCAAAGGCACCTTTTCCGTAAGAGGTAACGTTCGCAGGCACCAGGGAGCAGGATATGGACATCTTCTGGAGAATCGTTTTCCAACCGAGATCAGGGACAGAAAACAAACAAACAAGCAAGTAAAAAGGCTGGGGAAATGCTGCTCGTGGTAGGTGTGTGAGGGTAAGGATACTGGGCCGGGACGGCTTTGGGGAGAAGGTGGCCAGGCAAGCCGTCTGAGGAGTCCATGTGGAGGGTGGTCAGCATCCCTCTGGAGGCTGGGGAAGGGGGAGACTTGGTGACTTTGGGGAGGGAGACAGAGATAGGCAGCGTGGCTGGCGTGGCCAGAGGGGGCGGAGACTGGAGATGGGAGGGTGGAGTTGGACCTCGGCAGCCACAGAGAGGCTTTTAGAGTCTGTTCTCGGGAACTTCCCTGGTGGTCCAGTGGCTAAGACTCTGTGCCCCCAATGCAGGGGGCCTGGGTTCGATCCCTGGTGGGGGAACTAGACCCTGTGTGCGTGCCGCAGCTAAAGATCCCGTGTGCGGCAACTAAGACCTGTGCAGCCAAATAAATAAATATTAAAAAAAAAAAAAAGATTCTGTTCTAACGACAAAGCAGCCATGGGGTTTGGAGAAGGGAGGTGACGGGGTGTGACTTGCACTTTGGGAACTCTGCCTCTCTGTGAAGAAGGGAGCTGGGGGTGGTCAGAGTGGGACCACCGGAGGCTGTTGCCCTGGGGCAGCTGAAAGGGTCCCAAGAGGGATGACTGGACTTGGCTGGGAGTGAGAAGCCTGTGGAGACGTTAAGGATCGCTGATGCAGTGTTTTGTCCTGAGACTGGGGATGGGACGTGCTGAGGGCTGGGTGTGGGGCTTGGGAGTCGAGGATGGTCTAGAAGCTGGCTTGGGGCTCTGGGTGGGGAAACAGGCTTCCCCTGCAGGGAGAGACGCAGAGAGAAGCGGGTGGGGGGGAGTCAGGAGCTCTGGGTGGGGCGTGGTCGTGGGTGAGTAGCCTGGGAGGAGATGCCGTGTCCAGGGGCCGAGGGGGAGGCCGTCTGCTGTCCAGGGCGTGACCACAGGTGGAGATGGGCTACTGGGAGTGGGCAACCCCCAGGGGTCCGATGGGCTCTGCGAGCTGGGTTGTCAGAGGAGACAGGGCTGCAGGGACAGGCGGAATGACCCAGTGTGAGCCCGGGTGGGAGGCACCTGACCCTGAGGCCAGGGCTCGCCAACCTTTGCTGCTGTGGGGTTGGGTCCACTCAGTGTCCCCTACATCTCACCTGAGGGCCCAGCCCAGCTCCTCAGCCCGGGCCTGGATGGTTCCCGTGGAGGGGTTCCCATCCTGGTAGCCCACCCAGCCCCTGGCTTTCCTCCTGGTTGGGGGAGAGGGAGGGACGGTGCAATTGTTAAACCTGCTGTGCTTCACGGCGGCACTGGGGACCGCGCACGTGTGAAGTCTGTTCTCACTGCATCTCTATTTAAGCCTCACTGCTTCCACTTTTTCAGAGTGAGGAAATGGAGCCCCTATATGCAGCAGAGCTGCAGGGCTGCGGCATCCAGCAGTGATCTTCTCGCCCCACCACGTTGCCCTGCTGGGATGAGGGTCAGAGCCACCCTGCACCCCAGCCCAGGGCTGGAGACCTCCTTCCTAATTCCACGCTTGCAGCCAAGAGCCATCAGGAGACACAAACAGGCCAGAGATCTCCCACTTGCTAAACAATGAGCCTCAGCCAGGCCCAGGCTAGAAGCCGTTGTCTGTCTCCTGCTGTTGCCTCATTTTACATGTGGGGAGACTGAGGCAGGGACAGGGGAGTCACTGCCTCAAACCCAGGCCCCTCAGGATCCAGAGCCAGGCTTTCCCCTGCCCGGCTGCCCCTCCTCCACACAAGGCCCCACTCAGCCCCGCATCCACATCTGCAGAGACACACTCTGGAGTCTGCAGCTTCCCCTGATTGTCTGGTTCCCCCGGGTGCAATTTGAGAACAAAGACAACAAGGAAAGCAAAGGCGGTGAAATGCGCTAGGGAAGGTCGCGGTTTAGAAAAAAGAAAGATAAAATAAGGCACATCATCTTCCATGGGCTCTCCCGCTAGCTAGCGTTTTGTCAGCAATGACAAAAAGATTGGAGCCAGTCTGAAATTCTGTAGCCACCCTGCTATTTAGGGAAGATCCCCCCGAGGGCATTCCGGGCCATCCCCGATGCACGGAGATGAAGTGCGTAACCACTTCTGGGTTACTTCCGAAAGTCTTTGTTTTTGGTTAAGAAACGCGGGGCTGCTGCAGGTCCTGGTGGGAACTAAGACCCAACAGGGGGCACTTTCGGGGCTTGTGAGGCGATGGCCCCAGCAGAGGGTTAATCAGAGGCTTCCGCGGAGCTTCTGTCTCATAAGTAGTGGATCCACGGCACCAGCACCATGCTTCCTTTTGGGGTTTGCTCAGAGGGCACAGATTTGGGAGAAGTGCAGGAGGGCCTGGCACACCCTGGGCCCCAGAGGTGAAGGTCTCTGGTCCTTGTTCCTATGGAGACAGTACAATTATTTCAACCGCAAAGAGAGACTGGATTACTTCTTTTCAGATCCGTATGCTTTTACTTCTTTGTTTTCCTTCTGCAATGACTAGACTCTCCAGGAGCCACGAGAGCAGGAATGCCTGCCTGTTCCCAATCTTACGGGGAAAACCTTCGCCACCATTAAGTATGGTGTTAGCGTAGATTTCACGTACCTACCCTGAATAGCTCTATTCTGAGGTCCCTGAGAGTTTTATCAAATGTCTTTTTTCTGTATCTAATTTTGTCAAATTTTGTCAAATCCTTTTTTTCTGTATCTATTACAGAAAAACATTCTGTCAAATGCTTTTTTTCTGTACCTATTACCATGATCATGTGGGTTTTCTTCTTTATTCTGTTAATATGGTAAATTATGTTGATCGATTTTCGAATGTTAAACCATCCTTGTATTCTGAGATAAATCCTACTTAATTGTAATGCGTATCCTTTTTAAACATTGCTAGATTTCCTGAGTTGCTAGTATTTTGTTAAGGACTTTCTTGTCTACAATCATAAGAAATATTGGTTCATAGTTGTTCTTTTCTTTTCTTGCAATGCCTTTGTCTGTTTTTATATTAGAATTATGCTGGCCTCATGAAACAAGTTGAGAAGTTTTCCCTGCTCTTCTGTTATCTGAAAGGGTTTGTGTAAATTTGATGTTATATCTTTTTGAATGTTTGATAGAATTCACCAGGGAAACCATCTAGGCCTGGAATTTTCTTGGAGGGAAGGTTTGTTCGTTTTTATTTTGAAAAAGCTCATTTTAAAGAATAGCTGTAGAAATATTCAGCTTTTCTCCTTCATCTAGTGTAAATTTGGGTAAGTTTTTGAGGAAGTTTTCCTTTTAACCAAAGTTGTCAGATTTTTTAGCGTAAAGTTACTCATGACATTCTTTTATTAATTTTTAATGTTAATGTTTTAATTTTTAAAATTAAAATTTTAAATTTTATCAGCATTAAGTTATTCATACTATCTTCTTATTATCTTGTTAAGATCTGAAATAGCAACCATTCTTTTATTCCTGACATTGGTGATTTGTGTTTTTTCTCATTTTGGGGGGTTAGTCTTACTAAGGTTTCGCCAATCGTTTGAGCTTTTTGACAGATCAGCTTTTGGCTTTGTTTATTGTCTCTATTTTTTTGTTGGTTTCTTATTTCTTTGATTTCTTTCCTTATCTTTATCTTTTCTCCCTTCTACTTACTCTGGGTTGATTTTGCTCTTCTTTTAGTTTTGAGGTAGAACCTTAAGTTATTGATTGTAGACCTTTATTCGTCTCTGATACAAGCCATTTAAAGCTATACATTTTCCTCAAAGCACTGCTTTAACTGCATCCCATAAATTGTCATAAGTTGTCCTTTCATTACCATTCAGTCTGAAGTATTTTCTACTTTTCATTGTGATTTCTTCCCTGAGCATGGATTGTTTGGATGTTGTTGATGTCCATATGTTTGAGAGTTTCCTACATATCTTACTGTCCTTGATTTCTAAGTCAATTCCACTGTGGTGAGGAAACATACTCTGTCTGACATCAATTCTTTTAAATTTATTTTATTTGCTGTGTGCCTCAGAATATGGTCTGTCTTGGTGAGCAGACCATATGCACTTAGAAAAAACATGCATTTTCCTTTGTTGGGTGTAGTGTTTGATACGTATCGACTATGTCATGGTGATAGATAATGTTGTTCAGGTCCTCCAAGTTTTGGTCTCCAGCTCTTCTGTCCATTGTCGGGAGAGGGGCATTAAAATATTTTACTACAATCTTGTGTCTCTTCCCTCAGCTCTGTCGATGTTTGTTCCATGTACTTTGAGGCTCTGTTATTAGGTGCACACACTTTCATGATTGTTTTGTCTTCCTGATGGATTGGCCCTTTTATCTTTCTGAAATGTCGATCTCTGCCTTTGACAACATTCTTTGTCTTGGTGTCTATTTTATCTGATATTAATAAAGCTACTGCAACTTCTTACTTGTATTCTTTGCATGGTATATATGTTTTCATCCATTTACTTTCAACCTGTTTTTGTCTTACTAAAGTGCTTCTCTTGTAGACGGTATAGAGTTGGGTCTTGCTTTTCAAAAATATCCATTCTGATACTCCTAATAGGAGTACTTATTCTATTAATATTTAGGTGTATTATTTTATATTTCTTTTCTGGTTTTTCCTCTGTTTTTTGTTGTTGGTTATTGTTGTTCCTTTCCTACTTTATTTTGGATTATTTGACTGTTTTAAAAATAATTCCATTATAATTTACCTTTGGACTTTTGAGTTGTATATCTTTGCATTGTTATGTTAGTGATTATTGAGCAATTACAATATACACTCCCTAATTTTTCACAGTCTGTGTGGGTTAATATTGTGCCACTTTACAACTCCCTAGATCCAGTCACACCTTCATCCTTCATGCCGTCATTGTCAAATGTTCTACTTCACATGCATTATGAACCCCAAAGACAGTGTCTACATTTTCCTTTAACCAGTCACATGTATTTTAAAGAAATTAAGGGGAAAGTGGTCACTTTCTATTGACCTCGATACTTGCCGTTTCTGATACCCTTCATTCATTCCTGAAGGTCCACATTTTCACCTGGCATCGTTACATTCTGCCCGAGGAACACCCCAGCATTCCATGTAGTGTAGCATCTGGAGAAGGGTGCTCTTTGCTGTCTTATAACAAAAAATGTCTTTATTCTTCGTTGTTGAAGTTACTCTAAGTGGATGTAAACGTCTTGGTTGAGAGGGTTTTCTTTAAGGATGCCCTCTAAGATGCCATTCATTTTCTTAGTGGTTTTTCTTTCTCTTCTTCACGTTGGGTGATTTCTATCAATATATTCAAGTTCACTGGTTCTTTCATCCGTCATCTCCAATCTGCTAATTAAGCCCATCTGGAAAATGTTTAAATTTATGATGCTTTATTTTTCCATTCTAAAATTTCCGTTTGGATATTTTTACATTTTCTATTTCTCTGCTTGATTTTCTATCTCTCCATTCATTGTGAGGGTATTTTCCTTCCCTCATTGACATAGTTAAAAATGGCTGCCCTTGTCCACTGATTTCACATTTGGTCCATCTCTGGATCTTTTCCTTGTAAACATACCACATTTTCCTGACTCTCCAATCGTTGAATACCCTTGGAAACTATTACTGCTTTTCTGAGACTTTGGATTCTGTTGTATGGCTCCAAAAGGTTGGTATTTTTAAGGCAGTTTACTTGGTTAGACCCAAACTGTGAACTCTGTCACACCTGTGGATGACTGAGCCTAAATCCCAATTCACCTGCTCTTCGTCTGCTTCATGGGCATGTGCTTCAGGGTCCAGCCACAGTCCCAGATTGAGCCTTTGTATAGAATATGGGCTCCCCTTCTTGGCTCTCTCCTTTTCTGGGTCCCCCTCACTCTTGCCTGGGCTCCTTCCTGAGGTTCGTTCCCACCAGAAGGACAGCAGGTTTTCCCATAGGCGTGCTAGCTGCCTGGCACTGACCCTGTGACCAGGGCCACCCTGTGGACACAGCTGCAGAAACCTAAGACTCTCCACACACACTCACTGCCTCCCCTTTCTTAGTCCCATCCTATATCTGCCTGCTTGCGTCCACTCCTCAGAGCCTTCAGCTCACCTCACAGACCTGGAGATTTGTCTCTTCCCCACTCTGTCTGGTCCGCAGTGCTGCTTCCCTCCTCGCTGCCCTGACATCTGGTCCCCTGGGTGGCCTGAGGACCCTGAGTATTCTGAACTCAGTGCAACAGGTCCAGTGTTATAGCAGGAGTGGGGGAGAGGTGTCGTGGGGCCAGGCCTGTCTAAAGCTTGTGACACAAGGTCAGAGGGCACACAGCAGGCAGAGCAGGGGTCAGTGGGCAGGCAGAGCCAGGGTGTCAGGCAGTCACCTAGCCTAATGTATCTGATGAGTCTTTCCAGCTCTGGAATGCTGCTGTGATTCAGAACGAGAGAGCCTGGCTCTTTGCTTGTCCACTGTGAGTTGAGGCATCCACCAGCTGTGGAGGGTCAACCTCCACGTCCGGCCCCTGACCCATGACCCTCCTGTCTTGGAATGAATGGAAGGCAGCCCCTTCCTGTACAAGGTATTGGCCACTGGGGTCTGGGCACCCCCCACATGGCAGATCACGCCTGTGCCGCACACAGCCCACGGCTCCTGTGCCTGGGGTAGGGCTTCTGGCTTCCTGGTTGCAGTCAGTTTTCTCACCCTTGCCCGTGAACCAGAAATAAGGGAGGTTATGGATGGCGGGGCAGCATATGCGGGTGTGACTCCAGGCCTGGCAATGACTGCCACAGACCACGGTGCCCACTGAAGACTTTTTTTCCAGCTGGTGTGTTATGGACAAGATGTGGAGGAGACATTTTTGGAAGGAGCTGACATTACTCCTGGAAATGGGAATGGAGTTTGCACAAAATCCCCCCAGGAAGCCTCCCCAGAGGGGTGGGTGGGGGAGGGGCTGAGTTGGCCAAATCTCCCTTCTGCAAACAGGGCTGCCAGACTGGCTTTCAGATGACCATCTCCCAAGCATCCAGTTTCCAAGGCCGTGTTCAGGGAGCGATGGTGCATTTGTGTAACACACTGCTTTGTCACAGACGAAAAGTATTGATTGAACCGCTCAATTCTCTTAGCAGGTGCAGGGCCATCCATCCCCATTAGCTGCGACATGGGGGATTTATTCTTTAAACAGATGGCCATCTGTATGGGGCCTCTCACCACCGGCCAGGGAGCTGCTGTGGGAGACGTGGGCATGTTGAGGTCAGCGGGCTTTTTCCCCATCATTTCCCGTGGTACTTCCCCCTCAGGCAGCCTTCTGCTCTCCAAAGAGCAGAAGAAAATAGGCCCATTAATAACCCAACCAGGCAAGTTTGGGAGTGTGAGGAGAGATGAAACAAAAACATTCCACACCTAGTCAAGTTCCTGTTGAAACTGATTTTCAGAGCTCAGCACGGGGTCCAGAGCTGTGGAAATGCCGTTATTCAGAAGCGGGGAGAAGTAAGGACGCAAAGCACAGCTCAGGCTGGCTTATTGGCCACTTGCATCTCTCAGGGTGGCTCTCTGTTTGGGATCTGGGGACCGAGAATCCAGAGAGCAAGACAGGGCGACCTCCCATGGGGCCCAGAGGCGCTCCTGTCCTGCAGCCCAGTGACCGCTGTGCCTTTAATGGAGTTTTCAGGTCACTTTGGGGCCTGGAGTGTGGGACAGGCAGGATTTGAGGGGAGCTGGCTTCAAGGGTCGTTCTGAGCCAGAGCAGGAACCACCTGGCCGGGGAGCCCAAAGACCCCTTCAAGGCCAGGGCTGCTCAGCCCTCACGGCACAGTGGCAGAAGCTCAGCCCCCTTCTCTGTTCCCTGACCCTTGAGGGCATGCTCTGCTGGCCCGGGGCAGGAGGGGAGGCAGCTCTGTGGGCTGGGGTGCACCCCTTTCTCACGCTCCGGCTTGTCCCTTCAGCCTGCCCAGCACACAAGTGGGTGGGTCTCACTTCAGACACAACAGGGATGGTCCCTCGCCCCTTCTCCCAGGGTCCAGGCCACCTTTATCCCCAGGATGCTGGTGGTGAGATCCCAGCCCAGCAGCTATGGGAACGTCTGAGGATTCAGAATCCCATAAGCGGCCCCGTGTTTACACAGTGCAGGACGTTTAGCTTGTTGTGATGGTCCTGGATGGCAGCTGACAGATGCCGAATGGCGCCTGTATCCTTGGCGGTCAGCGCTGCAGGGCAGTCAGCAGCCGACAAAACACAGCCCCAGCCTCCCCCTCCCCACTCACCCACCCGCACCACAGCCTGAGCCCTGGGCAGCCTCCGTGCCCACTGGCTTCTGCTTCTGACCACCCCCCCCAACAAAACGATGACTGGATCTCTCCCACCAGCACGTTCCCCAACGATGAGAAACCCAGACTGTCCAGTCTCGGGGTGCTGCAGACCCCACTGCATTTCTTTGCCTTCTTTTACCCCAAACCAACTCCGAAGAGCATCTGACTCTCTGACCCAGCTCCCTCCCCGCTTCCCCCACCCTGCGCCCAAACTGCCCCAGCACCCTGTCCAGCGGCCCCACCCCTGGCTGGCCCTTTGGTCAGTTCCCATTGGCACCTGACTCCATTTGGCGGCATTTAGAACCGCAGACGGCACCTTCTGGAAGCACTCCCTTCCGTGGCTCCCGGGACGCTCCTGACGGGCTTCTCCCCACCTCTTCTCTTTCTTTCTCCCCCATCCTGTCCTCTGCTCGAGCATCTCTCTGTGTGGCCTGGGAGAGTGGGTCAGGGGTCACAAGGGTCACATTCCCTGGGTGCAGGCATGCAGGGGTGCTGCCATGCAGGGGAAAGTCAGAGAGAGAGGAACAGCATGGCTGGAGGGCCACCTCCAGGGGTTGGGGAGGGGGGTACTGAGAAGTGCGGTGTGGGGTAGTCCCCGCAGAGAGGTCAGGTTCCACCAGGAAAGGCCACGGTGGGGAATTACAGAGCAACCTGGGCTCCTGGGCCGACATATGGGACTTCCTGTGGGAACCTTCTGGAGACACTGTTTTTGCCCAAGTGTGATTTAATGGCACTGCTCTGGGGGTGGAGCGCAGAGCGTGTCGTACTTGGAAAAGACCTTGTCGTGCCTTTCCAAGCACAGCCCGTCCCACTTTTGTGTCCCATTTGGGCCAAGCAGCCCCCGCGACCTTCTCCCAGAGAAACACTGCGCGAAGCGTCTCCTTCCGCTGCCCCAGGAGCTGTGACCCAGAAGACGGAGGATGGAGGCTCCAGCCAAAGGTCACGTTCAAACGGTGTCTTGTTTGCTCAACTCCTGCCAAGGCCGGTGAGTGGCTGGAGGATACAGGGGCCGACATGTGGGACTTCCTGTGGGAACCTTCTGGAGACACTGTTTGTGTCCAAGTGTGATTTAATGGCACTGCTCTGGGGGTGGAGCGCAGAGCGTGTCGTACTTGGAAAAGACCTTGTCGTGCCTTTCCAAGCACAGCCCGTCCCACTTTTGTGTCCCATTTGGGCCAAGCAGCCCCCGCGACCTTCTCCCAGAGAAACACTGCGCGAAGCGTCTCCTTCCGCTGCCCCAGGAGCTGTGACCCAGAAGACGGAGGATGGAGGCTCCAGCCAAAGGTCACGTTCAAACGGTGTCTTGTTTGCTCAACTCCTGCCAAGGCCGGTGAGTGGCTGGAGGATACACCCCGGTTCCCTCTGAGTCCACAGGGGGATTTGGCAAGCGCGTGAAGGACACACCAGGACAGCTGGGCTGTGGTGGTCACATCGTCACGACAGTGTGACACTTGCTGACCACTGACCCAGAGCCCCGTGCTCCGCCCAGCCCCACGTGTAGGGATTTAAGGGCCGTGGAGTAGCCTCAGCATCCGTGGTCACAGGGCTGTCCTTGTGGCCCCCGTGGTTCAGGGACCGGCCCCGTATTCCATGCAAGGAAGTCACGAGGTGCGGTCCACACTTGCAGGAGTGGGAGTTACCCTTCACCTCCTTGAGGGCGGGGTCGCTGCACACGTGACCTGGGGCTCTTCTGCGGGACAGCTGTGCCTCTTCCACCCCATTTAGTGACTGGCTCCATCATTTCCTAAATCAGTATGAACGCACGCACATGTATTTTAAACTTTGAGATACAACTGGATGCTACTTTATTTTGTTGTTCAAATAGTTCCATCTTTGGCCACTGGGAAGTCTTTCAGGTTGGTGACTTTGCCCCTTTGACAGGCCACCATGGTATATTTGTGTGTGTCTGTGTGTGTGTGTGAACACTGTGTTACTCCCTGGCGCTACAAGATGCTCCAGTCTTGGCTTGCCCAGTCTAGAATCAGCCATTTCTTCAAGGAGCCCCAGAGCCTTTAGTTAGAGAAGAGAATGCTGTTAGAAACCAAGATCTGGGATCTGGGTGTGCTTGTTGCCCTTGGGGTGTTGTTGCTTCCAGGCCCTTTCAGCCGTAGGAACAAGGAGATGGGTGTGTGAACACTCACCCATGTATACTCACATGTCTGTAAACATTTTCAGACATGGTCATCTGTGCTCTGAAGGCACTCGGGAGCGGGAGGAGTGAACACAGTAAAATGAGAACCCTGGCGGCCGGGTAGAGAATGGAGAGTAGGGCTGGATCCAGGGAGACCAGTGAGAGGATTGTGACCTTCACCTGGGGGAGAAAGGAGGTGACCTGAACTTAGCATTTACAGTGGGGGAGACAGGAAGTGGGTGGGGCTCATGGGTGTCTGGGAACCAGAGAGGACAGGGTCTGGGAGTGGTGGGGGCAGGCACGGGATGTGGAGCTGGGCGGGATGATCCTGGAGAGATCTGGGGGCCTGAAGCGAGCTGGCACCACTCTCCGAGCTGAGGGTGACAGAAGGATGAGGGGTGTGTGTCGGGGCTGGGTGATGAGTTCAGCTGGATTCACGCTGGTCCAAGATACCAGGTGAGCAGGACATCCCTGGGGTGACTGGCAGAAGGCAGGAGGCAAATGAGTCTGCAAGTAACAGAGATTTCTGCATCCCGCAGCACAGAACCATCAAGAACCGTCCCACCCCTCGAAAACTCTCTTACACTGCCTTTTTGCAGTCAACCCTGACCACCTCTAATCTCTTCTCATCCCTGGAATTTCGCCTTTTGCAGAATTTTGCATCACATTAATTAAGCAAATAATTTTGCAGAAAAGAACACCCACGGACAGCGACCTCTGTGTTCCTGCAGTTCCCAGCGCACGGTTGGCTACAGACCGGGGCACCTGGCTCACAGCAGGCAAAACACCCAGCAGGGACGTGACCCCCAAGGTGGTGCCTCCCAGCGTGTGACCCAGGGGCCTCCAGCATCAGCATCTCCAGGGTGCCTGTTGACTACAGGTTCCCAGGCCCCACCGGCCCCTCCAAACGAGACGCTCTGGGCCGGGAATCTCGAGGCCAACGCTCACCAGCTGAGTTTACGTCCTTTCTAGGTTTGAGGACCGTACTGAACAGAGGCAGTTTGTCTCTGCTGAGCCTCGCAGGACAGGCCCCGGGGCACAGGCGCGATGTCGGGACGGAGATGTCAGGAGTGATGCCCTGTCATCACCTCCAGTCCTGCAGCCCCAGTTCCCACGGAATCTGGACGAGCGTCCCAGACTCTCCAGCTTCCACCTGCTTCCTGCCTTTGCTCCCATGACCGGGAAGTTCTCCTTCTGGTCCATGCAGAGGCCACCCCAACATTCTGAGCCTCTGGGGTGCCGCTCCTCTCCTGGGAACACTTGTCCCACTTCATTCCTAGAGCCACCACCACAGCCCCACCATGAGAACCTTTCTTGGACCCTCGGCCGGGGCAGTGGGCATGAAGATGGGACGTGGCATCGGGAACAAGTGCCCTTCACAGTTCTTTATGATGGCAAAGGCAGTGGCAGGGAAGGTGGCCCGGCAAACCCCATCTCCCTGCTTGCGTGGAGCACGTAGGTCACTATTTCCATTTCAAGGGGGCGGCTGTCAGTCTGCCTGTTGTTAAGTGCGGGGCGTGGATAGCAGATCCCAGGCCCTGACCATGGCCAGCAAGGGCAGGGGGGGGTTCCCTTTCCCTCATGGACAACGGGCCCCAATTAGTCAGGGCGGCCAGGAAGCTGCTGCAACAAGGAGGCAGAGGGAGGGCCAGGCTCCCTGCTCTGCCCCGGGGTATCCGCCATTCCAGGCGAGCCTACAGGTTTCAAGCTGCTTCTCGCCCTCGTGATTATGAAAGTCATACATTTAGAAAACACAGGGACAGTGGACAGACGAAAACGAGCGCTGGTCATCTCACCTAGCGGAGGCCATCATGGGAGCTGCTGTGGACCAAGGCTGGGCGTCATCACCTGACCCTCCTCCAAATTGTGCATGTTTTCCCTAACCTTCTAATCCCGGTACCACTGAGGAGACTCGGAGCTGGAGGGGAACCGGTACCACTGAGGAGACTCGGAGCTGGAGGGGAACCGGTACCACTGAGGAGACTCGGAGCTGGAGGGGAAGCCACCTGTCCACGACCTGCCCGGGGGGACCCGCACGGAAGGCTGTGTTCACAGCCTGAGTGCGGGAGCTGCCTTCACCCCTTCATCCAGGCCACCCCAGCCCCTGCTTCCCTGGGTGGCCGTCCTCGGCGCTCTGTCCCGGGCTTGTTCTACTGTGTGCGTGTGTGTGTGTACACATGTGTGCGCACGTGTGTGTGATAGAGCCGAGATCCCGCTGCTCATATGAAAGGTGTATCTTTTGTTCAACACGTAACATCCTAACATTTGTGTATCCTCCCCAAACATGCTGAGTGAGCAGTTCCCCCAGGAGCAGCTGGCAAGGGGGTTGGCAGCTTCTTCCTGCCAAGATGCCAGTACTCACATGACCCCGTTTCCCCTAAGACCCCTTGGCCTTCCACCTGCGCAGGTACAGGTGCTCACAGTGGGTCTGCAGTGGAAAGATGAGGCCGGCCATTTCCTAGGAATCCTCTTGGGCCTTGTAGGCCAAGGAACAAGCTTTGGGAAATGCTTCGTGCGGGGGCTCACAGCCAGGGCCCCTGGAGTGAGAGAAATCCAGGTGATGCTTCGGGTACAGAAACATCATCTTCTCAGCTGGCAGAGAGGGGCCTCTGAGCGTCTCCGGGAGGGACACGTGACCATCCTCAGATCAGTGGTCCAGGAGGGAGGTTCAATCATCTCTAGGAAGCAAGAACTCTCCAGTGCCAGGCTTGCCAGGCGGAGAAAGAGTGGGCATTGGCTGTGCCCTGCAAGGGTCCGGCCACACCCTGGTTTCGCCCTGGGGGCGCAGGGCTGGCAGGAGGAAGGAGAGGCACGTGCCGAGGCTTCCTCTTCCCCGGGCAGCCCTCGGATGGCCTCGGCCGTGGCCAGGGCAGGGAGGTCCCACACCTAGGAAAGAAGGAACCTTCAGGCAACGAGACCCTTGGGGCTTGGCTTTCAGAACCGCTGGGGAGCCCAACGCCTGGAGGTGACAGGGAGCGGATGGGAGGTCAGAGGGTCTGCAGTTCTGTCTCCCCTGCCCCTCGGTTCCCTCAGACCTGAAAACGGGCAAGGTGGTTTCCAAGATGCTTTTGGCTGGGAGGCTGACACCCCTAGAAAAGGGTGTTTCCAGGGACCAGGGCACTGAGACCCTTGCCTCCAGCTCTCTGCTTCCACCAATCTTTGGGGTGGGTGGGGGCAGTGCACGGTACAGAGGCTGAACAGCCCCAGAGACCTGGGACGTGGACGAGGGATCCCAGGAGAGGCGTTGGAGGTCACCAACCAGGGAAGGGAGAAGGTGGGGGGTCAGGCCTGGGCCCCTGGTGTGGAGCAGACCATCCCTGAGCGGGGCCCCAAGACCAGGGCCACAGTCGGGGCACAGCTAAGGCCTGACTTCCTGCTGTGTTGGTCTCACGCCTCTTCTGTGCACGGAGGCCCTGCTGCCTCCACACCGTCTCCAGGTCCTTCGCTGGGATGAGGTGAGGATGAAGGATGCGGAAAGACTTTCATCAGCCATAAAGCACCCTACAGATGCGAGCTAACACTATTATTATTGCTGTAATTATTGTCATTCCAAGTGCACAAAGATGACGGATGGCCTGTCGGTGGGGATGAGGGATCCAATCTGCCAAGAAACCGTCATATTTCAGCACGATAATCCTTTGACATCCGAGGAGGAAAGGGTCTATAACCAAAGGCGTTCAACGATCATTGTATCAGAGTCCACACACATAAGCCCTGACTTCGTACAGAAAAAAGTCACCCATGAAAAACTAAGCTGGCCTTTTCCCCCATCCCTTGCTGTTTTCACCAAGTCTGGGGCTTAAGAGATAAAAGTTCAGAATCCAATCAGGAAGAGACTTTCTGGAAGCTTTGGCCCAGTAGACAGCCAACAAACTCCCTTTTCCCTCCCAATAGGATGGAGCTTAGATAAGTGTGAATTATGGTGCAACGCTCTTCCCAGCCCAGCTCCCACGGCTGCTCATTGGCGTCTCCACCAAGGCTGGCTGGAAGGTCAGACCCCCTGGCCCTGCGGCTTCTGGTGCCTTGAGCCCAGGTCAGAGGGTCTGCAGGGGCTCGAGAGGGAGCCCACGGTTCCTGCAGGGGTGGCAAGGCCAGACTGCGGGGCTGAGCCCCGGGGCCCCGCACACTGAGTCCCCATAGCTGAGACTGCCTCTGACCGTCTGCTCTCCCCGCCGTGGGCCCTGCTGGCATGTGTGAGTGAATGAACCAAGGTGCCTTGTAGGAAGCTGGCTGTGGGTCCTCAGATGGCATTCGGGGCCGTAAGAAACCCCTCTGGCCCAGGAACTAGTCATCAGCATCTCCTAACTGCAGGGAATTGGGCGAGCAGAGCATGTTGCTGGAATCAGGCAATGCTCTGATCACCCAGCGCTCCTGTCGTCCACTACAACCTCCAAAGCCCCCTCAGCCCCTCAGGCCATGGGCATCGCTCCATGTCCTGGAGCTGGGTTCCATCCTCCTTCCCCGTGTCCAGCTGCACAGCCGAGCTTCGACACCCCCAGGCCTCCAAGGAAAGTGGGAAGCTCTTTACAGCAACATGGCAGGTGACCAACAGACTGGGCCAGGGCAGGACATCAGGGCCACCCCAGACACCGCCAGGACGCCCAGTGAGCTCCTGCAGCCCCCAGTGAAGTCATCCATCTCAGCACAACTGGTAGACGGGGCTCCTGGACCCCAGGATGGGGAGCAGAGCTTTGCTGAGACCACTCTGGATGGCAGGCACCGCTGCAGGGCTT
This sequence comes from Neophocaena asiaeorientalis asiaeorientalis, assembly GCF_003031525.2. Taxonomy (NCBI): domain Eukaryota; kingdom Metazoa; phylum Chordata; class Mammalia; order Artiodactyla; family Phocoenidae; genus Neophocaena; species Neophocaena asiaeorientalis. Next base: position 17,232,537 of record NW_020175018.1, read on the forward strand.
GGCGTGCAGGAGGCTGGCTTCCCCTGGGGTTTAAGTGCTGCCAAGACGTTTCTGGGTCTTCCTTGAGGAGCCAGCCTCAGAACTGAGGTGTGCGTAACATCCTCTCATGACATATCCCAGGAAAGGGGCTCCGTGGAGGTCTCACGGTTCCCAAGGCTGTGGGCGGGGTCAGCGTGGCCTGGTGGAGAAAACATGAAGTAACACGAACCCCAAACCAACCAGACCAGGTGAGGGACAGACCTGAGCAGGTTCAGCGGTGCTTGGCCGGCAACCACTGTTTCCATCAGCATCCAGCCCTGCAGCTGGGAAAGCCCAGACCGTCAGGATAGGAGAGACTTCCACCCAGGCCCCAAGAGGCTTCTGCCCCCAGGCCAGTGTTCTGGCTGCCACCACAAAAGACCACGCTGGGTGGCCAAAAACAAGAGGAATTCATTCTCTCCCAATTCTAGATGCCAAGGTGTCAACAGGACCTCACTCCCTCCAGAGGCTCTAGGGGAGGAACCTGCCAGGCTCTTCCAGCTCCTGGAGGATCCAGGCGTCCCCAGGCTTGTGGCCAAATGAATCACTGCAGTCAGTCTCTGCCTCCGTCTTTACGTGGCTTCTCTTCTGTCTGGGTCAAATGTCCCGCTGCCTCCATCCTATCAGGATCCTTGTGATAACATGGGGCCACCTGGATAACCCAGGAATATCTCCCCATCTCAACATCCTTAATCACATCTGCAAAGACCCTGTTTCCATATAACATAACATTTACAGGTTTTAGGGATTGGGACTAGTTATCTTTGGGGGCCGCAGGCTGGCTGAGCAGACCCGGGCAGGGGTCCCACAAAAGTAGAAGCCCAAGGCTAAAAACTTCATAGAGTCTCAATGCACCGTTGTCTGCAGCCATTTTTCAGTTTAATTGGTTTGAAATGGATTTGGCTGGGAGGGACGTCCCAGGAAATAAACTGGTTTAATAACACCTCCCATCTGTGTAGTGCATCCAAGCTTCAGAACTGGGGCACGTCCACATACATCCATTATCTCTTTAGCTCTCCATGGCCCCAGGACGGGGCAAGTGACAATGATGTTTAGACCACCACAACCTACCCGTGGAGGGGCCACCCCTCCAAGCCCTGGGCTGGGTTTGCAGCTAACAAGACAACCCACAGGTGTCCACCTTCAGCCCAGACCACAGGTGGCTCGGGACCCAAAGATACAGCTCCCTCTACCCAGGTCCTTTTTTTTTTTTGCAGTACGCAGGCCTCTCACCGCTGTGGCCGCTCCCGTTGCGGAGCACAGGCTCCGGACGCGCAGGCTCAGCGGCCATGGCTCACGGGCCCAGCCGCTCTGCGGCATGTGGGATCTTCCCGGACCGGGGCACGAACCCGTGTCCCCTGCATCGGCAGGCGGACTCTCAACCACTGCGCCACCAGGGAAGCCCTAGACAGGTCCTTCTGAGCATCCTTCTTACTGGAGCAGAGGGAGCCAACCAATGGCACCTGGCACCCTAACCTACAGGCCGGCCAGGGGTGTGACAGGCCCGCGTGTCTGGGAGGGCAGGTGGGCACCGCTGGTTAGAGATGCAGGGCTCCTGCCCCAGCCCCGGTAGGTAGGTGCCACCCACTCAAACTCTGATGTGCCGGATCTCCTGGATCTACTTCGGGGAACACCTTATTCCCCTGCTACCCTCATGCAACAGAGAGAGGCCATGGGATTTCGACTGGGGATGGGGGCTGGTGGGGATTTGCCACCGAGAGCCCGTAGTTTCACCACTAGGGGGCAGAAAGTGCCTCTCCAGGTGAAGGCTATTTGGAAGGGGGTTAGAAGCCCCTCACTCATTCCTCTGCCCCCAAGAGGGTAGGCTGACCCCAGGTGCAGGGGGCTGGGCAGAAAGCCCCTCTGCCCTTGTCCACCCTACCCTGACGATGACATCAGGCCTGGGCCCAGGAGTAAGTTTCCACGGCTCAGGGAGAGGCTGTAGATGGGTCCGGAAATGCTGTCTGGGTGACTCACTTAACAGGGATAAAAGGCAGGTGGGACCCTCCGGCCAATCTCTTTGGTGACCTTAAAAGCCGGTTTGATGACAATTGAAAGGATTGAAGGGCCTGGCCCAGAGCAGGGTCGGCCCCAGCTAGACAGGGTCTAAGCCCTGGGACAGAGTGGGGCTCTGTCGAGGCTGGTGATGGTGGCCGTACCTGTCATTGGCCAGGTGTTGTCTTGGAAAGTGCAGGGATGCTGAGAGATGGAAAAACACGTGTTGTTGTTTCCAAGGAATTTATCATCCAAATAACAGTGTCTCGGGCACCCAGTTGGGAGCGAGACACTTGGTTTGGATTCGGGCTCTGTCCCTTCTGCGTACAATGTCCAGTCTTAGCCTCACTGGACACCCGTTTGCTTGTGTTTGCTCGGAGAAGGTAGCAGTGGACCCTGCTGTTAGCTGTCCTTATCGTCATTCTCGGTTGTCTGTGGGCTCCAGGATCAATCCCCTCCCGTAAACCCAGCTGCACGATGTCAGCCACGGGCACGGCAGAGCCCCGCACATCAGGGCAGGCGTTAGGGGGAGAGGCCCGGCCAGAGCTGAACTTTAGCACAGAGGACCTCCGCTGGGTGGGGTTTCTGCAAATACACGCAGAGAGGATTTGGGCTGTCAGCAGAACACGCTTCTCTCCCTCCCCTAGAGAAATTTTTAGAGAAGCACTTAGCGTTTCATTTCCCTTTCTCTTCACGGAGGTCAGGCAGCGCTTCCTGAAAGCTATTGCCTGCTTTAACCACGGGACGTTTGGGCTGTTGAGTCTCGGATGCCCCAGGGCCTCAGACAAGGATGCAGCTCCACTCCCGCGGACACAGCGCTGCCCAGTCCGAGATCCGTGTGGATTTTGTAACTCGCCGTGCACCCTGTCTGCCCACCCCCACGCCCGAGCTCCACCAGCCTCCCAGCATCTGGAATCCAACCCTGGCCCTGGGAGGCCCAGGAGGAGGGGTTCCCACACCTGCAGGGTGGCCGGTGCATCCTCGCGGACACCTGCGGGAAGATTCAGGGCCTCACTCGGCCGGCATCTGTGACGCCTTTCCTCTGTAGGGTCCCTGAGCTGGTGTGATCTTGCCCATGACCTAAGGGTCGAGTCCGTTTCGGCAGCTTCCCTGAGCTTAATTTTCCTGCTGCGTGGGAGTCCCATCCAGGTTCACTGAGACGCCCCACCTGGGACATCGAGCTGGATACAGAGCCCGAGGTGAAAACCCAATAAACAGCAGGCAGTAGTAGCTGTCTTACGTCCTGTTTCGGAGGTTGTGATTTACTATCATTGTTATTACCACTGGTCCATCCTGTCGTACAAGGAGCCACTTGCTGGCGCCTGGAGAGCGGGCTGAGACTCCTCCGGGGCTAAGCTGAACTTGGAGAAGAAGCTCTATGGCCACAGGCCTGGCGGGGGGGTAGCTGGATTTATCAAATAAAAATACAGAATATGCCTGTTACACGTAAATTTCAGATGAGCAACCAATACTGTATGAGGCATGTTTATGCTTAGATTTTTGTTTATCTGAATTCTCATTTTTTTCAGGACAATGGTGATATAACCATTCAGAGAAAGCAGCTATCAGTCGAGTTTCTTGTGTGCTGGGTGGGCATCCACCCCACCGGTTTTTTTAAAAACTTCTTTATTGACATATATTCACATACTGCACGATTCATCCATTTCAAGTGTACAATTCAACAGTTTTTAGTGTGTTTGCAGGTAAACACAGTCGTCACTACGATCATTTTTTAGGACTTTTTATTAGCGCAGAAAGGAACCCTATTCCCACTGGCTATCACTCTCTTGCCCCAGCTCCTCTGTCCTAAGCAGCCGTTACTTTGCTTTGCGTCCCTACGGATTTCCCTCTTCTGGGCATTTCTTTATTTTATTTTATTTTTTTTTGTGGTACGCGGGCCTCTCACTGCTGTGGCCTCTCCCGCTGCGGAGCACAGGCTCCGGACGCGCAGGCTCAGCGGCCATGGCTCACGGGCCCAGCCGCCCCGCGGCATGTGGGATCTTCCCGGACCAGGGCACGAACCCGCGTCCCCTGCATCGGCAGGCGGACTCTCAACCACCGCACCACCAGGGAAGCCCCTGGGCATTTCTTAATGGAATCGTGTGATACGTGGTCTTCTATGACTGGCTTCTTCACTTCCTGTGCTTTCCAGGTTCATCCACGTTGTAGGGTGTGCCAGGGCCTCACGCCTTCTCGTGTTAATGAAACCCCTTCGTGTGGATGGACCACATCTGCTTATCCAGCCATCAGCGGTGATGGCAAGGGCCGTCTCCTCACCTGAACTTGAGTTAGGCTACTCTGAGTCCTCTTCCCGACCTCAGCCTGCTGCCTGCCCCTGGCATGCTAACCCCAGGTTTAGCAAAGAATTCTGCTAAAAACCAATGTATCGAGAATCCGCCCCCCAACCCTGGTACCTGATCCCATCCCTCGTCCCCCATGCTCGATGCCAAAGTCCTTGGCCAGCCTTTAGCAGGAACCCTGTTGGGCCAGGATAGCAGAATCCCCCACTTGATACCAAGTTCCTCCGAGTGACCTCCATCCACTGACACCCTCCCCCCCATACGCCCCCCGTCCTTGAGTGTCCATCCCCGGATGACTTGCTTTGTTTGGAACGGAGCTCATTTCTACACTGGAGTCTCTCTCGCCTACTACAGTGGCTCGAATAAAGTCTGTCTTGCTATTTTTAACATGTGCCTGGTGCAAATTTTTTCTTGAACAGCAGACATCTGGGCTGTTTCCACCTTTAGGCTATGTTTCCACCTGCCGTTCTGAACACTCATGTATAGGATTCTGTGTGGACACGTTTCCATTTTTCTTAAATAGGGAGCATAGGAGTGGAATTTCTGGGTCTTACGGCTGAAATTCAGATTTAACAGAACATCCTGTATTTTATCTGGCAGCCCCAGGTCCCACCCACGCACAGGTCTTACGGTAGGTGGGGGGATGCCCCCTTCCGCTGTGCCCTCGTGGGCTTAAGTTTAGGATTAGGGTTCCAGGCCCCCAGGACTGGAAAGAGGCACACGCCAGGGATGGTGAGTCCTGGCTCTCGGTCACTGGCCGCCAGCCTGCGTGCAGGCCCTCAACTTCGGGCAAGGTGGCCTGGCATGAGGATGAGACCTCCGCCCACTCCTGGTGTCCCAGGGACCCCCAGAGGACCCAGGCAAACCTGGGAAATAGGAGAGGATGTGTGCTTTCAAATATCCATCCTGGGTCCCCACACCCGAGGGCGGCTGGGCGAGTGTATGAATGGAAACACAGACCAAGTTTCCCAGACACCCTCGTGGTGGGTGGGACGTCTGCCCAGGCAGCCACAGCACAGCATCCCAGACGGGCTTCGGCAACAGAAGCGGATTCTCTCCCTGTTCAGAGGCTGGACGTCTCCAGCAACGTTTGGGCAGGGCTGGTTTCTCCCAGCTTCCCTCCCTCCAGAGGCTTGCAGACGGCTCCTCCCTCCTTGCAGTGTCCTCACATGGCCTCTGTCTGTCTCTGCACGTTTCTGGTCTCTCTCTTTGTGTCCAAATCTCTTCTTATAAGGACACCAGTCAGATGGGTTTAGGGCCTGCTCTAAAAACCTCATTTTAACTTAACCACCTATTGAAAGACTTTACCTCCAAATCCGGTTACATACTGAGATCCTGGGGTTAGGACTTCAGTACAGGAATCTGGGGGACACAAATCATCCTGTAGCATGAACCAAACCTGAAAGCGGTGCTGGGTGTCTATCTGGGAGTGGGCCATCTTTCTGAGAAGGGAGAGGATTCTGGTAAAGACCCATTTAGGCACAGGAGGAAGAAGAGGAGAGAGACGGAGGGAGGGAGGGAGCGAGGGAGGGAGGGAGGGAGGGAGACAGACAGGAAGGTGGTGGCAAAGATATCACCGGGCATGGCCCACAGCCAGGCCCCAGGCTTCCCAGGGAGGAAGACGCTGCCAGCCTGCTCCCCAGCTGCGGCCCTGGCTCCGGGGCTCGGTTAGGCAGTTGCCATCATGAGCACTAAATCAAGTACCATTTTAGGATATAGGCCCCTTGAAAGTGAAGAATGGCAGAGCTGAGAAATAAATACCTGAAAAGGGCAGGGAAGCTGTGAAATTCCCTGCCTCAGCCTCATTAACCTACATCTAGACTTTGTTGTCTGCAGCCCTCGCTCTGCAGAATCCCGCGGCAGAGCTGGTGCCAGGCTGAGGCCCCATACAAGGGAGGTCAGTGCCCGGGGGGCAGGCTGGCCGGCGACAGCCCCTGGGGAGAAGAGGGGAATGGCCACCAGGCAGAGAAGCTGCCGTGAGCAGGCTCATGGACCCTCAAACACTGGTGTCCTTGTTTTTAATTGTGATTTCTTTTTTGCGAGGAGGTCATAGGCCCTTCTTGGGTCCCCTGAAAGTGGTGACCCTCACATGCACACCAGCATTCCCATGAAGAGACGGTAGGTGACAAAAGCACTGCACATGGCATTTCAGGGGACTCTGGGCCCAGGGGAAAGGCCCCTTGCCTGGTGAGTCTACAGGAAACACTAATAATAAAATAGGTCCCTTTTGGGAAACTAAAAGTAACTTGGAGAAACCCGATGAGCCCCACCTCAGGCAGGTGGTGAAGGTCAACGTCAAGGGTGATGAGTTGTGTTGACAGCCTGTGCCCCAGATAGGACGAGATGAAGGGGAACCTCACTTCTGTGGTTTTTCTCCCCAGAACCACCACCCCAGTCTAAACTGGAGACAGAGGAGTCTGGAGCAGTAACTGGAGTAACATTTTCCCAAAGCCACTGACATGAGAAAAGATCAGACAAATCCCACCTGAGGGACATCCTACAAGATCCCCAACCAGCCCTCCTGAAAACTTGTCAAGGTTATTACCAAAAACAAGGAAAGTCTGAGAAACCAAGCCAGCCCAGAGGAGCCCACGGAGACGTAGGGACTAAATGTCCTGTGGGTCTCAGGGGGGATGGTGGGTCCTGGGACAGAAGAGGACATTAGGGAAACACTAGTGAAACCTTTTTAAATTGAAGTATAGCCAATGTACAATATAAGTTACAGGCGTACAGTATAGCGATTCACAAATTTTCAAGGTTATGCTCCATTTGTAGTTATTATACAATATTGGCTATATTCCCTGTACTGTACAATATATCCTTGTAGTCGATTTTATACGTACGTTTGTACCATTTAATCTGCTACCCTTATATTGCCCCTCCTCTTTCCCTCTCCCTACTGGTAACCACTAATTTTTTCTCTATATCTGTGAGTCTATTTCTTTTTTGGTATATTCACTAGTTTGTTTTATTTTTTAGATTCCATGCGTAAGTGACATCATACAGTATTTGTTTTTCTCTATCTGACTTATTTCACCAAACATAATACCCTCCAAGTCCATTCACGTTGTTGCAAATGGCAACATTTCATTCTTTGTTTAATGACTGGCCAGTATTCCATATGTACACCTTCTTTATCCATTCATCTGTTGATGGACATTTAGGGTGCTTCCATATCTTGGTACTTGTAAATAATGCTGCTGTGAACATTGGGGTACATGTGTCTTTTTGAACAATGCAGTATCAGAAAGAGAAATTAAGGAAACAATACCATTTACCATCACATCAAAAAGAATAAAACACCTAGGAATAAACCTACCTAAGGAGGTAATAAACCTGTATTAGGAAAACTGTAAGACACTGATGAAAAAAATTGAAGATGACACAACCAGATGGAAAGATATACCCAGTTCTTGGATTGGAAAAATTAATATTGTTAAAATGGCCATACTACCCAAGGCAATCTACAGATTCAGTGCAATCCCTATCAAAATACCAAATGGCGTTTCCCACAGAACTAGAACAAATAATGTTAGAATTTGTATGGAAATACAAAAGACCCTGAACAGCCAAAACAATCTTGAGAAAGAAGAACAGAGCTGGAAGAATCATGTTTCCTGATTTCAGAATATACTCCAAAGCTACAGTAATCAAAACAGTATGGTACTGGCACAAAAACAGACACATAGATCAATGGAAAAGAATAGAGAGCCCAGAAGTAAACCCACACACTTATGGTCAATTAATCTATGACAAAGGAGGCAAGAATATACAATGTAGAAAAGAAAGTCTCTTCAATAAATGGTGCTGGGAAAACTGGACAGCTACATGTAAAAGAATGAAATTAGAACATTCTCTAACACCACACACAAAAATAAACTCAAAATGGATTAAAGATCTAAATGTAAGATCAGAGAGTATAAAACTCCTAGAGGAAAACAAAGGCAGAACACTTTTTGACATAAATCACAACAATATTTTTGGGATCCATCTCCTAGAGTAATGGAAATAAAAGCAAAAATAAGCAAATGGGACCTAATTAAACTTAAAAAAAAAACGTAAAAGCTTTTGCACAGCAAAGGAAACCAGGAACAAAGGAAAAGACAACCTACTGGGTGGGAAAAAATATTTGCAAATGATATGACCCCATAAGGGGTTAATATCCAACATATATAAACAGCTCATTCAACTCAACATCAAAAAAAAAAAAACAACCCACTTAAAAACTGGGCAGAAGACCTGAATAGATATTCTTCCAAAGAGGACATGCAGATGGCCAACAGGCACATGAAAAGATGCTCAACATGGCTAATCATCAGGGAAATGCAAATCAAAACCGCAATGAGACGTCACCCCACACCTGTCAGAATGGCCATCACCAAAAGAACACAAACAACACATGTTGGCGAGGACGTGGAAACAAGGGAACCCTTGTGCGCTCTTGGCGGGAATGTAAATTGGTGCAGCCACTGTGGAAAACATCATGAAGGTTCCTCAAAAAATTAAAAATAGAGCTACCATATGATCCAGAAATCCCACTCCTGGGTATAAGTCGCTCATCATCTTCCTCCAGAGGTGAAAGAGCCTGAGAAATGTTCCCACAGCCACTGACATTAGTTCTACAATTGGGATTTAAGCATCATTTATCATCCCCAACTTTTCCTATTTTTTAAATACAGGCTTCACTTTCCGACAGTGATTTGCTCCTTGTCACTTCCTGGGTGTTTCATCAACTGCAAGTACAGGACCCACTGATCGGCCAGGTGTGCGCTTGTGTGTGCTCCGTGCAGCTGTGGGCACTCTGCCCACGGCTCATCTGATTCTCACAGTGACGTCCAGAGGCAGGAACTGTCGTTCCTCTTTAATACCCTATGAAACTGAGGCCTGGGCTGAGGGACTTGCCCCAGGGAGAGCCGTCGGAGCCTCAACCCGTGCGTGGGTTTGCCCCGGGGCCGAGACCTGTAGACGGAAAGGCCACCAGGGTAGGGTGGGAGAGGCCAGGTTCTCAGCTTCTGGAGAAGTCAGAGGGAACGAAGACACAAGATCACACATCAAACATACAGGTTCCTAGGCCACCCAGTCCTTCTGAACTGGAGTCTGGGACCCAGGAATCTGCATGTTTAGGGAGCCCCCGAGGGATCCTCACACCAGCCAACGCCAGGCTGTGGGCACCAGCCGAGTGGATTCCACTCCAGCTGGCTACTGGGGATGCTTCCATCCAGCTTCGGTGCCTTAGGTGGACATCGCTCTCCCATTTCCCTCCACCCGCCCCACGTGTTCCTCCTGCTACAGGACTATTGCTGTCTGCACGGGGTGGGCAGGACCTTGGGGGACGACAGGTGTGCCTTGGAGAGATCCCAGAGTCCCCTGCCTGGAGAGACCACCACCAGCAGCCCTGCCAGGGAGAAACTGCTCTGCCCGTTGTCCCTCTGGGAGAGCTTGATGAGCCACCATCTCTCGGTTGTCCACATCTGCCAGACTTCAAACGCACCAGTTACAAGCAGGGCGTCTGGAACTTGGGGACCCCAGCTAGGACCACCCCTAACGCCGCTGCCCAGAAGCACCACTTGCCTTGGAGCTCTCGCAGACGCAGGGCCCCTTCCCTCCACTGTTCCCTTCAGGCCTCTCAGTAACCCTGTGCTCACACAGCCTCCCTGCCAACCATACAGACGGAGAAAGCGTGGCTAAGAGGGGACGGGACCTGCCGGCAAAGTGGCCACAGTTGGAAGGTGGGCATCCCGATCGGAGCCTGGTCGTCGGGATGTTGATGGCTCTCTTTGCTGAACCTCTCCGGCCACGTTGGGCAGGCACAGAAGCGAGGGGACCTGCGTCTGGTCAGGAAGAGAGTTGTGTCTTTTGTTGCCGGAGGGATACTAGTCACTGACCCTAGGGGAGGGACCACAGTCGAGGCTGCCCAGAGAGACAGGGTATGCCCACATTCCATGGCTGCCGGGACAGATGAACACAAGCTGGGGGCTCATCGTAACAGAAATCTCCCCTCTCGCAGTCTGGAGGCTGGAAATCCCAAGTCAAAGTGTCAGCAAGCTGGGGGCTCATCGTGACAGAAATCTCCCCTCTCGCAGTCTGGAGGCTGGAAATCCCAAGTCAAAGTGTCAGCAGGGCTGGTTCTTTCCAGAGGCTTCTGGGGAGGGTCTGCCCCGTTCCTCTTCTGGCTGTGGACGCACCACTCCAACGCGTGGCTCCGTCATCACACGGCCGTCCTCCCTCTGCGAGTCTGTTGTCATCCCAAGGCCTCCTTCTGTGTCCCGTGTTCTTACAAGGACACGGGTCATGTTGCATCAGGGCCCACCCTGCTGCAAAGTGACCTCGTTTTAACTAATTACATGTCTAAAGACCCGAGGTCAAATGAGGCCATATTCTGAGGTACTGGGGGTTAGGACATCAACATGTGAATTTGGGGAGGGGGTTACAATTCCCCACAACGCTGGGGGGATCGGGTTTGAGTCTCCTCCCTGCTGAAATACTTCCCCGCAATTTGTCAAAGATAACTCATCTTTTCTTTTCCTTCCGTCTTGGCAACCAGCAAGGGCTGATTTTAATTTCCTTTGTTAATGCCTCCGTTCTGTGGTTCTCGGTCACCTTCGGGCCGGGGGAGGGAAGCATGGCCGTGGCGGGCCCTGCTCTGCTCCCCAGTCAGGCATCCTGACTCCTTAGCCTCCCAGCATTCACCTCATTTCCATCCCACGGAAGCCTGTCCTTGTCACATAAACCTTCCCGACATGACGTGGCCAGTCAGGACCGTGAAGCCCTGAAGCCCAGTCTCCATGCTCAGTGGAGGATATCTTCAGCTAAGAGAGAAAAAACATCTTTGTGACAAGGAAGTTTTAAGATCCCAAAGAAAAATAATAATTGCATACTGTACTGTTATTAAGTCTATTTTCGGAGAACTTTTCTGGGGCTGTGCCTCCTCCTTTAACTACGGGTTATAAAAAGTGACGCGTATTTGCACCTGCAAAGCTCCAACACCAGCAGGACCCTGGGTTTGATTTATCTATTCAGGGCAAGTGGATCTTCAATGTCAGCTTTGCTTGCTGTTACCAGCTACTCAGCAGAGAAAGACCATTAAAGCCCCGGAATTGGAGGGTGGAGTTAAATCCACACTGAGGGCAACAGCTGCTTTCACTATTCTGAGCACTGAAGACAGGTTGGCGGCATCGCAGGGACCGGATCCCAGCAGTGAGGGGCTGCATCCTGGGTTTCGGCAGCCTGGAGGGAGGGTCACCTTGGCTGGTACAGACCACAGCCGAGAGGAGATCCAGGCATGACCAGGGAGATGCATGTCACTTACCATTTCTCTGTGAGCCTGAGGAAGGGCCAGGCTGTCTGCTGGCATCTGTGTGGTTGTGGTTCGTTTGTGGATGGGCCTCAGTGGTCCACCTGCATCAGTGTTCCCCATCCCGGCCTCACGCTGGAATTCCCTGGAGCTGGGAGTCACCCAAAGGTGTGGCCTGGCACTGGGGTCTCTCAAAGCCCCAGGTTGAAAGCCTGGGTGGGGTTGGTGGGGGGAGACATCCTCCACTCTCTGGACGGTACCTCTGGATGCCCCACTGGTATCTCAGAGCCACCATGTCCAGAATATTTCTCCTGAGTGCTGCCTTCCTCGGACTCCTGTAATCCAGGGAATGGCTCCCCCAGGACAGAAATCAGGGGGTCACCTCTCCCTCCGTCTCCGCCCACCGCCAGCCTCACGGGGCAGAGCCAGCTTCTTCACGCTGCAAGCTTCCGTCTCCTCCAAGTACCCCATGGGCTGGTCCCGCTGCAGCTCTGAAATCCTCCCTCTCCCGCCCCCTGGACACTTTTCAGGACCCGACTTAGAAGCCACCTCCTGGGGGAAGCCCCCCGAGCCTCTAAGGCTGAGTCCCACTCCAACCCACCCTGGAGTGCCGTTCTGGCTCCCGAGGGTCTAGAGCCGGCAGCAGGTGTCTCCCAGGATCTGACATGGGGTGGGACCTCCAGAAGTATTTACTGAACAGACAGGTAATAGGCGAGATCTGGTAAAACTTTGATCCCAGAAATCCAGGGGCTGCCCTGGGGTTTGGGGTCTCAGGTGGGGTGAACAGCCACGAAGACTCAGGCACGAGGTTATTCTGTCCTCCGCTCCCTGCCGATGACAGCCTCGGGCTGAGTCCCTCCCGCCGGCCTGGTCCAAGTCCTCGGGCAGCCCAGCCGTCTCTTTTCTAAACGTAGGCCACTTTCTTATGCCGCCTGCCCACCCCCAAACACCCCTGTCTGGAACTCTTTGCAGGGCCAATGATTTCTCCAAACCTTTCACTGTTGGTTCCCCAGGCCGTGTACAAATCCACAAGCAAGCATGAGTTTGCAATGGCTTCTTGCCGTTTGCCTTGCAGTTAATTACTTATCTGTCATCTCAAAGCAGAGCTGGGACCGACTGCAGGGAAGGGGGATTGGAATTGTCCACAGAAGGACCAGACAAAGGGAGGGCTGGAGATCTAGCCTGACAGTGAAAGGGGACCTTGAAACAGGACAGCGCAGGGCAGGGCGGGCGGGCCGGGAGCGCAGCTTCCCTGCTGCTGTGTGTCCTGCCCAGGCTGTCTGGGGCCTGAGGGATACACGGGAGGTAGCAGCCCCTCTGCCAGCCTCCCGAGACCCCGGGGGATGCCACAGGGCCCTTAAAGTCTTTTCTGCCAGCAGTGTTCAAACTCTGCATCAGAACCTCACAGAGTTCGTGAAAGAGAAAAACACATACACCTTCCCTCACAGCCAGGGTCCCCAAGTAAAAATACAAATAGAGATGCAGGATGCCCAGTTAAATTTGAATCTCAGATAAAAAACAAATATTTTTTTAGTATAAGTGTGTCCTGTAACATCGAAGATATACTTACACTAAATAATTAAGTTTATTTATCTGATCAAAAAAATCTTATTTAATTAGGAGTCCTGTATTTTATCTGGCAACCCTTCCCTCAGGTCTCCAGCGTGTTCCCTAGGGCAGCCCTGAGGCCACCTCCACAGAGCTCTCGGGACCTCACAGCACCACTTGGAAAGAAACCCCTGCCCTCTCCAGACCAACTGTTCATTTCTGCAGTCTAATTGACCTTTCAAGAGTCAAATAGCCAGTTGGTGGCAGACAAAGGACAACAGCCAGGCCTCCTGACTTACCTACTGCTCATCCATCCATTCATCTATCCACCATCCATCTATCCATCCTCCATCCATTCATCCGTCCATCCACCCATTCGTGCATCCACACCATCCACCCATCCATCCATCCACCATCCACCCACCCATCCATCCATCCATTCATCCACCCATCCATCCATCCATTCATCCACCATATACTCATCCATCCATCCACCCATCCATCCATCCACTATCCACCCCATCCATCCATCCATCCATTCATCCACCATATACTCATCCATCCATCCACCCATCCATCCATCCACCATCCACCCATCCATCCATCCACCATCCGCCCATCCATCCATCCACCATCCACCCCATCCATCCATCCATCCATTCATCCACCATATACTCATCCATCCATCCACCCATCCATCCATCCACTATCCACCCCATCCATCCATCCATCCATTCATCCACCATATACTCATCCATCCATCCACCCATCCATCCATCCACTATCCACCCCATCCATCCATCCATCCATTCATCCACCATATACTCATCCATCCATCCACCCATCCATCCATCCACTATCCACCCCATCCATCCATCCATCCATTCATCCACCATATACTCATCCATCCATCCACCCATCCATCCATCCACTATCCACCCCATCCATCCATCCATCCATTCATCCACCATATACTCATCCATCCATCCACCCATCCATCCATCCACTATCCACCCCATCCATCCATCCATCCATTCATCCACCATATACTCATCCATCCATCCACCCATCCATCCATCCACCATCCACCCCATCCATCCATCCATCCATTCATCCACCATATACTCATCCATCCATCCACCCATCCATCCATCCACTATCCACCCCATCCATCCATCCATCCATTCATCCACCATATACTCATCCATCCATCCACCCATCCATCCATCCATCCATCCACCATCCACCCATCCATCCATCCACCATCCACCCCCCCATCCATCCATCCATCCATCCACCCACCCATCCATCCATCCACCCATCCATCCAGCCAGCCAGCATCCACCCATCCATTCATCCAACCATCCATTCATCCACCATATACTCATCCATCCACCCATCCATCCATCCACCATCCACCCACCCATCCATCCATCCATCCATCCACCATACACCCATTTATCCATTCATCCATCCATCCACCATCCACTCATCCAACCAGCCAGCCAGCCAGCCAGCTAACAAGCAAACATTTATTCAGAGCAAACTAGGCTCTGGGTCTTGTATAGCTGCTGGGAAAACAGAAATAACAAGATGGAGTTTATATGTCCAGTGGGCTTCATGAGCCATTGGGGAAGCAGACTCCAATCTAACTAACAAGTGTTCTGGGATTAGAACACTTGCTAAGGAAGAAGGGAAGTGGGGGAGGCGCTCCAGGCAGTAAGAGCAGCAGATGTCTGGAGCTGTGAAAAGTCATAACTCAAGCGTTGTGTTCCATTCCTGAAACATGGACTGAGTTTTCTGCAGCCTTAGACCCGGGTTTCTCCTTTAGCACTCTTGACATTTTTGGACAAGCCAATTCTTTGTTTAGCTACATCCCTGGCCTCTACCCACTAGATGCCAGCAGAAGTGGTGACAACCAAAAATACCACCAAGCATTGCCAAATGTCCCCTGGGGGGCCAAGTCGCCCCCAGTTGAGAACCCCCGTGTTAGAGGCTAGAGAGACGAAGAGTAAAACAAGTTCAGTCTTTTTCAAGGGGCTTATGGTCTTCCCAGAAATGTGGTGGCACAGAAGTTGGTGGGGGAGTGATGAAAAGAAAACCTGTTACAACAAACCCTCAATGGCAATGGCATCTGAAATTCTCTAAACCACAAGCAAAGCCCTGGAAAGTGTACAACTACTTATGAGGGGTTGACAATTTGAAGTAGATTGCTATATATCAATAATATATATGTGTGCGTATATATAGTCAATAGTATATCGAATTTCGTCACACTGATTATCTAGCATAATTTGCAGTTGGTCTGTATTTGATTAAATACCATCATCTTTTACGTAGGAGTTACATAATTAAATAGAAAAATCATTTACAGCCCAATGCCCCATGAAAAACTCATCTCAGGTCTGTCCCGCACGCCCATTCTGAGTTGAGGTCGTGTGGCTAATTGAACATGGGGAAGGGAGAGGGTGTCATCCGAGGTGCTCTGTGAACTCCATTTCTCCATCTTAATAAGCTGGAAGCTTCAAGAATGTTCTTCGAATGTGTGGATTCAAAACTGTAGTAGATGGCTTTTTAACCAAATAAATCTTGCAGAAGTTTCAAAATAACAAATTATTTAATGCACTTCTAGATGGGAAGCTTATCTTGGGAAATCATTTCCTTAGTTATAACAGTACCAGTGTTTGAAAGCAAATCCTCTGCGTGATGGCTGGCCCACCCCCATGGGCTCCTGTTACACATCTGGGAAGGGATGCTTTGGCCTCTGTCTCTGGGAAGAGAGGGGTTGACTGCTTCCCTCCGAGCCTCGGCCTCGCTCTCAGGCCAGGAGCACCCTCTGTGCTGGTCCTGTGCCCTGGTCTCCACACACACCTGGTTGGTGAGCCCCAGACCCGACCCCCAATCAGCAGAGCCCATGCCTGGAGCCATACAGGCCAAACAGAGTGGTGAATGAAGCGAGAAATCAAGCTGGTCCTCTTTCCAGGAGCTTATGGAATTGTAGAGATGTTAGAAGACGCCATTACTGCCCCCAGCTTCGGCTTCCTGGGGAGCTTACTTTGCCCCTTACCCGCCATGTTAGTGGCCTGTGGCTGCCCTAAAAAAGGCCCACAAACTGGGTGACTTACAACAACAAAAATTTATTATCTCCAAATTCCAGAGGCCAGACATCCCAAATCAAGGTGTTGCAGGGCCGTGCTCTCCCCGGAGGCTCTGTGGCGGGGCAGGGTGGGGGGAGTCCTTCCCACCTCCCTCATCTCCTGGTGGCCCAGGCATCCCTGGCTTGTGGCCACATCACTCCTGTCTCTGCTCCATCCTCACGTGGTCTCTCCTCTCCTCCCTGCATGTCTCCTCTATGTCTCTTATAAGGACACTCACCATTGGATTTAGGGCCCACCTGGGGAATCCCGGATGATTTCATCTTGAGACCCTTAACTTAGTTACATCTATAAAAATCCCCCCCCACACACCAATCACAGGTCCCAGGTGGACAACCGTTTTGGAGGGCACCATTCAATCTGTGACACCTTCTGCTCCAACAAAGGGCCCTGCTCCAGACTTGCAGGCTTTGCTGGTGGTCTGTCCTTCCTCGGTTCCCAGGGTCTCATGAGCTGTCCCCTGTCCCCTACTGGACAATCAGCTCCTTTTCCTCCCACATTCTACTTATACCTGTGTGCTCCAACATGCCCCAAATGAGCATCACTGAACTTTGGACATACACAGCTGTCCAGATGTTTTCTCAGCTCCCTGGTTCACTGTCCAGCACAGTCTCCCAGCCTCTGTTCCCGTGGGAGTGGCCACAGGATTCGATGTTTGTGGTGGTAATGAGCTTCATCCACGTGGGACCATAAAATCCTCCCAATTAGACCCTCCCTGACTTTATCTCTTCCCAGCACCTCCCCTTCCCCGCTGGTTCAATGTGCTGTCTGTATCCCCTACCAGCACATTGATTTTGGAAGCCATGCATAAAGGTGACAGAAGCACAGGTGAGAAAGTGTGTGTGCCCCTGAGTCACCACCCCAAGAAGACTGCCTACCAACAGGAAGCCACGTACTTAACTTCACATGAGTGGAAAATAAACGTGTGGGGTTTGGGGTATCATAATTTAACTAACGCACTCATCACTCCTATTAAGAGTGGCTCAGGCTTCTGGGATTGGGTGCTGTGTGCCAGAGTTTTCCTTCCAAAAGGTAGTTTGGATTGTTAACCTAACACAATAAAAAGCCAGTTATTTTTACCAGCAAAATGAGTCTATTCGGGATTGGCAAAGAATTGAAATTTGGGACATGCAGTCAATGATGAACCAGATCCAAGTTTGGCAAAGCAAAGGAGAGGAAACTCTTTTTTAGAGGAGAAGGGGAAGTGGGAGGGGCTGTTCTAAACAAAGAGTCCATTGGGAGAAACTGGGAGTTGGAAGTATGGTGACTTTTCATTGGCTGCACTGTGCTGGTCTCTCATTGGCTGGGCTGTTGCTGGGCGGGGAGAAAATCTTCCTTCCTCCTGCTGGGTAGTAAGTAGTAACCTTCTTCCTGTTGGAGATGCAAGGTAGGTCTCTACCTGTTGGGATCTATATCAATGCTGAGTGGTATGTGTGTGAGAGCCTCCTGTTCTGGACTCCTAACTCCATTTTAATGAGGTTTCCCTCTATTAATTTTCACAGATCATGTTGTTCCTTTACTTTAAAGATCTGCTAATGATGAGAAGCCGTTACAAAATCATGTTAATAACACGGGAGAAATGCTCATTGTAAAGTTTAGTGAAAAATGCAAGATGCCGAATTGTCCAGTCTTAAAAGAATAAAAGAATTCTGTGTAAAAGAATTCTGTGAGGACAAAAGACCGCGTGGAAGGTAAACAGTGGCCATGATACTCTCCCCTCTCTTTCTTTCTATATTTTGGTATTTGTGTTAGTTTCCTACTGCTGCTGTAAGAAATCATTGTAAGTGCAGGGGCTTAAACCAGCACAGATTTATTCTCTCACTGTCTGGAGGTCAGAAGTCTAAAATCAAGGCATTGGCAGGGCTGGTTCCTTCTGGAGGCTCCAGAAGAGAATCTGTTTCCTTTCTTTTTCCAGCTTTTACCATGAAGGGGGATTCACAGGTTTTAGGATTCACAGGTTTTGGGGATTAGGACATGGCCATCTTTGGGGGACCATTATTCAGCCCACCAGAGTATTTTCCAATTTTTCCATAATGAATACATATTATCCTATAATGCACAAAAATATGTAATGCATTTTGTATAGCAGACCAGGTGATCCCCTAGAAGTGTTGGGCTTGTGTATTTTGTTTACAGTTAAAAGTCCTTGGCAAGGCGTCCAAAGTCCCCCATAGTCCAGCTCCCTCTTCCACTTCATCTCCAGGAGCTCTCATCCCTCCCGCCTCTCCAGAGCCTTCTCTGCTTTGCTCTGCCTCCTACCCTCTCCAGTTCTTGACCTAGGAAATGCCCACAGACTCCAAGCCTCCACTGATGCCACCTCCTCTGGGAAGCCCTCCCAGTCTCTAGCAGATGGAGTTTGTCCCTCCCCTGTCTGCACCTCACAGCTCCTCCCTCTGTGGACCTGGGAATCTGACACCAGGGCTCTGACACTGGCCCAGAGTGGTACAGGCAGCGCACAGCACACAGCACAGCAAGGTGGGGCTCCCACCGGCTGCAGGGCTCGCTCCTGTCTGAAGCGTGTCATTCAGATTCACCAGTGGTTACAGCTGGGTTTCTGTTTCCTCCACCGTCCACACTGACCTTGACAAGCTGCCCGTGACCGCTCCATCGCCAGGTCTCTGCCCCAGCTTTTCTGGATCATCTCCTTCCTGAAGCAGGCTCTTGGCTTCCCTCTTACCTCAAGGCTCCCCTTCATCGCCTCTATGTGGTGACACCCAGGGCCTGGGCTTCCCCATCCCCTCCCCTCTCTGCCCTCTGGCCCCAGGTGACCACACGCAGCCTCAAGCTTCTAGACGCCATCTGTAGACCGGTGGCTCCACGTGTGTCTACTCCTGACCTCGCCAAGGAGCTCCCACTGTCCACTGCAGCCCGTTCCCCGAGCACCCTCCACCTTGAGACGGCACCACCACCCTGCCCTGCCCAGTCGGGACCCTAAGTCACCCTCTCTCCCCACCGTCAGCCCACCTCTGAGATACATCCCAGCCGCCAAAGCCCAGCCCCACAGAACGGCAGAGAGAGCTGTGAAAGCAGAGCCCAGATGGTCACTCCAAGCCTGCTCCCTGGCTGGCCCTGCCCACACCCTTCCCTGACTAGCACAAAGCTCCCCACTCCTGCTGCCTCTTTAGGGACCCCACCATCCAAAGCCACCCCCCACCCAGCTAGCCATTTCCATGTCAACCTGACACATTGTCCTCTAGACACTTAATACCCCGGGAGATGACTTTCTTTACCCATTGTCATTGTCTCTTTCCCCTCCCACCATTCCTTCCTGCCCACCCCTCCCATCTCCATCCCTCCCACCCCCCACCCTTTCCTCTGCCATCCCCCCAAAGCACCACCATGGTCCCTCCCGCCAGGCACAAAGCAGGGATCCAGTAAATACTCATTATGCTTCAGAGTCAGTTAGGAAAGGACACAACTGAGAATGCAATGTGCTGAATGTCCTAGGAAAAGGCCACTGGGGGACCCTCTGAACCCACGCCCGGGATGTGCTGGTTGATCTTCCCGGGAGGTGGATGCACCCCGGCCGTGTCCCCCCCACCAGCCCTGCAGAGAGGACACCTGGGCAAGCTCCCCTGCTCATCTGCTCCCCAGAGCTGCCGAGGAAAGGAACGGGCTTTGATTTGCTAAAAATCGATCGATTTGACTCGGTTTGTAGCAGCGCAAGTCATTTTAATCAGCAAAGTCTAATACGGTTTGAAACGAATTCTGCAAATGTTAGCAGCTCCAGTTTTTTTTTCTCTCTCCAAAGTCACTGCAATGAAGAAGCAGAAGCAGCCCATCCAGGACCCTGGAGTGACCCCGTGGAGAGCCCGGTCCGCCGCGTGCCCTTGGAGAGTTACACAGACCCCGGCTGTGCTCAGAGGAAGGAGGGACGCTGCCTTGAGGAATTGTCCTGGGGTGTGGCTGGCCTCACGTCAGGCTGCCAGGAAGACACCGTATCGATGGCTGCTCAGGACACCTGGCTTGGCCAGTACAGGTTCGACGTGCCCGGCACTGGGTCCTCTCAGCCTGGATTTCCGTCAGCACACGGGGCAGCCCTGGGACCCTTGCAGCGTCCCCTCCCACCTGTGAGTTGGGGAGGGGGGTGAAGGTCTAGTGCATACCGCTCCTCCTGCAGGGCTGGCTGCAAAGCACCGTGGGACCAGACATTAGCCGTCTCTGGCTGTATTTTGTTCTGACTGGACCCTCTACTCATCCTGACGTGAGCCCCCCTCTGACTCAGACATCCAAACACGGCCTTGGTTGGATTTGTTCTTGTAGATATTTGTGTCCTTACTCTCGGCCTCGTGCCCATGAGAACAGGACCCCTACTCCCTTGGCACACTGCCTGGGCCTCAGGGGGCATCCGTAAAATAAATGAACAAGAGGATTAATTCATGGGGCAATACTAAGGATTGAGTCTGATACCAGCCAGGGTTCTTGGTCCCCAGTCAATAGAAATTGATCAGAGGCCAGACAAGAAATTCAGGCAAGGCTGTAGTGGGGCCCCTGCTGCAGCGGCAGGGAGTGAGAACAAACGATTCCCTTCCTCCCTCCCTGAGGGCGAGGGCATCTGGTTCCTTATATGGGGTGAGGGTAGGGGTGTGTCCAGGGGACGGGCCGGAGGCGTGGCTTAGGAGGGTCTGCCCACCCCCTTGGTGATGGCGGTGTGTGTAGGGGGCATGCGCAGTGCTCTTCTTTTGCTCCCGGCTCTTCAGAGGTGGCAGCGGGGTTTTTTGGTCTCTTTGTATCTTGTTGTCCATAATTTGCCCCAACTGCACATATGCACGCAGTTATTTTCAGTCCCGTACAGTTTCTTTGCATTCTGTCACTCAAGGAGACACGTGTCTAGGGGCAAACACTGTAGCAAAGGGTCCCAGGTCCCAGGTCCCAGCCTGTCTCAAGTCCAGGCTTCTACAGCCTGGCCTCTGCTTCGTGCTTGACAGATACTCAGTAAGTGTCTGTTGTAAGAAAGAGGAAGGAAGGAGGGAGGGAGGGAGGGGAGGTTCTTTTCAGATGCCGTGACACACTCACCAGGGTTGTATCACACCACGTCCACTTAGCCCCACCTGTGCTGCAAAGCTTGGGCCGCGCCTGGTTCCGGAGGTCCAGCTAAGACCCTGCGTGATGCCGGCTGGCTTCTCCTCCGAAGCCACACTCCAAGCCCTGACAGGTGGTCTTTAAGGGCTGAGCTCTGGAGTGGGTCACATCTTCTCCCGCCTCTCAATCCCCTCCACCCCCGCGTGGTCCACAGTGAAGGGCCAGAGTGTCACCCCTGCGTGAGTCTCCCTGGAATGAGAGCAGTGCCCGGAGGCCGACGCTGGAGACGTCCTCCCCACCGACACTCCTTCTCCCCAGGGCAGACCCACAGCCCAGGCTCAGCGGGCCGGGAGAATCTGTGCAGCATTTTTCTAGAAGTCACTGAAGATGCTCACCACGCAGACACCCACATTCAGCACATAAATCCCACCCGTGAGGAAACCCTCAACCCACCCCGTCCCCAGTCACGCCCTCAGCTCCGCATCCCACTGGCGGCCCCAGGAGGAGAAGAGTGCAGACGGGGAAGCTGATCTGGCCTGGGCCCTGCCCACTGTGTTCCACCTCCATCAGTGCTGGCCCCTCGGGAGGAGGCTGGCTCTCTCTCCTCTGTTCCACTGGTTCCAAAGACACACGTGAGTCCCCTAGAAGGGCCAGGTCCTTTGTGTTCCGCCCTCAGGCAGGTGTTACAAAGTCCAGGCACCAGTGTTAAGAAAAGAAGGAAAAAACATCCCGACGGTCTCGGCCAGCCGTGGGGCTGCCACTGCTCTGCTCGGCTGTCCCGTCACCGAGCTCGGTGGGCGAAGATCCTTCGTGACGGTCAAGGCTGTTTCTATGCCGAATGTAAAAATACACTGCCAGGGCTTAATAAGTCTATTTAATTTAGCAGTAAGTCTTAAAATTATTACGATGAAATCCATAAGTCCCTTTGTACCAACGTAAACGAGACGGCGGCTGAAGTCACTTGGACTGAATTCCTCATTTACACTGTCCAAGGCACCCCTCCATCTCCCCAGACTCCTCTAAATGGTAGGCATGGTGCCGTCAGCCCACGGCGCTGCCCGAGACTGGGGACCACAGTCAGAAAAGCCCGCATTTCTGCAGTGGAAGCTGAAAAGCAAGGAAATCGGTGAGGGGGGCACTGGCCACGCCCCCAGGGCTCACAGCCCACCATCTTGTGGGACCGGTCATCTTACCCCCCCGCCCCCCGCCCCCGAGCACATGAGAAACCCGAGGCTCAGGGCAGAGAAATAACACTGCAACCCTGTGTCCCAGACCCGATCCAGGCCCGGGCGACGCCTCAATCTTCTTCCCACAGTTGCAGCGAGGCGTCTCTGTTTCTCTAACGTGGTCGGGAAAGACAAGACTGCTCCGGCCTCAATGACCAAATCTGTTTTGCTAGATCAAAACACGGCTGGAAATGAGGAGCGATTGTTTTTCCCTAATTCTGCTCCGTATCTAACCTCTCGTCCCAATTCTAAAAGCACCACCCTGTTGGTGGCTGAAAAAGATGGCAGCTGCAGTAGTAGGTGCTGTAGATTAGCCAGGGGCACCCCTGTGCAGGCTGGAACCCGTGAGCAGAAGGGCAGAGCGTGCCGAGTCCCTGGCCCCCAAGAAAACCAGTACCCAAACTCCAGGGGAAGTAGGCAGCCCCGTTGTGCCCCGATTTCTGAAGCAGACGGAAGGAGACCTGCGTGGGTCCCAGGTGTTCTACAGTGGAGTCTGGGAAAGCCAGCTCCTGGAGGTTGGGGTCCTGGGAGTGCAGCCCCTCCTGCTGGGGAGTTGGGGGCCACCAGTTCCAGGGGGAGTCAGGTTTGAGTGCAGAGCCGCTCAGTGGGGTGAGGGCTCGGCCCCATCTCAGCCAGCGCATGACTCCATCCACATACCTGAAACCAGAGACTGGAGCCAAATCACAGAAAACCCGCATTTTCTGGCTGAAAAATTGTGGCTTTATTCCGTGTGCAGTTGGCCCGGACCCTGTGAGGCCCACAGGGAGATCCATTGTCAGTCAACACTAGCAGTCAATATTCTGGGCTTTGGCGTGGAGGAGGGTGGGGAAAGCTGAGGGCGGCGTCCACAGCAGCTAATGGACACTTGCCGTGAAGGGCAAGGTTAATGCTGCCCAGGCTTCTCAGCGCCTCCCCTGGCTGCAATGGAGGAAGAAGCTAGTACATTCCAGGCTCCCTCCCTGCATGGCCTGCTGTGCACCTGTCCCCCCCCACCCATGGCCTCCCATGCCTCTGCCCTCCTGCGACCTTCACAGGCCACTTCTAGTGTGGGCATCACCCCACTTCTTCGACACTGCGCCTGGGGGTGACCCCTCTCCTGTGGCAGAGAGAGCTGGGACCCTCCAGGGACTCCCCCTGCGCTAGGTCAGGGGGCTCTCTGCCTGAGATCGTCTCATTCTGTTTCTGGGAGCCTCACTCCGTCATTTCTTTTCTAACATTTTGCAATTGCTCTGCCAGCAAGGGCTGTATTCACTGAAGATATTTAGGCATAATTTGATTAAGATGTGGAAACGCTATTGTAGAAGCAAAGTCTCGGAATAATCCATGCTGACAGCTGGTAGACTCATGAGCTGGGGCCCCTCACACCCAGGAAGCTTGAAGCAAAAGACAAGGACGCCCCCTTCCTCCTAACCGCATGGTTGGGTTCCCTCCACCCTGACCTCACGTGCAAAGGCACCGTGCTTAGCAGAACTTCACCACTGAGCATGGTGACCCCTGAATTCCTATAACAAAAACGTGTCCAGCCTTTTCCCTCCACAGCTGAGGTCTCTGTATCACTCATAAGAAAGGTGAGTGAGAGCAAACCGCTACTGGTTGAGTTCCAGCTGTGCATAAATTCTCAACCCTGGATTATTCAGTCTGGTTGCGGAGATTAGATGTATGCCCGTTAAACAACGACAAAGACAACACAGATGAGAAGGAATTAACTGGTAAACAGTGTGGTTCTTATTAGGAAGCAGAGAAGCTTAGAGAGAGGGAGTGTGTTGCGGGGGGAGAGTCAAGGGATTTTCCTGGGAGGGGCAGTTTTACGCCCGGCTTTGAATCGGCCAACGTTTTACTTGCCCCGGATTCTGTAGGGCAGCAGTCTGGACCAGCCTCGCCTGGGTGACTCCTGCAGCTGCAGACATCTAGCAGTTGGTGGTGCCGGATGGTCCCAGACAGCCTCACCCACGTGCCGGCCGGCTGGGACCGACTGTCAGCTGGGCCTCTCTCCCCTCCAAGTCCGGGTTCCTTCGTGTGCTGTCTCAGGGCAGCTAGTTGAGTGTGAGACCCCCCCCCCCCACTCCACCCAGGTCCCACAGCCTTGTCTACCACTGTCTACTTGTCACAGCAGGCCTAGGGGTCAGCCCAGATGCAAGGGGCAGAAAAACGTTAAGAGCGGCAAAAAGCTCCACAAAGGAGCTGCCGAGTCATGTTGGAAAGGGACCTGTGCTCAGGGATGGGAGGAATTGTGTCCCACTGTGCAAACAGTTGAATATCCTTGGGAAAACCTCAGTGTTACAAACCACTAGTGTCAGATGGACCCTCCTGAGACTGTGACCGGATCACGCTGTCAGGGGATGGAGCGAATATCGACAGGAAGATGTGTGGCACCTGTGCTATAGGATGATAAGCCACAGGTCAGCAGGGCTCAGAAAGTAAAATTCCTGGTTGACACATGGTGGTCCTGGGAGAGCACTTGGGCACCAGTTTGAGTGGAAAGCAGACAGCAGCGGGAATCACATCTAGTGCGTCGTTAGTTGGTACCAAAGGGCATGTGTGATCCCCAGAGGTAACTTGAAGAGCTGTCCAGGGTCTGACTCAGAGCGGAAGGGACCTCACACCTATCTGTCTCCAGCATGATATTTAGAGTAAATGAACAAGAGAAAGAAATGAGGCAAGGTCTTTTTGGCCCTCACACAAGTAAGCCCACCACTTATGGGGCATTTTATGTATATGATTTTTTTGCATCATCACAGCATCCTTCAACGCAGTTATTATTATCTTCTTGCCGAACGCCCAGTCAGGAGCTGCTTCTCCAACCTGTGATGTCGCAACAGATAAGCCCTTCTTGCACACTCTTCACCGTCTGGGGAGACAGCCTTCGGGGGTCTAGGACTCCAGTAGATCTGGGTGGGCACATGCTTCAAAAACCAGCACATTTAAAGCTTGAAGCAAAGCAGCGACACGTAACAGGGAAGCCCAGCCTTACTCTGCTCCCTCACTCCATCTAGTCCTTGCTCAATCCCAGGACAAATGGCCAGAGGCCCTTCTGTCCCCAATCTAGGTGGACTCAAAGGACTCCAGGACCAAGTGGTGGACACAGAGATGCACCAGCTAGAACCCCTTCAGGATGTCCTGGCTGCCCAGCTTTGGGGAGAGGTCAGCACACAACCTCCAGCCGTCAGCTCCCTTACAGTTCTATCAGCTTTTGCTTTGTGTGTTTTTGAAGTTCTGTTATTAGGTGCATAATAGTTTAAGATTATGCCCCCTTAGGAATTAATTTTGTTATCATTATGAAAAGATTTTCTTTATCCCTGGTGGTATCTTTGCTCTGAAATATTCTTTGTCTTATATTAGTATAGCCAAACCATCTTTGTTTCAATTAGCATTGGCATAATGTATCTTTTCTGATCTGTTTTCTTTTAGCCTGTTTCTGCCTTTATATTAATATGGGTTTCTTATAAGTCAGATATTCCTGGGTCTTGCTTATTTACTTAATCTGTCGATCTCTGCCTTTTAATTGGTGGTTTTTAGAACATTTACATTTAATGTGATTATTGATAAGATTGGTTTTTGATCTACCATCTTGATATTTTTTCCTATTTATTCTCTATATTTTTGTTCTCTTTGTCCTCTTTTTAAAAAATCAGTGGTGAATTTTTTTTTTTTTCTGCAGTACGTGAGCCTCTGTGTTGTGGCCTCTCCCATTGTGGAGCACAGGCCCCAGACGCACAGGATCAGTGAGCATGGCTCACGGGCCCAGCCACTCCACAGCATGTGGGATCTTCCCGGACCGGGGCACGAACCCCTGTCCCCTGCATCAGCAGGTGGACTCTCAACCACTGGGCCACCAGGGAAGCCCCACAAGTGATGATTTTAATGAAAATTTTATTAAACCCCTTTGTTGGCTAATTAGCTATAAACCCTTGCTGTAGTATTTTATTGGTTGCTTTGGTATTTATAGTACACATATTTAGCTTATCAATGTCTACCTCCTAGAAACATCACTTCATCTGTAGTAGAAGCACCTTACAAGGGTCCTTCAGTTTCTCCCTCCACAGCCCTTGTGCTACTGCTGTCATACATTTTACTCCTACGTATGTTATAAACCACATAATACTTTTTTTTTTTTTTGCTTTAATAGATTTCTGCATGGTCTCATTCTCCTTATGCTTGAAGGGCTCCCTTTAACACATATCGTAGTGCAGGTCTATTGGTGGTGAATTATTTCTGCTATTGCACGTCTGAAAAATTCTTTATTTCACCTTTATTTTTTAAAGATATTTTTCCTGGTAAAAGAGTTCCTGCTTGACAGTTCTGCTTTTCTTTCAGACTTTAAAGATGTCACTCCACTCTCCAATACTTTGAATTGTTTCAGGCAAAAGATCTGTTGCTGTGCTTTGTTATCTGGTATGTAATGTATTCTTTTTGCTCTGACTGCCTTTAAGATTTTCTCTTTATTGCAGGTTTAAATAAATCTGGTTATTTTATGCCTTGGTGTAGTTGTGCTTGGGGTTTCTTGTGCTTGAAATTCATTGAGATTCTTGGATATGTGGATTTATAGTTTTCACCAAATTTAGAAAATGTTTGTATTTTATTTCTTTCAATATTTTTTTCCTGACCACTTTCTCTTTTCTCTCCATTAGGGACTTCAATTCCATATTTATCAGGATGCTTGAAGTGGTCCCACAATTCACTGACACTTTTATTTATTTTTTCAGTCTTTTTCTTTCTCTGTGTTTTATTTTGTGACGTTTTTATTGCTATGTCTTAAATTTCACTAATCTTTTATTCTTCAAGGTCAATACTGCTATTCATTCTATCTAATGTATAGTTCATCTTAGATATTATCATTTTCATGGCTACAAGTTTGATTTGGTTCTTTTTGTATCTTCCATGTCTCTATTTAATATGTTTATTTTTTCCTGTAACATCTTTCTTAAAATTAATTAATTTATCTTTGGCTGCACTGGGTCTTTGTTGCTGCACGCGGGCTTTCTCTAGTTGCGGCGAGTGGGGACTACTCTTTGTTGCGGTGTGTGGGGTTCTCATTGTGGTGGCTTCTCTTGTTGTGGAGCATGGGCTCTACAACAAGAGAAGTGGGTTCAGTCGTTGTGGCTCATGGGCTCTAGAGCGCAGGCTCAGTAGTTGTGGCGCACAGGCTTAGTTGCTCCACGGCATGTGGGATCTTCCCGGACCAGGGCTCAAACCCATGTCCCTTGCATTGGCAGGCAGATTCCTAAGCACTATGCCCCCAGGGCAGCCCCTGTAACATCTTGAATGTGTGGAATTCAATTAGACTATTTACTCCTTGTTCACTCATTCTATTATGTGTGTCATTTCTGGGTCACTTTCAATTGACTTATTTTCCTCCTCAGTGTGCGTTGTATTTTCTTGCTTTTTGCATATCTAGGAAGTTTTGGTTAGATGCTAGATATCATGAATTTTACCTTGTTAATAGTAAGATTATATATAACCCTATACAGAGTTTCGAGCTCACTCTGGGACATTAAGTTCCTTGCAAACATTTTATCCTTTTGGTGAGCTTTTTCAGATGAAAACAGAGCAGCATTTAGTCTAAGGCTATTTTATCTCAATACCCTTTTGAGTATGCCACTTGATGCCTCGTGACTTATGATGTCTTATATCCTGGTTGTGGAAACAGGCATCCATCCTAGTCCAGCATGAGTTCCCAGGACTGTTCCCTGCAATCCTTTTGGGTTGTTTCCCCCCCTGTCCTCAGGTCTTTTCCTCACATATATGTGTTGATTTGCTGAAAACTCGTGGGCCCCTCTGCTGACATCTGGGGTTTGCTGCAGCTCTCTCCCCTGCAGACTTCCAGCTGCCTTGGCCTCCCTGAACTCCTATCTCCAGCTCCTCCACTCTGAGAGACCTTGGGGTCTCCTGAGCTCCCTCCCTGCCTACATCCTGGACATTCTCCATGGGTAGCAAGCTGGAACAGTCACAGGGCTTACTTCCTTTGTTTCACATCTTTCAGGGTATATTGTTTTTGCTTTGTTTCGTCTGATGTCCAAATTCTTTAGAACCATCTTTTGATATATTTCGTCCAGTGTTTTCATTTTTGTTTTTTTTTTTTGGTGTGTTGTTGTTGTTTCAAGAGGGAGAATAGTTTGGTTTTTGTTACTCCATCTTGGCTGGAAGCTATGTTTATTTTTTTAATTGCTCCTTCCAAGAGGTTTTCCTCAACACATTCATTCAATAAGTATTTATTCGCTGAATGTAAATATGCCAGGCAGAGTATTAGATAAGGGGAGATGAAGCAGTGAATAGACAGGCAGGATGGCTGCCCTCAGATGTGAGAGAGACATTAAATGAATCTCACAATTAGCTATTTAATTATAGTGTGATCCCCGAGGGTTATGAAAGCTGACAGTGCCCAAGTAGATGCGATCAAGTCAGTGTGATCATTCATGAAATGTATTTTTAGATAATGAGTTATGATGAGTTCCCTTGCAGAACCAGGCAGAGAGAATAGAATTGGGTCCAGATGGCCACTGGGTTTACCAGGTGGGAAGAAAGGGAGTCTTGGCTAAAGGGTGTGGGGCGGGGGAAGGAGGAGGTGCCTCTAGAACACCTGCCCCACCTGCACGGATGCCCCAGGGAGACACTGTTTTCCTGTAGCTTGTAGCTGCAGCCACTTCATTTCCACAGTCAGACAGCAGCAGG
Source organism: Neophocaena asiaeorientalis asiaeorientalis (assembly GCF_003031525.2). NCBI lineage: Eukaryota > Metazoa > Chordata > Mammalia > Artiodactyla > Phocoenidae > Neophocaena > Neophocaena asiaeorientalis. The sequence continues at coordinate 17,261,764 of NW_020175018.1, forward strand.
ATTCACTCACCTCACATGTGCCCAGCCTGGTGCTGGGGACGGAGGGTTAAAAAACAAAGGGACCAACAAAATTCGTTCATGAGAGAGGAAAAGTATGAAAGTGCTAATAAGGAAAATACAAGGTGATGGGAGTTTAGGAGATGGGTGGAGGATGCGATGGGCTCAACAGGTCACATCAAACTGTGTGGGTGGGTGATGGTGGAGATGGTTACAGGGGAGGGGGAGAGACAGAGGGTGGAGGCAGCGCTCTGACCAGTGTGGGGCAGGAAGTTGGGCCCAAGGGAGGGCAGCACGTGCTGGGGAGGGGCTGAGAGCTGGGCTCGGGCAGCCACGATGCCCTGAGTCTGCCTTCACGTGGAACTCAGACAAATACCCACTGAACAGTCACGTCTAAGAGGAACCATGTGGGTGTCTTGGCTGAATGGAATGCTGGTTTGGGGCAAGAGGTGGGTCCAATGAAACTGGGATTAAGCGGATGAAACCCCCTCATTTTTTCTAGGTCAACTCTCAAAACTGGAGCACAGCTGGAGGAGCCATTTCAGCGGGCTGCGTGGAGATCCTCTGGCCAGGAGGCTTCTGCGGAGGGTCTTCCCTGGAGCATCCACAGAGCTCCCACCCCTTCCAGCACTGGGCATCACCTGCCCCATCCCAGGAAGCTCACGGCCGGGGGAAGAGGCCAGAGGGTACACCTTCCGACGTGCTGGGGAAGGTGCTGACAAGGACAGCGAGAGGCTTGGGGGCTGGGGGGCGGGGACGAGCGACTCCCCACTGTGAACAGGAGCAAGACGCAGACACGGGACTTTGCCTGTTCAGCAGAAACCTACTACTTCTGCTGCTTTGACCTCCCCACACCTCCCCACACTTCCGTCTCAGGACGAACAGAGCAGAGAAAACTGAGATTTCGGGGACTCTAAGACTGAAACGTGGGCTTCCCTGGTGGCGCAGTGGTTGAGAGTCCGCCTGCCGATGCAGGGGACGCGGGTTCGTGCCCCGGTCCGGGAGGATCCCACATGCCGCGGAGCGGCTGGGCCCGTGAGCCATGGCCGCTGAGCCTGCGCATCCGGAGCCTGTGCTCCGCAACGGGAGAGGCCGCAGCAGTGAGAGGCCCGCGTACGGCAAAAAAAATCAGATGGATTATACATGTGTCTGGTCATTTAAATAATGACTCTGCTGACACCATTACACATGTGTCTGGTCATTTAAATAATGACTCTGCTGACACCATTAATTGGATGATAAACGATTCCACCCTTGCTCCTCTGGGTCAATACCAGAGCTGCTCCGAGAAACACCACAGGACCTACTCCCCGACCTGAAGGTCAGGAGAGAGTCAGGGAAGGGCAGGCAGTACTCAGCCTACACATAAGGTCAGCTTGGGGGTCAAAGGCGCCAGGCCAGACATTTCCGCCTAGTCCAGCGTCCGTGGGCACGCCCACAGCTGCCAAGAACTCAGTCGACCTTAACTGTCTCCATGAGGAACTTCATTTCAGTTTAATAAGACAGATACTGTGTGGGGTTTACTGTCACTTTATTATTAAAAGCAGATTGATGGAGGCTGAAGGCATGAGACAGCCCTACCGGCTATGGTGATATCGGTGTCATCCTGCTAGAATTCAATGAACACCCCAGCCTGTCGGAGCCCGGGGGAGGCATCCGTCAAGGCCTCCGTTCATTCATTCATTCATTCATTCCTTCATTCACATGCAGTCAGTGGATGAATGTGGAAGCAGACACAGCCTGCACCCTCCCTAGCTCTCAGCCGAGTAGGAAAAGGGGACAAATGAACCGAGAAGAGCCGTGTGGGGAGACCTGGGCCCCCTCGGAGAGCCCAGCTGCCATGAGCTGTGGGAGGCCCGGCCGCTGCTCTGGGATCCAGGTATCAGCAGGAAAAGCGTTTACCAAGGAAGGCAGTGCATCGTCCCGTGGAGTGCCCGTGGACGCTGGACTAGGCTGAAATGTCTGGCCTGGCACCTTTGTCCCCCAAGCTGACCTCCCCTCTCTACCCCCTACCTCCTTGAGGCCAAGAGTCTTCAGACAGAGCTCAGCAGGAAGCAGGCAGGAGAGAAGGTCTGCAGTCCCGGATGGCAACTCCCAGGGGTGGGGGAGGCCCTTGGGAGGTGGGAGGGGAGCGCTCAGGCTCCCAGAGCTCCAGACCTTGAGCTGTTGGAGAGAGTGGGGAATTCCAGCCAGGGTTGTCGAGGATCATGGACCCACCTGCCTAAAATGTTGGAAGGAGGAAGGCAAAGACTGGGACTCCCATTGGGTTGCTTCTCTGCTGGTGGGGTCATGGCCTGGGATGCAGTAGTCCCGACAGGCTTCCTGGAGGAGGTGGCCCTCGGGCAGGCAGGCCAGGCAGTTAGCATGTTTTGAGGGGCACATGTCTGCTCCGCCCTCTCCCACACTCACGAGGGATGCCCTCCCCCTGAATCTCTTCTCAAGTTTAGTCTTAGGCCAGACTGTCTTCCCACTCACCGCTGCCTATTCCCATTGGAGGTCCCAGCACAGTCACATGGCCTCCCAGGTCCCAGTGGCTGTCTCTACCATGAAACCCAGGGATGCTGCCCGAGCCCCCCGCCTGGCCCTCCTGGCCTTCCTGCTCTGCACGGTCTTGCTTTGGGCCCTTCCCAGGGCTGACACCGCTGTGCATCCACGGGGGTGAAGAGACGGGGGTGCTGCAAGCCTGCGCCCCTCTGTCCTGGCCTGAGATCAGAGCTGTGGGTGGCAGAGGCCACATTTACATCTGGGAGAGCCGTGCTGGAGCTTCGCCACACTCAGAAGCGTGAGGATTTAGTATTTGTCAGCTGTGCTGGCTTACCAAGCATTTCCACATTTCATGCCACGCTCCCAACCACCAGGCTCCCCTCTTATAGATGCAGAAGCAGGGCTCCGGGAAGCAAGCGAAGGTCACAGCCATCAACAGAGGTGCCGAGACCTGACTTCTCACGGGTCCTGCAGACAAGACAGGACTTGGAGGCCTCTGGGGACTGTCCTAGATCCCAGGGGTGCCTTTAATCTCTGCATCCAACCCAGAGGGCCTTTTGGGGACTGACTGGGAGACCCTGAGAAATTCTGGCGAGATCGGGGTGGGGGTCTAGCCACAGGGTGGGCTTCCGCCTCTGCGGCTCAGCTGCTGTGTGACCTTAAACAGCTTGCAGTACTTCTCTGGGCTGCACTGGGAGATGTCAGTGAGAAAGTGAGTCCCAGATATTGAATGTTCAGACCCGGCCTGGCCCAGAGGGGCCCTGAAATGCTCGTTTCCCACCACCTTCCTGGACGGGGTTGGGAAGAAACCCATTGCCCGCGCCAGACATGCTCCAGGCCCAGGAGGCACCCTGGACTTCCCTCCAGCCTTCCTGGAGGTCTTGCTTCCTGCAGCTCCCGTCCACGAGGTCTTCATTTCCCTTCAGTACAGAAGGCGAGTGTCCAATTTGTTACAATTGACGAGTGGAAGCCAGTAGCAAGACCCACTTTCCGCCAGTTAGGCCGGCAGGATTCTAGCTGGTTCTGTGTAGCGTCAGCAAACGCGGCAGTCAACTCCAGGGCGGCCTTGCGTTGCATTTGAGCTGGGGCGGGAGGCCGGGCCAGGCCCCACACAGGACAGGGCGCCGCTCTGAAGTTAGGACCTGCATCGTCCCTCTACTGTGAGGACACAGGAGAAGGGGGAGACAAGTCAGGCCGCCGATGTTTTGCTGAAATCCAGGCCTTATTTTCCCCTTTCTAATCATCGAGGTCTGGTCCAAAAACATTTTGCTTTTTTGGAAGTACACCTTTGAGGTCGAATAAGAGGGAATGTATATAAACAGAGAATTGTCCCAGTGTGTTTCCTTGTTTTTGATTTAAGGAAAAGGAAGCAGAATTTCGCACTGTGAAAAATTCAGATATTGAGAAAGCAGCAAAATAATTTTAGAAAATTATTATAGAAAAATTATAGAAAAAATAATTTTGCCTTCCCAGCAGCCCTTCCTCCCTTGATTAATCAAATGACAGGAAGATCTGAGCAGCCTGGCCGGGCTCAGGCTGCGAATCGGGGGTGGCATGGATGCGTGTCCCGCAGGCGGGCTGCACGGCCTCCTGGCCCTCATCCTCCAAGCCGTCAGCAGCTGCCAGGCTGCCTCCTGCTCACAGGCACGCTTTTTATGAACAGAAGGAGATGCTCTCTTTCTCGTCGTGGGGGAGAAATCCTGAGACAAGAAGGCGGACACCTGGATGTAATCATATTTCTCCAGCAGGGATGAGCTCGTGGGGATGAACACGGGGCCAAGCCGCTCATTAGAGGTCGCAGGGCAGAGTTGGCATGGCTGAGGAACGCCTTAGCCTCTTTCAAAATTGATGACGAGGGCTTCCCTGGTGGCACAGTGGTTGAGAGTCCGCCTGCCGATGCAGGGGACATGGGTTCGTGCCCCGGTCCGGGAAGATCCCACAGGCCGCGGAGCGGCTGGGCCCGTGAGCCATGGCCGCTGAGCCTGCGCGTCCGGAGCCTGCGCTCCGCAACGGGAGAGGCCACAGCAGTGAGAGGCCCGCGTACCGCAAAACAAACAAACAAACAAACAAAATTGATGATGAAACGAAGGCTTACTGTATAGAGGGCGTGTGGAGCTGCGTTGGGGAGCGGCTGGAAGCCTGCCCTCCCTCCGTCTCTGAGCTGGGGTGCTCTACTGTGTTACGTTTCCCTTCCTCCCGTCCTCAGGCAGCTCTGAGGGAGGCTGAGCTGCCCCCAGTCTTCTAGTTGGAGGGACCCGAGACTCAGGGCATCTTTCAGGTGCCCAACTCTCCCCGACCCCGAGGAGGCTCGATGATGGGGGCTGCGTGGCTGCACTTCCCTCCCAAAGTCACTGCTCTCCCTGGGCTGAGCATTCCTTCGCTGGGACCCCTTTCCACCCCATCCAGGGCTGGGAGGCACCCAGGGGCGTATTTTTTGCTTTCCCATTCGTGTGCCTGGCTCCCAACCCATCCTCTGGACCATCCCTCACAGGGCATTTCCAGAGCTCACTGGTCCGCCCACAGCCTCACATCACAGAGGATGAAATGGGTCAGGGTGTGAAAGGAGGGCCCGGGGTCCCCCAGGCAGTGACCACCCCAGACCTCTTGTGCCACTGCCCACCTAGCCCTAAGCCCTCGGGCAGGTGAGTGGCCGATAAGTGCAGGTCAGGCGGACCAGGCTCCAGGCCACTAGGAGTCTGTTGGTGCCTCCGTCACCTCCTCCCTGTTCTGACCCCTGGACCAGGCGAGGCCCGGGCCACCCTTGCACACGCCAGGCCTGCAAGGGCAATGAGTTTGGGAAAGTGGTTCTTATATACGCTGTGCCCTCAGACTGTTCAGCAACTGCTCAGCCCATCACAGAGCATGGAGACCAGCACTGAGTGGCCTTTCCAGGAAGGCCCATTAGCAGGTGAGGACCGTCCAGGGACAGGACAGACTCCCTGTCCAGCTCTGTTAACTGCATTTTTGCGGTTCCCAGTCCATTTGGACTAGCTCTTCTTACCAAGCAGCAAGCCCATTTCTGCCCGCTAACGGCTCCGGGAAAACAGCCCCTCTGCATCCTGGGAGTTAGCAGGGGAGTGGGGAGAGGGTGACTCAGGAATTCAAGAGCAGCGCAGAGGAGAGCTTCTGCCTCCACCCTCTCCAGATGCTGCAGAAGCCACCTCCAAGATGGCATGCCACATGGCATGGGCCTCCCCTAGGGCTGTTTATGTGAACTTGTGGCAAGGCTGCTGGCTTCCCCAGGCACAGATGGTCCAGGGGAGGAAGCAGGGAGGAGGGTGAAAATCCACTTACAACCAAATACCTGGAGTCACTCCCCATCTCATCTTCCACACTCTGCTCATTAGAAACGAGCCCAGCCCACATTCACAGGGAGGCGAAACCAGCTCCATCTCTCGAAGGGACGCTTGGCAACAAAACTGTAGATATCTTTTTCAATTTTTGTGAAAATCTTTCCATAATTCTCTATGTTTATGTATACCGATGGATATAAATATTTGAATTGTCAAAATCTGGATTACACTATATAATCTGTATTGAATCCTGATCTTGCCATTCGACCAATATCCATGAACATTGACACGTGCCGTTATTTTTCTGGGCTGCATAATATGCATTTCACACAGCATGATGTCCCGGGAAGTGTTTATGGAATAATGGATGTTGGGTGAACGCCTGGCGCCACCACTGAATGCATTTAACACTGTTCACAGGTCACTCAAGCTGGAGTTAATGGTTAATTATTTCAGACAGATGTTGGGCGAATATTGAGTTGGAGACAGCTAGTGCTCTACCTGTGTCCTCTTCTTCCAGGGCGCACGCAGCCACGCGTCCCAGGCATTCTTGGGTTGGGGGCAACCACGTGCAGGAGTCCGGCCAGTTGAACACAGGGGTGGGGGTGGGGAAGCGATGCACTCCACTGCCCGGTGGGCCATAGACCTTCCCGAGTGCAGCCCTCACTCTCCCTTCCTCTGCTGGCTGAACCGAGGAAGCTGGAGTCCTGAGGGAGGGGAGCCTGGATCCCTGAGTGACTGCGTGGATTTCCCATTGGGAGAAGCCCCTGGAATTTGGTGGCCGTCTGGTGGAGCCCACCCCACTCCTGGGCCCTTTTCCAGTGACCTCCAGAGACGTCCTCCAACGGGCTGGGTTCTAGGTCAAAGGACACGTGCGTTTTAAATGTTGGTACATGCCGTAGCCGCACTCCACGTGTGGCACCCGTCCTCCCGAGGGCTCTCTGTGGCCCGGGTTCCAGCCCCCTCCAGCTCCACTGCGAGGTGGGGTGGCCACCAGAAGTGCTCACTAGGGCTCAGGACCTACCTTTTTCTCAGGCCTTGGTACCACCCCTCCATCCTGGATGGTGAACTAAGTGGACAGAGTGGCGCAGCTCAGCATCCACAAAGGGACGTGGTTTTGAAGAAATGAATATGCAAGAGCCTGCTCTGTGCAAGTCCTGGTGGGGGTGGGCATCCCGGGGGCTGCACTGCAGACGGGGCCCGGGCTGGCTCTGACCCTGCTGTGGCACCACCATCCTCCGTCCTGATGTCCACCGGTTGCTGGGCTCCTGAGAGCTTTCTGTCTTGGTCCAGCCAAGCACAGAGAAGGCACAGGTGAATGAGCGAAAACCATAGGAGTGAAGAAAGGCAGGGTGAGGGAAGTGTTAGGGGCTGAACTGTGGCTCCCGAAGTTTATGTGCTGCAGCCCTGACCCCCAGGACCTCAGAATGTGGCCGTATTAGGAAACAGGGTCTTTACAGAGGTCATCAAGTTAAAAAGAGGCCATTAGAGCGGCCCTGATCCAGTACGACCTGTGTCCTCAGAAAAAGGGGAGATGTGGACACAGAAGGAAGTCCACGTGAGGACACAGGGAGAGCACGGCCTCAGAGGGAGCCAGCCCTGCCAACGCCTTGATCCTGGACGTCCAGCCTCCAGGATGTGAGATAGTAACTGTCTGTTGTTTAAGCCGCCCGGTCTATGGTGCTTTGTTACAGCAGCCGAGCAAACCAACACAGAGGGCTTTGTGGAAAGTGCTGGCTGGGAGCCTGGCTAAGGTGGCTGTAACGCTTCAAAGCAGGATGAGGCCAGATGCCTCCGAGGGTCCGAGGAGGTCCCTCTTACAAGTTCTGGTAAACCCGCCCCCTGGGGCTGACCCTACACTCCATGCTCGAGCCCCCCGTCGTGCTGTGTGGGCCGCCCCTGGGTTGCAGCTACAGACCACGATTGTATTTCATTTCTAAAACCTGCTGATTTGTCCTCATTACCTGCTCCGGGTCTCATATTCGGTAGTTTTATTTCTGCTCCTCTGACACGTCAGCACATTTCATTTCAACCGCAAGAACTGAGCCCTGGACCGCCAGTTACTCCCCATTTGGAATCGTTCTCTTCAGCACAAAGAACCTCACATGGAAAGTTCTTCATTTCATTTCAGGCAACTCAGAGAGCAGTTATGCCCCATGATGAGTTATCGGGAAGAGGGGCAAGCAGATGTGAGTGTGTGTGTGTGTGTGTGTGTGCGTCCTCTGTTCTCAGGGCACCCTCTCCTGTTCACTGTCACAGTTACTGTCACACTTTGGAGCTAAATAGACCAGACTGTGGGCTGAATCTTAGCCCAGCCACCTCTGCAGGACCACGGGTAAGTGCCTTGACTTCTCTGAGCCTCGCTTTCCCCATCCGTGTGTGGGAACAGTGGTGACCACATCTCAGATGTAGCAAGTGATGTGTACAGGGCCCAGGTGACGGTGGCCAGCAACGTTGTCATGATCAGCTCCGGCTGGCTTCTTCCTCTCGATAAGCCCATGAAGTCAATGGGAGATGTCCAGCCAATGGACACATTATGCAGAGGAGAAAAGTGAGGTTCAGAAACGTCGAGGGCTGTGCTGAGCTGGCACTCAAATGCAATCTTCTGGTCTCAGACCCGCTTCCCTCAGGGCAGGCAGGGGGCAGGAGAAGGTCCTCAGGGTGCAGAGGTGAATGGGACCCAGGTGTCAGGCATCAGGCCCCCGTGTTCTTGGGACGACGTCTGGCAAGAGTTCCACTCACCTCTCTGTCCTGAGAGTGTGTCCGCCAACGGTGCCAGAGGCATCACAGGCCTCCATCTGCTTTCTTTAACAATTTTAGCTTTAGTGAGGTGTAATTGATATCCAAACACGTGCACATTTAATGTATACGTCTTTTTTCTCCCCTGTGTAATTTTTTAAATTTCTTGATCTTTCAGTTTTATTGGAGTGTGGCTGGTTTACAATGTTGTGTTAGGTTCAGGTGTACCTGCCTGCCCTGAGTGATTCAGTTATACACATACATATGTTCATTCCTTTTTCAGGTACTTGTCCCATGCAGGTTATTACAGAGTATGGAGCCGTGTGCTCAGAGCAGGTCATTGCTGGTTATGTATGTAGTGTGTGTGTGTGAATTACATCTTGATGAGTTTGGACGTATGCAGACACCTGTGATACCATCACAACCGAAGTACTAAACGTACCCATTACCTCCCCAAACTTCCTTGTGATCTGTTCGTTTTTTAAGAACACAACCTGAGATCTGTCCTTTTCACGTATTTTAAAGTGCGTGATACCCTATAGTGAAGTGGGTACTATATCGTACAGCAAAGCTCTAGAACTCACCTGACATGCAGAAAGCTTGTACCAGCGGACCTCTGTTTCCTCTGGCACATACCAGTACCTGCAGCTCCTAAAAAATGGACAAGAGCTAACAGGATCCCTCCTGTGGGCTGAGCGTCTGGGAAATGGAGAAAAACAACAACCCACGACCCGCCCTCGGGTGTTCGCAGCCTGGCTAGGAAGGTTAGTGCCCCGTGCATGGCCTTAACTACCCAGGAATTGCATGTCCCACTTACCGGTGCTGGGGTGGAGGGAGGAGGTGGGAGAGCCGAGGTCTGGGCAGCCCGCCGGGGAGGGGGCACTGGGGGTCTGTGGGCCCAGCAGGAGCTGAGAGGTGAGCCTCTAGGGTGGAGACTTGGGGGTCATGGCCGAGGTGAGGGCTGCACCCTCAGGAGACCAGAGCCAGCATCGTCTCTAGATGGGGTTCCAGGGTGTCGTGACTTTGAGCTTTTTCAAAGCCACAAAAGAAGTCCTCTTGGAGAAACTCACTCCATGTCTTTGTCAGTAAGGGCTCGTGACTGTCAGCATCTTATGTGAGCTTCAGGAAGCGCTCAGAGAACCAGGAACCCCGGGCCCTGGTCCCGGCTTGGCCACCAGCTTCTGGGCACAGCTGCCCTTGGCCTCAGCTGCCCTTTTTGGGAAGCAGGAGGTTGGGGGAGTTGGTCTCCAGGGTGGGCCACCTGGAAAGTTCTGTGATTTGACGACACAGGGTGATTTAAACAGAACACGGCAGCTCGGCCATGGGGCCCTAGATGCCCAGCATGGGGGCCGATGGCCCACTTCCCTGACGTCTGGTGTGGGTGCCTGCGGGAAGCTCTTTCCCCCACTCTTGCATCTTGTGGAGCCAGGGAGGTCTCTGCAATGCTCCATGAAACTTCCAGGCAGCTCGTCACCGTATTGGCTGTGTACTCGCCCCAGAAAAGCCACTACATCTGCCATTGCAGGCTCTGGGTGGATTCGGGAGCTGAGTCTTCAGTGCCCGGTGCCCAGAAGCAGAGACCTGCACCCTCCTTCTGGCCGAACTTCTCACCAGTGTCCCTGCATCCAAACAGCTGTGACAGAAGCCATCGGTGTTTCCACAGAACAGACAGGCTGTGTCACCATCCCTCTGGGGACTAAGGTCACGGCGCCCTTGTCTGTTTAGCACGGCTCTGCAGAAAGGGCCTAATTACTCATGAAAGCCCAGGCTTCCCGGGTTGGATCACTAATCCTGCAGCTGCACAGGCCTTAATTACGCTTCTCCCTGCACATCCCGATGAGCAGGGCCTGGGAGGGGACCAGAGCGGGCCCTCTCCTCGGCCTCTCACAGCCACTGTAAAACACTGGCGGCTTTTCCTGCTCTCTGCATGGGGTCACGTCCAGAAACGGGGTTGTCCAAGTGTCAGGGCCTCTTCCCTCAGATTTGCTCTTCACTTCTTCCCAAGGAAGTGGCTTTGGCCGAAGAGCCCGGCTCTGGCCTGGCTGGGAGGGCACACATTCCCTCTCAAGGGTCCCGCAGTCTTTGCCCGGGTGTCCCCACCAGCAGCTTTGGGCCGTCTGCCTCAGATTCGCCCTCGCTGGTCACACTGCGGGTCCCCAGGCCCCACGCAGTCAGCCCTGGTGAATGAGCATCTCAGAGGGTCAGAAAAGGGAGTTTCGCAGGCTCTGGTGTGAGCAGTGAAGTGGACACCCTCCCTCCTGGGACGGCCAAGAGAGAAAGTGGTGTGCCCCGCCCGCTGATGTCCCCACTGTCCGGATGGGTCCAGACCTACAAGAACCCGGTCATTCCTGGCCCTCCCCACCTCCCCATGGTCCATTCCAGCTGCTGGAATGCAGTCTTGGGGCAGCTCATCCCCACTTTCAGGCCCTACCCTGGGCCCTGCCTCGGAGACCATCTCCCTGACACCCATCAGAAGGGCCCTCCCTCCCGTGAGGCCTTGCGCTCTGGACTGCGTCCACGCCTTTGCTGCCCACGAAGCAGACTTATGCCCGAAATCATTTAGGGTGCATCGACCTCCCCATGGACTGGGCTCCATCATGCAGCCACCCAGCCTGTCTTGTTCTCACTTGGCATTCGAGAACTCAGCGCCGGATCCATAACGGCTCAAGGAATGGATAAAGGATGGAGGGAACACCTGGACGGATCCCTGCCAGCAGTGCGGAAGCCAGAAGGGGTGGCTGGTGCCTCACGGGGCCGGGACAGGCAGCCACAGCCTCTGCCTGGAGCCGGAGCTGCTCCCCAAGGGGGAAACTTCCCGAGATGACCCCGGCCAAGAGGAGCTGGAAGGAAGGTGGCCGTGGGTCAGATCCCTTCTGCAGACCCAGCTGCAGATCCCCCGGGGTAGCCTGGGGCTGGGGCTCCATCCATCTGGGAGGCCCCAGGGCTCTAGAAACTCAATTACCCAGCTCCGAGGCATCTACCTTCTTGAGATGCTCAAAGCACCACAACTAAAACAGAAAACAACAACAGGCTAACACAGGGGCAATTTTAATGGTTCAGACACTTCGGGAAAGAAGATTTGGGCCATGCGTCAGGCAAGGAACCCTACCAGCTAAGGGGAGGGCAGAGGGATGAGGGACGGTGTGGGCGAGGCTGTTATGAATACGCACTCTGGCCACATAACCATTGCAGGTAAGGACGTGTAATTGTCACAGTATTTATTGCATATCTAGATATGCACGTGTTGTATACATATTAACCAAATGTTCTCCCACCTCCTGGCTCCCATGTCGCCACTTCTAACCTAAGTTGTGTTAACAGCAGTTAATTGTCTGTCTCAGATGGGGGTGGGCAGCCTCAAAGCTGATCCCCTTTTCTCCATATTCACGGCCTTACGTAAGACCCTCTCCTCGAGCGAGGGCTCACGAGTGACTCACTTCCAACGAATGGCTAGAATCTGGCAAAAGGGGTGGGTTGTCACTTTTGAGATTCCACTTACAAGAAGATGTGGCCTCCACCTTTCTGGCCCCTCACTCTCTTGGAGCCCTCGCTCCGAGGGATGCAAACTGCCCTTCGGAGAAGCTCGTGTGGCAAGGACCTGACCACTCAAGGCAACGGCCATGCAGGTGTGCGTGGGAGCGTAACTGAGCAGGACCCTCTGGGCCCTTCCTGAAACACACCCCCTCCCCTATATCCTCTGTTGCATCTCCTCTGAAGTACCCAGCCAATAGTGTCTGAGGCACATTTCTGAGTTGTTTTACAGATGCTAAAGCCACACCAGATGGAAGAAATTAACGACCAGATGACCATGAGCATGTAGCCCCTACACTTACTGGGGCCTAAGGACTGATAGTATGAACCCCTTTGACACCACCCTGTGACCTCACCATCAACTAATCGAGACTTGTGCATGGGCTTCTTCAGACACCCTGGGGGCCCCTCCCTTACCTGTCCTTTAAAAATTTTTTGTTGAAACACTTCTGGGAACTCAGGGTTTTTGAGCACAAGCCACCCGCTCTCCTTGTCTGGCACCTTTACGATAAATGCTGCACTTTCCTTTACCACAACCCAGTGTCAGTAGATTGGCTTTACTGCCTATGCAGGCGAGTAGAGCCGAGTTTGGTTCGGTAACAGAAGGCCCTCCCCCAGTCCAGCCTCCAGAGCAGACAGCACCTGCTGGCCGCTGACTGCAGCTCTGTGGGACCTTGGGTGGAGGCCCACAGCCAAGCCACCCCAGATTCCTGTCCTCAGGGGTAGCGATGATGCCTCCAATTTTCGGGGAATGTGTCACGCAGCCGTAGCCAAATAATACACTCAGTGTTTAAGTCACAGGAGACAAAAGGGGCATGTGTCTCAGCGGTAAGAGGAATGAACAGCCCCAGAGGGGGCGAAAGGGCCCCTGTACCCACTCCAGGGAGAAGCTCAGTGTGTTTTCAATTTTATGGAGGTCGGTCGCATCACATGAGTTCGTCAGGATGGATCTTGCTGTTTATTCAGGCACTAAGTCTGTTTTGATGAACTTGGTACAGATGCCAGGTTGACAGGGTGGATGGCAGTGGATTTTTGCTGTGTCACCTGCCTGAGCTGCGTTACTGCCCTTTTCTGCACAGCCCTGGGCTGGCTTGATCCCTAAGAGCAGTCATGGCCAGGATCGGAAGGCTTCAGCGGAAGGTCGGCCCCAGGCACAGGCTGTCTCTGATCTGCTGGCGCACCTCGAGGGCGTGGGCGGTCAATTCAGCACCTGCCAACCCCTCCCCAGGCTCCGACTCCCGGGCCAGGTGTGTGTTCAGCTCCTGAGGAAGGCCTCCAGCGTCTCCCACAGGGCACCTGGCGTTGAAGCTGGAGGCCATGGCTGTGAGATCACCCTTGAGGTTCCCAGCAGTTTTCCAGGTGTCCTGCTTCTCCACCCAACCTCCATCGCTCCTTCCCAACAGGCTGCCTGCTGACCTCAGGCGCCACCAGTAGACGCAGAAGTCAGAGCCTCCCATAGACTGTGTCACCAGCTCCCACGATTGCATCAGGGCAAGTTCTTATAATAAATCCTTTAAATACATCTCCCGGTGGCCCTGCCTCTTTGATCAAAGCCTCACACAGCCCTCATCCTTATACAGTGAAGCCCTATTCTTCTAGTCCCAAAGGAGAAGAAAGGTGCTCTCTGTGGTGTGCAGCCACCACCAGCACAATGGTGACAATGTCTGAGGTCAGCCAGACTTTCCGCTAAAAGAATCACACGAGGACACCCCATGAAATTCATACAGATTGGCTCTGACCTTTAGAATGCACAGACTAAGGCCCCTGAACGAGGGGAGAAGATGCTCTGTGGTCGCTCAGCTCATCAAATCAAGACGGCAAGGGCTGGGCTTGGTGACTAGAGCACACGTGTACAGGCACGCACACACACATGCATGAACACACACAGACGCACACACACGGAGACATACCAAGACACACACGTACATACGGATAAAAAAGCTTACCTCAACCCCATTTTAACCCAATGCCATGAAAATGGCACCTCGAGGGGATCCTGGTGGACTCTTGTCTTTCTTGTTGATTTTCTGAAACTTCAGGAGGAGCAAAGGATCTCAGAAAATATTATTTCTTGCTGCCATTGACAGACAGTGAAGGTGAGACCAGAATGGGGGAGGTCTTAGTAGGGTGGTGTGTGCCACGTGCTGGAGCGTGGGGTTTCATGGGCGTGGTCTTTCCTCCTGGGGCCCACAGCGTGGGCCCACACCTCCGGGGCCCCGTCTGGGTTGCCTTCTCTGTCCCCCAGCTTCCTGCCCAGGACATGGATGGATGCTCCAAACCACAATGGTACAGATGTCCCTGGCTTGGGCCATCACTCCATCCCAGCAGCTCCTTCCAGGGCACAGGCCACATGGAGACAAGGGGGGCTGGCCCAGAAGCATATGGTGGCCCCGTCTGGCTGGGCACGGCTGTCACATTTCAGTGGCCGGCTGGCCCAGGGGGATGGGGAGGTTGCAACACAGCACTGTGGCCGTGGCCATGGAGAGAGCACAGAGCCGGGATCCGGGACGTCTTGGGGTCGCCAAGGGTCATTCTGCAGGTGCCACACCTGTCAGTCAGCCCTGCTTCCCACGTGGGCCCTGGGCACCCAGAAACCTCACTTATCACCGCATCCAGAATCAATTTCCACTCATAATTTATCAGCGTGCGTGCACCTCCATTATTGCGCTCCACGTGAAACCCTGCAGTTAGTACAGTATGAATCACGCAGGCTTGTTTAAAGGCCAGATGGACAGAGCAAAATACGTGTTTACAGTTAAGGAACCATGTTTCATCTTCACCTTCTTCTGACACCATCTCTTCCAGGTGACAGAGGCCGGAGCTTGGACCCGTGGCTCTCGACCCTCAGCTCTGCTGTCCACCAGCCTTCATTCCAGCAAAGACCCCACTCCAGCCCCAGGCGCAGGGTCACGTCACAGTGTAGATGAGACAGAGCATGGATCCTCCTGCCTTTCTTACTCTGCCAGCTACCCTTCCCAAGGTCAGTGTCCAGGGCACACTAAGGCACAGACACATAGCAGGTCCCTAGTAATGCAAGTCCTCTGGCAAACCTGACTCAGCCGGGGGAAGCCAGCCCTGCCCGGCCCAGATGACTCGTAGAGAAGGTGCTGCATCCTCAGATAACAGGCCCTGACGGGGCCGATGGATGCAAATCTCCCAACCCATGAGGCTTATGTGCCAGAGGCAGGTCTTCTGTCCGTCTCCTTCACTCCTGTTTCCCCAGTGCCTGGCATGTGAGTGGTGTGTAATAGATATTCATTGAACAAATGAACTTGCATGAATTTTAATAAAAACTCTGCCAGAGTCAGTGTTGCTCCCAGATTCCGTTTCTCCTCCTGACACTTGATGGTGGTTCAGTCAGAACACATGCTCCACCTTTTTTTCATCCGTCCGTCTAGCAACGCACTCCGAAAGGATTTATACAGCCACAAGTCCAAAAGGAGGGGGCGTCTGAATGCCTGTTGTCGGTTTTTGTGTGCTGCTCTTTCAATCCCCCAAGGAGAACCCCGATTAGTGGACTGGAGGTTCTTCTGCCTTGAGGACTTAGGCACTAAGCACTCAGGTTGGTCCTGAGGTCGTAACTTTAGCTGAAGGATTGAGAGCAATGTAGGAAGTAACTGGTGGGTTTCGTTTGAAATCTTGAGGAGGCAAGGACAGAGGAGGGTAGTGGGGGAGCATGGGGAAGAACAAGGGGCTCTGGAGACTCGTGGTTGCTGAAAGATTTGTTGGCAGAGTGGAGGAAGACTTTGTTTTGGCACCATTTAAAAATAACCACAGTGCCCACCAAGAATATTATACTTAAAGCAGAAAGACTGGATGCTTTTTGCCTAAAATAAAGAACAAGACAAGGATGCCCACTCTCACCACTTCTATCCAGTGTTGCACTGAAGGTTCTAGCCAAAGCGATTAGATAAGAAAAAGAAATAAAAGGCATCCAGAAAGGAAAGGGAAAAGTAAACGATCTCTATTTGCAGATGACATGATCTTGTACATAGAAAATCCCAAGGAACCCACTACTACAAAAACTGGTAGAACTAATAAAGGGCTCTGGTATCTGGCAGGATACCAGACCAATATATATCAATGATATTTCCATACACTTGTAATGAACAATCCACAGGTGAAAATAATTCCATTTATAATAGCAGTAAAAGGGATAAAATACCTAGGGATACATTTAGGAAAAGAAGGGCAAGACTTGTACCTTGAAAACCTTGTTGACGGAAGTTAAAGTTAAATAAATGGACAGACATTCCATGTTCTTGACATGAAAGACGCTGTTCAGATGACAGTCCTCCTCAAGTTTACCCACAGAGGCAAGGTAATCCCTATCGAAATCTTAGCTGGCTTTGTGTGTGTGTGTGGAAACAGACAACCTGATCCTAAAATTCACGTGGAAATGCAAGAGATCCGGAAGAGCCAAAACAATCTTTAAAAAGAACCAAGTTTCAGGACTCACACATCCTGGTTTGAAAACCTCCCATAAAGCTACAATAAAGAGAGTGTGGTTCAGGCAGAAGGAGAGACATATAGGTCAATGGAATAGAATGCAGAGTCTGGAGACAAACCCTCACGTTTGTGGTCAGTTGATTTTCTATCAAGGGTACCAAGGAAATTCAGTGGGAAAGAATAGTCTTTTCAACAAACGGCCCTGGGTATCCACATCTGTGTACAAAAATTATCCACACGTTGAAAATTATCTCAAAATGTACTGAGACCTAAATGTCTATGAAACTCTTGGAGGAAAACATAGGCATACATCTTTGTCAGCTCAGACCAGGCAATAGTTCCTTTGACAGGACACCAAAAACACAAGGAACAAAAGGAAAAATACATAATTTGGACTTCAAATTAATAACTGTTATACGTCAAAGGACCCAAGAAAGTGAAAAGACAACTGACGGAATGGGAGAAAATATTTGCAAATCGTATATCTGACAAGAGGCTTGTATCTAGAATATATAAATAACTCTTATTACCCAATAATAGTAAAAAAAAAGAGATAAAAAATCCATTTTTTTTAAAGGGCAAAGGACATTTCTCTAAGGAATATATACAAATGGCCAAGAAGCACATGAAAAGATACTCAGGATCGTCAGCCGTCAGGAAAATGTAGTCAACACCACAGAGTAGTACCCTGTGATCCCACAACCCCACTCCTGGAGATACACCCGAGAGATGCAAAAACACGTGTCTGCTGGGTCAGCACAGATGTGAGGGCCCCCGACCAAAGGCCCTAGGTCACGGACTCTGGGATCACGGTTGGGGGGCTAGGAGTGGAGGGAGGGGTTTTGGTTCAGGGTCAGAGTGGGGCGGGGGGATGCATTCAGGCTCCCCTTCCCGGATGGGGAAGTCTGGGCAGAGAGGCCTGAAGAGGACACCTACCCAAGGCCTCAGATGACAGGACTAAGGACTAGGGTGTCAGGCTAGGGGCGCAGGTACGGGTGAGCAGGGTGACTGGGGGCCTGAGCCCCTGATGGCAGCTCCCCAGAGACTGCGGTGCATGGCCGTCACCAACTGTGGGACGGGGGGTGGCTCCCCTGTGAGACCCCCAGGCAGAGCCTCTGTAATCAGCCACGCTTGGGCTCCAAGAATCACACAAGAGGCTTTAAAGCAGGAGCTGAGGTCCTCAGTACATAAATATTCACGGCAGCAGTATCCACAATTGCCAGAAAGTAGAAACAACTCAAATTCCACCAACAGACAGATAAACAAAATGTGGTAAATGCGTACAATGGAATATTATCCTGCAAGAAAAAGGAACAGAGTACCGACACACACTGCCATGATGGACCTTGAAACCTTTATGCTGAGTAGAAGAAGCCAATCACAAACTCGCATGTTGTGTGATTCTGTGTATGTGGTGTGTCCAGAACAGGCAAATCTGTGGAGACAGTAAGCAGATGGGCCATTGCCTGGGGCTCGGGAATGATGGCCAAGGGTACAGGGTTTCTTTCAGGGGTGATGAAAATGTTCTAAAACTAGATTGTGCTGATGGCCGCACCGCTCTGTGAATATAGAAAAACCATGGAATTGTACCCTTTCAATGGGTGAATTTTATGGTATGTGAACTATATCTTAATAAAGCAGATTTTAAATGACAATGACCAAAAAAGACTCGACACTTACCCAGGGCCAGAATCTCAAATGACCAGTGGAATATAAAAGTGAACGTGCGGGTCAAAGCAAGCTCTCTCCGGAAGCAAGATCCTGCTGGTGGGTGAACAAGGATGATATTTACATTAAGTGTGCTCTGTTTCTCACCCGCCCCCCCTTTGTTTTAGGCATAAACAGACTTTTTTTGGCCATTTCTTTAGCTTTTTAATGACAAATAATATAGAACAGAGAAGTTAGCGTAGGGGTACCACTCCCTGCAAATTCATAAAATGAACGGTGTGTTTCACATCTAGATCAAGAAACAAAACATTGCCAGGAACACAGAAGTTCCTCTCATGTTTCTTTTCCAGGCACCACTCCCTCAAAGGTAGCCACTGTCCCTGATTTCTTTCTTTCTTTCTTTTTTTTTTTATTCAAACAGAAAGTCACAAAAATTATAATCATCTTTATCAGTTCACTCAGTTCCATGTAATTGATTTTTTTTTCATCTTGATCTTTTGTGAGCACTTTTATGAGTTCATCAGTTTTCCATTAGAGTTCTGAAAAGGCTTCTTCATTCAGTTCAGCGGTATAGTCAGTTACCAGAAACCTGTAGTTGTCAGAGTCTTTTCCATGAATTCCTTGAAGATGAAATGCTTTTATAGGAACATTTTTGCAAAAGCATCAGAGTCCACCCAGAACTGTCTGTAAATGACAAAAGCCTTAAAAGTGACCACGGGTAAAGATTTGATGAAAGTTCATAATAATGCAATTGACAAGGAAACTTAGTTATTTCTGAGATGTACATTTTTTAAAAATTGAGGAAAATTTACATACCGAAAGAAGCACAGATTTTGATTGAATAAATTTTGACAATTATAGGCACCCATGTGAACACCACCCCAAATTATGGAATATTCCCATCACCCCAGAAAGTCCCCTGGAGCGTCTTTCCAGTCTCCCCTCCTGCCCCCCACCCCAGGGATACCCTCATTCATCGATGGCTGTCATTATCGTCAGTTGCTCCTGTTCTTAGAAATCACACAGGGGCATCACGCGGGAATGCACATCGGGGACATTTTACTCCTCATACAGTTTGGGAGTTCATCTCCGGTGCTGGGTGTTCCTTTTGTTTGTTGAGGAATATCCCGCAGTAGGACCGTATCCCAATTTGCTTATCTGCTCTTTGTGGATGGACACTCGGGTTTCTCCCATTTGGGGTGATCACGAACAGAGTCGCTGTGACTATTCCTGCCCGCGTCTTCCCACCGCCCTCATTCTCACCTCCTGGGTGGACGTCCGAGTGCCCCCACACACACAGTGAGCGCCTCAAGGGTGGGCCCTCTCTGGATCTGTATCTCCAGAGCCTGCTTGTGCATTTCTTCATCCCATGAACTTCTGCGTGATGCTTTCGAAGGACCAGGAACTGGGTGGACCAGACCCTGCACTCAGTCTCAGGGGGTTGGGAAGGCAATGAACAAGGAAGAAACAAACACACAATAAACATGAGTCTGTGGGGGAAATGCACAGGGATTGGGGCAAAGGGAAGCTGCGGGTAGAGCGAGGATTGTCCCACGGTAAGTCCCAGGGAGGCGGGCCCACCTGTCCCCACACCCGGTCCAGGACCCCAGGGTTGGCACCACCGTGTCCCTGCTTGGTGAACTGCCTCCTGTGCTGACTCAAGGCTGAGGAAACGGTATTGGAGGCTGCACCCCGGTCCCTGGAGGGCGGTCTGTGCATCTATGGGTTGCAGCCCTGTGACCCCAGCTTCCATCATCAGGCCCACCCAATGGGACTTTGGGGATGTCACAGAGCGTGAGAGAAAGAAAGGGAGCCTTGTGTCCAGCCCAGACGTCGATCGGTGAGAAAAAGGAACAGCCTTCTACCCGGAGAGCTATAGGTGGCAGAAGAAAAACCCCTTCAAGTGGGGAACTGGCTGCTGGCCCAGGGCTCCCAAAGCCCCTCAGGTGACCGTTTCCTGTCTCTCCTTTGTCCTCGGCCATCGTTTCAGCCCTCAGTCCTGGAAGGTGAGGAGGGAGAAAGAGGACAGCCCCCATCAACTCTGGGCACACAGGAAAGCAGCCTCAGAAAGCCGTGCACCTGCTCGCCCAGGTGTCTGAGCATCTCCTCCCACCCAGGGACCACGGATGGGGTCGGCGCGGGAGGCCCAGACCCCAGCCCTCGCGCTCGGCCGCCCGCGGGAGCCTCACCAGCCACACTCCCCCAGCTGCAGCCTCTCTACCACCGAGTCTCCCATGAGGCTGCGCCCCTCCTCAGCAGGGCCTTTGACTCCAGGGCTGTCTGCAGAAATGAGATTTTTGTTGTTGCTTCAGCCATCTTCCCATACAGTTTGGCGCAGGGCCTCCAAAAGGCATGCCACGCATTGGGTGGATTTCTAGGGAATCCTGTCACCGCAGAACACGGTATCAGCCACAGTGGTAGTGGAGGGGGGAGGTAGGGTGGCCGAGAGGTGCCATCTCCTCTGGTGATATCATTTGCTTCCCTTATTTATGGATGCTCTGAACATGTCGTCCTCACTCAAGGGCAAGGCCAGTGGCAGCTTCACGTGGCCGTGTGGAGTGGTGCAGGGACGCCCCTGGGCACCCACAGCCAAAGTCAGACCCTGGTCTCACTCGCCCCACCTGAGCAGCCACTCCTGGACTCGAGGAAGAAGTTTCCTCCCCAAGCGATGCCCACAGCTCACCCAGCGTTTACCATCCCCCGGGCCCCAGGCGGGGAAGGCCCCACAGTCTGAGGTGTTAGAGCCCAGCCTCCAAAATCAGCAGAAGGTTCGGTCACAGCTCGACAGGTGGGATGTGACCTTGGACAAGGTGTCAAGGGTGAGCTCGGGTCTCTGCCCGTACAAAAGTGCTAATGGTCGGCCCTTGCAAGGGTACCCTCAACAACACAGGGGAGGGGTGGCAGGTGCGGGGCCCCGGGCGCCACCAGCTGCGCAGGGAAGCAGCAGGAGACACGGTCTGTGCCAGAGCCTGGCCAAGGAGGAGAGGCTGGTCGGGCGAAGGCTCTGCTCGAATGTTCTAGAACCGAGACAGCATGCTGGCAGCCACCAGGGGAATGAGGCTGGAAGGAGTGTGGGAACACTAACAGTGCTAGTTTCTGGCTCGTTCTAATTGTTTTCTTCGATTTTCCTGCATTTATCCAAACTTCCTATAAGGACCATGCATGGCTTATTGAAACAGAAAGCTTTAAGCAAATCTCCATGATCAAGCCACGGGCTTCAGAGAGGATCCCATCGAGATCTGCCTGGTGCCGGGCTGCTCTGGGTTCTGCACGTGTGACAGTGTCTATCCCTGTGCTCCATCGTACAGGGGAGGCGGGGCTCTGGTCAGGAATGCTGTCCCGTCACGCAGCTGGTCACTATTAACTTTTTTTTTATTTGTAAATTTATTTATTTTTGGCCACGTTAGGTCTTTGTTGCTGCGCGCAGGTTTCTCTAGTTGCAATGAGCAGGGACTGCTCTTCGTTGCGGTGAGCGGTCTTCTCACTGCGGTGGCTTCTCTTGTTGCGGAGCACGGGCTCTAGGCGCGCAGGCTTCAGTAGTTGTGGCTCACGGGCTCCAGAGCACAGGCTCAGTAGTTGTGGCGCACGGGCTTAGTTGCTTCGTGGCACGTGGGATCTTCCTGGACCAGGGCTCGAACCCGTGTCCCCTGCATTGGCAGGCAGATTCTTAACCACTGTGCCACCAGGGAAGCCCACCATTAACTTTTAATGTGACCTCGGTGAACTGCACCTGGCTGCTTACAGGACGCCTCGGCCAGGACCGACACTGTGCGTGGGCCCGAGTAGATTCAGAGGGTGAGCGGGACCCGGCAGGCGGCTGCTGCCCTGGGAGATACCTTCCAGGGGGCCTGTCTGCTGTTGGTGATGGGCCCCTTGAGGTCCCAGGGCCCACACTGGGGACATCAAAGCAGGTGATGGAGGCAAGGAAGCCCTCAGGGGGCACTCGGGGCTAACATGTGACCCTCACGGCTACCTTCCTGGAGAGGGCTCAGGCCAGATGTGGCAGAGAGGGCAGCCGACTGACCAGAGGCCATGCTGTGACTCCGTGGCCCCTGTCCATGGCCTTTGTGAGTGCCATGCTAGTTTTCCAACAGCTGCCCGAGAATGCAGGTCAGCTGCAGGTGTCAGTGTGGCAGGAAGAGTCTTCCAGCACATTCCAAGAAGTCAAAGCCCCCTGCCCTGCTGAGCGTGCCCAGAGACTCCGGGTTCCGGGCGGGTCTCTGGCATCTGAGTTGAAGAAATCTGCCCGGGGATTCTGACCCAGGCAGGCAGCTGAGCGGCACTCCGAGCGCTGGCTCTCGGTCTGCGACCCCCAGCCTGCTTCCCCACAGGGCTGTTGGCGGGGGTGGGGTTGCTGCACGTGGTAGATCTTTCTGAAAGCTGCAGGCAGGTGGGTGGTTATCACCACGGGCCGCGCAGTCCACCCGCCCCCAGCGTCCTGGGAGACAGACGGCGGAGCCTGTGCTGAGTGAGGCAGGAGGCTCTCCATCCCGCCTGGAGCCCGGCCTCCGGGAGCCACTGAGCCTGTGTCCCCACCAGGCACAGGCCGCTCCTGGGCACGTGGCAGTGCTGCGAGAAGGAGCCTGGGTCTGCCCGGCCTGGACAGGAGGCTGCTGCTAGTGCATTGGGCCCGGGCGTGTGGGTGTGTGTGAGCACGTGTGTCTGTGCCTGTGAGTGTGTGCATGCAAGATGTCCCTCCAAGGAGGGTGGCAGGGTTGGCAGACGTGCACAGCCAGGTGTGAGGGCCCCCCACATCCCTGCTCCAGCCCTCGGGGTGCTGGTGCAGCCGAGCCAACCTTACCAGGGTGAGCTCTCCGAAGGGCCTCTCAGTTCAGGCCCGGAGCCAAGTTTATTTCCCTTTCTGACCCAACAGCACCCAGCACTTGCTCTGCTGTTGAACTGGCAAAACCAAGCCCAAGAGCTAGAGGCAGGAGTTCCAGACGGTCCTTTCGTTCACCAAGGACATCTTAATACCAAAAACGTGGCGTTAGAACAAAGGGCTGTCTTAGATCAGGTCAGGAAGGGCCCATCCTGCTGCAGACCTGGAGGAGGGTCCCGAGGACCGGCTGCCATTCGGGGGCCCCCGGGAGACCCTGGGGTGGGACGCGATGGTGCCCCCCAGCCCGACCCGGTGCTGGTTCTCAAGCCACGCAGAAGTCAGACACCACAAGTCACCTCCCACCTGCCCAGCCATGGCCACCAAACAGTGGCTCCTGTCCACAGAAGTGGTCCAGCCATGCTTCACGGACCCCAGACCATGATGTTTGGGATGACTAAGCAGTGGGACCCCAGAAGTGCCCCCCAGTACCTCCCCCCAGGCCCCCAGCACGCGTCAGCGGCGCTGCCTCTCCCCTGACAGCGGTCCAGGCCGGGGTGGGCATGAAGTTTTGCGCTGGGGCCTGAGGCAGGCCTGGAGGTCATGCCTCCTGCAGTGGCCTATTTGGGGAGCGGGGGACTCTGAGTGGAGAGAGGCAAGCAGAGGGGAGCCTGCACACGCGCCGGACCCCTCAACAGAGCCACGCCCCCTCCCCATCCCCCCAGGCGCCCACCTTCCAGCCACGAGGCCACATCTCCTGAACCCGGCTGCTTCTGAGGCATCTGTGACCCGGGCCCCAGGCCAGCTGGGCCTCTGGCAGCCCATGGAGGTGGGCGCTGGGGCAGAGGGGAGGACAGGAGCTCCCCCGACCTGCATCGTGCCCCCTTGGCCCTCGACAGCTTTCCCAGGAGCAGGCTCAGCCCCGCCCCCAGGCGGGGTGAATGGAGGGACTCCTGGCGGAAATCAGGAGCCCCCGCGTCCAGCCAGCCGGCCTGGGTCAATCCCTTTCTCCCCTGTGTCTCGGTTCCCCGCTTTGTGGAATGAGGGTTTCCGTGCTCCCTGAGGTCCAGGATCAGATCAAGTACGAGGGCAGGGCCAGGCCACCAGCACCAAAAGCTGGGCCAGGTGCGGCCTCCTTGACCTGCCCGGCTTTCAGGTTCCCCTCCCCCTTCCCAAGCCCCACCTCCCACCGCTGCCCGTGCCCACCCACCTCCTGCACAGCAGGCTCCCAGGCACCCCAGCGCCACCTGCCAGGCCGGGGGCCTGCGACACTCACCCTCAGGTGGGGTCTGCCTCCTACGAGAGGGGCTGGAAGGGCAGTGCTGGATCAGGGCTGGGGCCTGGGCCTCACAGGGGCGTGCTGTGTGTCCACAGACGGCGGGCAGGGCAGGGCAGCGAACAGAAGCGGGTGAGCTCGGCCTCGGGCCAGGCGGAGCTGCCTCTGTCCGCCGAACATCTCTCACGACTCTGGGCCTCAATTTCCTCATCTCGGCCCACAGGGCTGTTGCGTTGGGTGAGGTGAACAGGCCCGCATAGGTGTTCGCGTCTCTGTCCCATCCCTACCTGTGCACGGTGCCCGGGGCTGGGGACCCGGCATCCAGCACATTCCTCCAGAGAGCCGGGCAGAGGGTGTGGGGAAACTCTGAAATGAATCCGTCCATCAGTCCCAGGGAGAGGCTGAGCCAGCAGTCCTGGGGACTCACTTCCGAAATCAAACAGCCAGACAGCTCGTGGGCCTCTTGGCAAAGGCAGCGTGTGGGCCTGGGGGCGGCGGGTGGCCCTGTCCCACGCCAGGCTGCTTGCAGCTCTCCTCCCCTCTTATCCCGTTCAGTCCCGCTAGCAGGGGAAGCAATGCTGGGGTCAGGCTGGGGCTGGGAGAGGCAGCGGCGGGGGCCGTGTCGGCGGGAGGCCAGGCCGAGCTCGCAGAGACAGGACGGCTCCAAAGGCAGAAGCCCTGCCACACCCTCGGTTTATTCCTTTTGTCAGAGTCCCGTCTCTCCGCATCCCTCCCCAGCGCTGCCACGGAAACAGGGTCTCCATGGGACACCTTATTCCCACCTCCCTCGGGAGGGGCTGTGGGCTGGGAGGGGAGTGGGGAGAGTCACAGCCCCAGGCCCGGCCCCTGGAGCCCCAGAGCCTCAGGTGATGAGAGCTCCGCTTCCCTGGCTCCCGCCCCGGCCTCAGCGAACCACAGAGCCTCACCAGTCCCAGCTCTTTTCTCATTGGGAAGGGTCGTCTGGGATCCCAGGCCCAGGTAGGATCCCAGCAGGGGTTTCATTCCTTCTGGGTGGCAGGGGGAAGTGAGGACAGGACAGGTCCTCCACCCATCTGGCCATCGCCCCCCTGGGCAAGGCCAGGCCAGAAGACAGAGGCGGAACAGACCTGGGCGTGAGTCCCCTGCCAGCACTGCCCACTCGAAGGCCAAGGTCACTCCTCCCTGGGCCCCAGCTTCTCGATGGCCCCACGGGGACGATTTGGGACCATGACACAAGAAATGTCCCCCCAGGCCTGAGGTGGGGCTGGGCCCTCAACGCCGTCCGTGTCTTAGCTGCCTTCAACAGGTAGCTGTCCACCGGGTCAGCTGCCGCGGGAGCACGGGTGGCCGTCAGGCAGAGCTCCTCCCCCACTGACGCGGCACATGCCGAGTACCTCGCTTACCTACCCCTGTGCCGCGGGCCTGGTGAGATCCGGCTGCTGTCATCCTCATTTCCAGGCCAGGGAAGTTGCTCAAGTTCCCACGCAGGGATGTGAGCCAGACCAGCGGGGTCTGTCTACCCAGGATGCCCATGGCCTCCATTTCCTCCAGGAAGGACCCAGGACCGCAGTGCTCCCACCTCCCTGAGCCGTGCCCAGCACCCCCGGGAGAAACACTGCTTCCTGGGATCTGCGCGAGGCCGCCTGTGGGGTTGTCGGGTCGGATCCTGAGCAGGTTGTGGTTGGAAACAACGTATTTGGAAAAGAAACTCCAGAAATCTGCTCTCCACTTCAGTTTCCCCCTGTGTAAAAGGACCAGCTTGGGCCAACAACTTCTGAGCTCTGAGGATGAGCTCTTTCCTCTTGGAAGTTGCCCAGAGAAAACATCAACAAGAAGCCCTGATTCAGAGAGGACTTCCCCCCACCTGCACACTCAGAGCACCCCCCGCTCAGCCCAGCACTGGCTCTGGTCTGGTTCCTGTCCCGGCCTCCGCACGGGCCCCTTTCATCCACGGCAGGTGCAGAACCGCTGCTTCATGCTCTATGCCAGCTGTGGGCAGGGGTGGGGAGTGTAAGAAATGTTTAATTTCTCCCTCCTTCCAAGAACTGGGGAAAAAATAATAATAATAATTCTGCCTTGAGCACTGAGAGAATATTATTTACAGCCTCAGACTTTCACAACAATTTGAATGCAAAGCAGGATGTGCTATATTTACAGCAGTTTGTCCCAATTGGAAAGGAAGGCATTCGAGAGCAAAACAGTGCTTTCCTTTAAACTGCTTGCTACGAAAATGGTAAGGCTGTCAGTGTTCCAAGGGAGGCTGCGAGCTGGAAATGCAGGTACCAGGGAAAAATAAGAACAGAGGCACATGCGAAGAACCCTCGATGACAGCCGCGCGAGCAGAGCTGGGAGCTGGGTGGCTTTCTTTTTATGTAAAGTCATGTCTGAATTGATTCCCACAGTCCTGCCCTGCCCCCAGAGCGTGGCCCCTTGGGGCTATTTTCACCGGGTACCCAGGGGGCGGGGTGGGCACGGCTGACTCAGTTCCCCTGTTCTCGGGAAGAGAACCAGCCTTTCTCTCCCCGGGGCTGAGATAATTAATGAACAGCAGAGGGGTGCTTTAAGATGAAAAATACCTTCACCTTCCTGGGGATTAATCATCATATAACATGTGTTCCATAACTGTGTGGCGACTTAATTACCCGCAGTTGACGAAATGATTTTCCTTGTGTTCTCCTCCCCGGAGGGAAGGCTCCCACTGTGGAGCCTGCGGTACAGGCTCTCGGCAGAGAATCAAAGCTCTCTCTGCAGCCGCAGAAAAGCTCCAGGAGCCTTTTTATACGATGCAGCCTCAGAGGGAAATGGGCCTCGAAGGCTCCGAGAGGGCAGATGGGGAAGAGGCAGGAATGGCTCTTCGTAGGTGATGAAAACAGGATTGAACCTGTGTCCTCCCGAGCCGGCTGAAAAGTATCCTTGGCCCCTCAGAGAGCCTGTCCCAGATCGGACGGCGGGGGTGTCAGCGTGGACGCCTCCAGATTTGTTCCCTGCGTCGAGTCCTAGTTAAATCCCTCCAGCTAGAAGGGTCCATCCTTAGTGGATATCCTTAACACCTGCTCACACTTCCTGGTACCTCAAAAAATTCCCTCTCCCAAGTGTCCTGTCCTCTAGTTTATTGAAAAGAGGCATTTGAACTCGTCTCAAGATCAGATGGGACTTGAGGACTTGAGACCAAGGGAAGCAAGAGGGCCCCGTCAAGGGCAGGTTACATAACCGGGCTCCAGCTCGGGGTCCAGGAGCCTGGCGGAGTCTCCATTTCTGATGGTGATGGGCAAGCAACCTCCCCCGACAGAGCCTCACTTTTGCCACCTGGAAAGTGGGAATAATCACAGGGTCCTCCTGACAGGTGAGCAATGCCCTCTGCAGGGAGCTCCCAAAGTGCCCCTTCTTCCTCCTCACGTGCCTGTGACAAAGCCCAGGGCCCAGTCCCGCCCTCTGTGAGCAGGACGAGGTCCCAAAGCCCTGAGAAGCCGCTGGGGCCTCAATGGACCCGTGCAGACAGACGTCCGACAGCTGGAGAAGCCCAAGGGCTGGATTTGCAGCCAGGGAGCAGTGCGGGGAGATGCTGAACTGACCGGCATAGGAACCTCAGCTCGTCCCTGTCTGGTTCCTGATCCGACCACATCTGTCATTGTCAACTCCAGGGTAGCACGGTGCAGCCCACACTCCCACTGACAGCCGCCTGCCCTAGTGAGAGCGTGAGACCTCGGAGGGACCACACGCATCCCAAACCAGCTCTCTTTAGCGGAGGGGGCCGAAAACATACCAGAACCCCAAATGTACCCTGCATACTGCTCTCCTCCAACCTGTGGGGTCGGGGAAGGTAGAAGGGGAGCGGGTATTGGCCTAGGGTCGGGGAGCTGCCCTGATTTAATCAGTTACCTCCCCAATTTGACTGTCTAGTTAGTGGTAGATGTATGCTCAAAGGGGGGTGGGCAACACCTCCCTGGAATGTTCCGCTTATCATGGAGAGCGTGGAGATTATTTTAATCGGGTAATCTTTGGGGTCCTTCCAACTAAGCTAAACCAGAGAGATTTGATTGGAAGCAGAACTAACCTGAAATCTGAGCCTCAAAGGATGAGAGTGATGGCAGGGCAGCAGGGAACAGCAGCCGCATCCTGGAAAGGGTAAGACTCTTCCTCCGCGCAAAGCCACAGTTCAACGCCATGCAGCGCCCATCCTCTCCACCTCGGCTACCTCTGTGACCTCCACCAGGTTGCCTCTGGCTCCTCACATGTTAAATGCAGAATGAACTCCCCACCCCCTGCCAGGCTACAAAGATAAAGAACCACATAGGGTCATTGGAGCCCTCCCAGCCAGCACACAACGAATGTCACCTACCATGGTGATGTCATCGTGGCTTTTCTTCACATCAAAGATGGTTGAAACGTGCCCATGGATAGTGCTACCAGCTGTGTGCCATCCACCCTGCAGGGCCCCCTCTGTGTCCTCAGTGTGCCCAGGTGACCCGAGGTCCCAGGACCACTCCTGCCATCAGCGAGCTCACGGGGAACAGGGTGGCCCAAATGTCCTCTCCTTGCTGTCTGTGCAGGTCATGCAGTGATCAGCGGGCCACTCAGGCCTTGGTCCTCTTGCTTGAAGGAAACTTAAAATATCTAGATGTCTAGACTGTCCTGGGATCCAGGACCCTCTCCATCAGGAATGGGAGTTGTTATGACCATGTCAGTGATGTTTCTAGGTAGGGATTGAGGAAACTGTTGTGTCCGATACCCAGGTGTGACTGACCCCGAATGTTACCTGAGCAGCTCCAGGTTGGCAACTTTTGAGAGAGGAATCTGCCTCCCTGAGAGGCTGGGGATCAGCAGAGGATCCCAAACTGTGGTTTTTGTCTAACCACGAGATGGCACGGGGACTGACATTCTGCCAAACTAAAAATCATGAGACCCACACTGACCTGGTTTCAGTTCTCATTTGTTGTCCCTTTTGAAACAATTTGTGGGGAAATTGCTCAAATAGAATGCTCACAAAACAGCTTACAACATGCTCACAGAACTTGCTAATTGGGTTTGGAAATTTCTAGGTGGATTCTTGAGCTTAGAGTGACCTGTCATCTGGCTTGCCCAGGACCAAAGTGTTTCTGGGACCTGGAACTTTCACTGCTGAAACTGGGATAGTCCTAGGCAGATGGGACTGGTTAGTCAAGGTTCCCTAGGGTGGCCACAGCTGTCTGTGCCCAGAAGCTCCATCGTGATGATTGGCCAGTGGCCAGCCAATCAGAGGCTTCCCTGGGATTCTTTGCTTGGAGTTGCTGGGTCATGCTTTCTCTTGGGTCATGCCTCCCTGGTCACAGGCTAGGATGGTGGTGACTTATTTGTGACTGTGGCCACGTTCTCTCTGCCTCTGGAGGAGGAGAGAAAGAGCTCAGGCAGAGACTGCGTGGGGGTAGGTGTGCTCGTTTGAGTCTGCAAACCCACCCACCTGCCCACAGCTATCACTGACATGACTAGGATCAGGGATGCTGAGAGGATGTAAGGCAGAGTGGCGTGTCCAGGCCTAAGCCTGGGGCCCTGAGTTCCACTCCACTGGGCAGAGAACTTGCTGCCCGAGGTGCCTGCACGGGGAGAGGGAAGCTGAGGAGACGGTGTTTATGTGCAAATAAATGTTGAATTGCATCCAGCCCTTCTTCCATGGCAACGCGCATCCAGGGTCAATTTCATCCATTTCACCCACATCGCGATGCCCTTCAGCAAGGTCAATCCTGTCCTAATGCAAGTTCAAACATTAAACCCACTGCGATGGACAAATGTCTCGGGCAGCCTCATCACATTCTTTTATGCAGAGTAAATATGTTTGCACAACGGCTCCGGGAACAGAGCTCCAGAGCAGGTACCGCATGCGCTCAACACGGCTTCAGGCTGCTCTTCTCATGCATTATAGATGACCATCCCCGTCCATCTCACCAGCCTTCAAATCAAGAGCAAAGCAGATTGTGTTCTGGTTCCCGGAAACAGGGAGCCATGACAGGATTTGGGATTTTAAGAATGAGTTTCACTTAGGTGAGAACCGGTTCCTAGATTTTTCTTGGCTTTTCACAAGCTTTAAAAATACCCGCAAGAAGTAAACAACAGCCACAAACAAACAAAACAAAACAACTCCTGCTTCCGGATTTGTTTTCTCTGAGCTATCCCTTGCAAATCAGGAGGAGGACACGGCGAGGTTTGCCTTCCCCACAGTGTTCTCGGGCTTGTAGACTCAGTTAAGATATTAAACCGGACACGGGCAAGCGGGGGTCTCCTGTGGAGCTGCCTCTGCTGTCATCCTCAGCAGCAGCGTGGTGCTACACTCCTCCAATCCCGGGACGCCGAGGGCTCTCAGGGGATGGTCTGCCTTCTGAGACACAAATTCCAATTTACCCTGACATAAACGATCACCCTGCAAACTCTGGTCATCCATCTTCAGGTTCCGGCGGACAGTCTGGCTGGCGTTATTATCTCTGGGAAATTAAAATGCCCGAGGGTGAGGATTACTTCCTGCCAGAGCCTGGGCATCCTGTCTCTCCCATCCAACCTCCAGGCGCTGGGAGTGGGCAGCTGAGCTCCTCGGGATCCTGGGTCACTGGAGGCGGGGCCCGTGGAAAGCCCAGTGTGGCTGTCAGGCTGGGAGGCAGGCAGAGAAGAGGCTGACAGAGCTGGAAGGGAGACAAGTAGAGAGAAGGGTGACAAGTAGAGAGAAGGGCAGCGGGGGATGGGTGAAGAGGCCCCTGTGCAGAGCAGAAGGCCAGGGTCTCTCCCCAGACAGCCCCACTGGGCGGAAGGGTCCCCCCACCCCCGTCTAGGTCTTCAGGGCCCATCCCCCATGCTCAGGACCTATGTGCCGGTGTCCCCGGTCCATCCCTCACCTTCCTCCCAGAACTAAGCCTTTTTTAACAGCTTTATTGAGATCTAATTCACATCCCAAAACATCTCACCCATTTTTTAAAAAAATTAATTAATTTATTTATTTTTGGCTGCCTTGGGTCTTTGCCGCTGTGTGCGGGCTTTTTCTAATTGTGGCAAGCGGGGGCTGCTCTTTGTTGCGATGCGTGGGCTTCTTATCGCGGTGGCTTCTCTTGTTGCGAAGCATGGGCTCTAGGCACGCGGGTTTCAGGAATTGTGGCACGTGGTCTCAGTACTTGTGGCTCGCGAGCTCTAGAGCACAGGCTCAGTAGTTGTGGCACGTGGGCTTAGTTGCTCTGCGGCATGTGGGATCTTCCCGGACCAGGGCTCGAACCCGTGTCCCCTGCACTGGCAGGCGGGTTCTTAACCACTGCGCCACCAGGAAGTCCCCATTCAACGCTTTCTGCGTATTTGCAGAGTTGTGCAACCTTCACCACGCTCCAGTTTTAGAATGTGGTGAATATTCTATAGTCTAGAATGTTCTAGAATATTTTCCTCACCTGCAAAGAAAGCCTGGACCCCTTCGCTGTCTCCCCTCTGTGCCACCCGCCCCCACCCCTGGCCACCCCTGGCCAGTTTCCACAGACTCACCTCTTCTGGACACTTGGTATCAGTGGAGTCGGGTAGTATATGCGGTTTTGTGACGCGCTTCTCCACTCAGTCTGTTTCGAAGGCTCATCCGTGCTGTATCGGTCAGCACCTCATCCCTCTCTCTGCTCAAATAACGTCCCGTTGCATGGCTAGACCACAATTTGTTTACTCACTTACCAACTGATGGACGTTTGGGCTCTCTCCACCCTTTGGCCATTGTGAGGAGGGCTGCTGTGGACGGCAGGGTCACGTTTTCATGTGGACGTCCGTTGTCATTTCCCCTGGGACACACCTGGGAGTGGAATCGCCGGGTCGTGTGGTGGCCCTGAGCTCTGGGAGCTGCGGGCGGTGTCCCCGGCGGCTGTCCCGCTTCCCATCCCGGCCTCCAGAGTTTTCTCGTCCCACTTCGTCTCCCACACTCATGGGGACGAGCCACCCGTGGGCTGGCCCCAATTCCTGCAGAATTTAGGATTTTTACCCCAAGCAGAGTCCACATACAGGAGCTGGGAGACTCCTGCCTGTTCCGTGAGGCTCCAGCAATGAAAGTATAACTGGGAGAAGGGCTGGACCCAGCTGGAGGCAGTCCAGGGATGCTGGCGTCAGCCTGCAGCAGCCGGGGTTGGGGGCGGGTTCCAGCTTCAGCACAGAAGTGTCAGAAAGCACGTCCAGTCCAAACACCCCGTGGCAAACAGGGAAACTGAGGTTCTGAGAGGGCGGGGGTGTCCCTGAGGCTACAGCCCAGCCTGAAGCCTCCTCGTCCTTTCCAGGACCAGGCTGCCTCGGACACCACGGCCAGCAGGACCTGGAGTGGGAGTGTTCATCTGGCAGAGGGAGACCTGTCCTCCAGAGGCGTTTGCCGTCAGGGTCTTGCCTTTCATACTTGGTAGGTCCCCACCCTCGCCTCCCCAGGAGGAGAAACGCGGTGGTGGCCGCTGAGGCTGGAAAAAGGTAAGGCAGAGTTTATTCCTTTGCTGCCCTGACTCTTTGAACATGTGCTGCATTTCCCCAGCCAGAGCTGAGCTGCAGGGCAGGAGCCACCACCTGTGTGCCAGCATGTGCCACCGACAGAACACGTGCCCCGGTGCCAGGCAGGACCCAGAGGACTCTGCAGGAGAGAAGAGGGACTGGCTATTTTTGCATGCGTGCCTGCATCTATGTGCACGTGTGTGCGTGGGCATACATGTGCATGGTGTGTGTGCATGAGTGTATATGAGCAAGTGTGTGCCTGCATGCTTGTTGCATGGAAGTATGTGTGTGTGTGAGAGAGAATGAGTTCTCATTGTAGAAGCAAAGGGAACTGGTTCTTCTCAGCTCCATTTTTAGTGAGTCATTACAGCTCTTCCTCGTTAAATCATCTCTCTAGAAAAAAGCCAATAGAACCAGCAGTCGTATTGGGTATGTCTGCTGGACATACTGAACCGACAAAAGTCAATAACGTCTATTTTCACCAGTAATGATCAATTAGAAAATATAATTTTTCCAAAGGTGCCATTCACACAATAGGAACAGAAACCATAAAGAATCTAGGAATTAACCTAACCCAAACGTGAAACTCTGATAGGACCCTAATAAATAGAAAGACACCGCACCCTCTGATGGGAAGACCTAATGTTATAAAGATGCCAGCTCTCTCCGAATTCACCTATAAATCCAATGCGATCCCAATCAAATTTTTTTTTTTGCAGAACTCAAATGTGATCTAAGATTTATGTGGAGGTATTAAGGCCCACAGATAGCTACTCCAACTTCATAAAAGAAAGGTAGAGTATGGACTGTCCTGTGAGATAGTAAGGCATCCTGCAAAGATGCAGGAATAAAGGCCACGTGGTCTTGGCACAGAGCTGTGGACTGGAACCCAGAGTTCAGGGACACAGCCCACCAGCCGTATGTGGTATCTTACTTCACCACAAAGGTGGCCCCGCAAATCCAAGAGGAAAGGACGCTGGTTTGGTAGAAGGTTCCAGAAACTGGCCCATGAGATGGAGGATAATAATGAATCCCTGTGGGGGGTGGGGTGGGGGGAGGTTACCTAGAGATTAGGAGAACCACAGGGAATTAAGAGCCAGATGGGAGAAACAGGAGAATAAAATTAGAAAATGAAATGCAGGAGATTATCTTTGGGACTTTTGGGGCGGGAAAGACTTCGTAAACCAAACTTTAAAAGCAAAAACGATAAGCTCGGAAAACTTATCAAGGGCAAAGCTACTTTGATGAGCTTCGCTAAGGGGAGCTGACGGAAAGGGAGCAGATATTTGCAGCGTCTTAAACCAACACGTGATTCACGTCTGGAAAGTACAATGAGAAGGCAGTAACCTCAAGGCTATGGAAGAGCAGGTTATGTAAGAGGAAAGCCTTGAAGGTGAAGCGTCAGGACCCCAGGCAACCGTCAGAGCGCTGGGGAGTGCACAGGTGTGGGGAGTGGAGTGGCCAGTGTGGCCCCCGCCGGGGGCACGTCCCTTCTGAAGAAGGGTCCCGTGCTATCAGTCGAATTAAGGCTCCATGGGACCTGAAAATCCCACTCTTGCTGTGAGCACAGGACCCTGGGAGATTGCACAGTGGCCTTGGTGGCAGTGGTGGAGGGTGGGCTTAGAGGTCACCTGGGTGATCGCCTTGGGAACCATCAGGCAGGTCCTGATGATGAACACTTGGCAGTTGGAAGCAGTGGACTAAATGCAGACACATATATCAAGATGCACGCGCCTGGAACTCGCACACACACGCACGCACACACGCACGTGCGATGCCCTCGCAGCTGAGGGGAGAAAGTAGAATTCGGAATGAGCCCCAGTAAATGCCATTTACCTATGTTAAAAGGTACACATACACAAATACACTTTCCAAGAGCATCGTTACAATCAAAAGATACCCCTGCTGGCGCCTGAGGAGGAGAAGGGGGAAGGGGCGTGGGAAGGTACGCTCCTCGGGGGTTGGCCAGGAAATCGGGTCATCTTTAGGACTGGTGACACTGAAGAGGTGGTGATTCCAAAATTATGGGGCCTGGAGTGATTCTCCCTCCTGCCCCTGAAGGGATGTTCGGCAGAGATGTCTGCTGACATCTCTAGTGGTAACGACTCAGGGAGGGGATGCTATTGGCATCTAGCAGGTAAGAGGCCAGGATGCCATGCAAGGATGGTCCCCACGGCAAAACCGGTCTGAGCCAAAAAGTCACTAACGCTGAGGCTGCGTCAGCCTGCTGTAGGGGCATTGTTCATGGGGGAGGGGCATTGTTCAGGCTGTAGGGGGGCATTGTTCGTGGTGGGGGAGGGGCTGTTTCAGGCCCATGAGGGGTGGGAAAGAGAAAAACTTCCCTCTGACAGCTGACAGCCTGCCTGCAGTGCCAACTCCTCCCCCAGCCCCAGCTTTTCAAGGATGCTCCAGGAGTGTTCTTGGGAGGATCCCCCCTCTGGGCACCCTGGGCACTTCTGCCTTACCAGGCCCCTTCCTCCATAGAAAATATTAAAAATTATATTTTGCAACGATGGAGGTTCAAAGATGAAGATAATCTGGGCCGAATTTTATTCATTTTTTTTTTCTTCTGATTTTAAAAGAATTCAGAATCATTTTCGAGGGCACCTAAAACTGTCAATGGGCTGTAGGCGCTGTGCCCAAACGCCCTCACGGACCAGTGGGGGCCGCGTGTCCACGTAGCCCCGCCCACCGACGGGTGCCGCCCTCCTGTCCTGGGTCTGTGCACACAGCAGAGCGGGGCCCCGGGGACACAGCTCCCGACACCCTCGACAGAGCATCCGTGGCCCAGCCCAGCTGCCGGAGGGGCAGGGAGGGAAACTGTGGGTAGCGGGGGTGGAGGTTCCACCAGCCACCAGCCAGCGGGCTCCACCTCCCAGGTTGTGAAACACCCACCGCAAACTGAGGCCTGGCACAGGCGGGGGTGTGGGCAGGCCCTGGAGGGCAGCCCTGGAGCAGGCAGAGATGTGGCTGGGAGGGAGTCACGGCCAGCTGCGTGGGGAAATGCAGACGATGCCCACGTCCCCGGTCACTGACCCCTCGGTCCGTCCCAGACCCCACGCTGCTCACTTATTATCCTCACTCCACGGGGTCCTCAAACCCACCCTGCTATCCTGAGTCACATGACAAAGAAGACTCAGAGAGGTCAAGTGACTGGCCCCAGGTCACACCACTTGGGTCAGGAGAACCCAGGCCTGTGTGGTACTGCCTGGGGCACAGTTCAAGGCAAGCCCTGCGTTCTCTTCCCTCCAAATAGAAAATCCCCAGGCAGGCCGGGAGGGTCCCTTTCCTGGGCTCTGGGCTGGACTGAGGTCGGCAAGCAGCCTCTCCCCCAGCTGAAGGGTCCAGGTGTAGATGGCCCTCACAGCCAAACAAAGGTGCCTCAGGGGGATCTCAGGTGTACTGTGTGCAGGACCCCACCAGGTCCGGCCGGCATGTGGCCCCCTTTCCTGCAGCCCTCCAGATACGAGTCCTTCCGGGAGCAGAAAGGAAGGAGGACCAGCTGAGAGACAGGGGACAGCCCAGCCCAGGGAACACGCCCTACTCCAGGGACGGAGGAGCGCACCCCGAGGCTGGCTCTGGTGGCCTGGAGTAGCCAGTTCTCTGCAGGGGCGGGGGGCGGTTTACACCTGTTCTCCCAGGTGCCCTGCTATTCCTGGAGACTTTTGCATAGAAAGATGGAACCTGCAAATGCTGTTGTTACTCATTGCATTTCCCCCAAAGACCCATCAACTCATCAACAGAAATCAGCAGTTTGATTGGAACCCCGTTGACTCAAAGTCCTTTCTCTGATGCATCCACCAGCCCTAAACAATGAGGTGGCACCCCCTGTCCCAGGCCCCACTGGAAGACCCACCCTAAATCAGACCCACCCTTCCCGCTCTGGAGCTCCTGAAGCTCTGGCGGCTGGTGTGGTCCTTTACCCCCGAGCCAGGACCTGGGTGGAGAGCGAGTATCACCGGGTGGGCTCTGACATCCTTCCTGCATCCGTGGAGTCACGTGCAAAGCCCTCAGGAGAGCTCCACTGTGCAGCCCCTGGTACCGGGATGGAGGGCAGGTGTGCGGGAGTCCCCGGCCCCCTGGGACCACCTCCCCTTAAATGCAGTGTAACGAGTCGCACCTGTGCGGTGACAGCCGGCATCCCAGGAGCTAGGCAGGACAAGGGGCCCTTGCAAGTCTCTGTGCTTCCTGGGGACGGCCGCACCGCTGCAGGAAGCAATACAGAATGACTGAGGCCTCTGCACGCTCCATTTCATTTTATTTAAACTTCCTTTCTGAAGTGGAAGCTAACACCTCCTCACCAGAGTGCATGAAACGACCCAGATGAAGCCGGAGCCCAGCGCCAGCCTCCGAGCCCCTTCCCAATGCCAAGGCCCCCCTCCCGAGGGGGCTGCCATCCTGACTGGGGGCATGCTTGCCCTTCTCTCCACATTCCACTCAGCAGGTACCCCCACTACGGCTGTGCAGAGTTGCCCGCTTTTGAAATTTACTTACAAATGCAATCAAACAATGTTTCTTCCCTTGTGTGGCTTCCTCTGCTCAGTGCCGTGTTCCTGAGTTTCTGTGATGGTTCGAAGGAAGTAGAAATTTGTCCCGTTACCCTGTGCAGGTTTCTCTGGCTTGAACACCCCTCAGGCCAGGGGTCCATCCCGCTCTGGATGGACATTTCGGTTGTTGTAGTTTGGAGTGGGACGTTGTTCTATGTGTCTCATGTGCCTGGACATGCACTGCCGTGGAGGACTGAGCTCCAGTCTGTGGGTCATCGAGCAGGTACACGCAGGCATTTCTCTGATTACTGATAAAGTGAGCACCATTTCAGTTTTCTATCAGCCGTTGAAATATTCTCTTTTGGAAGTGTCTGTATAAGGCGCTTTGGCACTTTCTGCAGGTGTATTGATTTACAGCAATTCTTTTTTTATCCTGGAAACAACACTTTGTCACTTCCGTGTGTTGCAAATACCTCCTCCCCCCGCCCCCCGCGTGTCTTTTCACTCTCTTGGGGGTATCATTTGAGAGCCCAAAGTTCTTAATTTCAACGTCAATTTTCAGACTTTTCCATCACGTTTAGTGCTTTTCATTCCTACATTCACCAAGGTTATTTGATATCTTACAATGTGGTCTAAAACTATTCCCATTTGGGTCTATAATTCTGCCAACATTGATTTTTTTTATGATTAGGGTCAGGTTTCATTTCTGGTTTTCCCACGTGAATACCCAGTAGCTCACAGTGTTTATTGAAAGTTTATTCAAGAAGGAGAGGGTTGGAGGAGGGATAGAGTGGGAGGTTGGTGTTAGCAGACGTAAGCTATTATATACAGAATGGATAAACAACAAGGTTCTACCGTATGGCACAGCAAACCATATTCAATATCCTATGATAGCGCTAATGGAAAAGAATTTTTAAAAGTATATATATATATATAAAACCATATCACTTTGCTGTACAGCAGAAATTAACACAACATTGTAAATCAACTATATTTCAATTTTAAAAAGTTTATTGTTTCCCCATTGCTCTGCAGAGCCACGACTGTCACGCACCAAGGGTCCATTTACGCCTGAATTTGTTTCTAGACCCTTTATTCAGTTCTGCTGGTTTAGTGAATCTGCATATCAGAGAGACAGAAACTAAGATTTTTACAATACTGAGCATTTGAATCCACGAACGGAGAATATTCCTCCAATTGTTCTAATCTTTTTAAACATCACTCATTCCCATCCGACGGTTTCCTACTGCCAGATGGAGGACTAGCGTGTATTTTGCTGGAATTCTTCACAGTTACTTGATTTTGGTGTCACTATTGCAAATGTTTAAAATTTCATTTTGTAATTCTTTCCGGCTAGCTTTTAGGAGCATAATTGGTTTTTACTAAGCTTATTCATTCTAAAAATTTTAATTTTAGATTCTCCTGAATTTCCTACATAAATCGTATCTTCTGAAAATAATAACGGCCTTGTACCTGCCTTTCCGGTTCTTTTACATCCTATTTGTTTTCTCTGCCTTACGGCACTACCAGTGACACAATGTTGACCAGAAGTGGTGATTTAATCTCTGAGGATTCAATTTTCACCATTAACTCTGTTGTCATTTCAGTATCTGTAGCTTCTGGGGATCTGTTTCTATGCTCTGTTGTTTCTATTTGTTCTCGTACATGTTGTCTTTTATCCTCATGAACCTGGTTATCTTTTATTGTGTTCTAACATTTAATTTGGAAAATACATATATTTGCAGAAATCATTTAAATCCTGGGGTCATACTGTTCTCCTTCTGACAAGATTTGTGTTGGCTTCAGCTCGGAGCAAGTGGATACTAGTGATCTAAGGAAGACCTTATTAGAATTTCAGGAGTTGAGATTTTTTTCCTGGGACACCTAGATGTCTCAAAACCAGTTTGCAGTCCACATTAGGTCTGCCTATTGATGATTCATCCTTATTTCTAGGAAGAAATGCCTCTGGATCCCACCCCAAATCCACTCCTTTGACAGAACATAGACCCCAAACTTTGACCTTCAATGCTGCAAGATTGTCAAGGTAACTGACCAGCTTCTCAGCTATCTTTGGGGGATTGGCAAAAAGAGACCCCACCTGCTGGTTTCCCCTCTCCAGATCTCTGTTGCTCCCAAGAACATAGCAAAGTCATCCATTCCTACGTGGTTCACTTGACTATGCCTTCGGGCAAATCTCTTTTTTAATGTTTTGTCTGTTTGTCTTTATGAGGATAGATGGCCCCAAATACCTAACCTGCCATTGTCAGAAGTCAAATGACCTTGACTGATCCCGCTTTAAGATATCTGAACTTGACAGAGTCCTGCATTCTTTTGTATTCTTAGGCCCACATACTCTTAGGAACATTAAAGTGACACCTGATTGTGCTGTCAACATCTCACCTGCATTCGTTCTATTGGCAATGTGAAAAAGAGGAAGCGCCCTGGGATTGGGGTGGGGGGTTGTCACTGGCAGATGGGGTTGAAGGACGAAGACCGGCTGCCTCTCTCCCTGTCCTGACTAAGGCCAGGTGAACAGCCCTGAACGGGCCCCTCTCCAACAGACGAAATCCAAGCCCATGCTGGGGACAGGCTGCCCCGTCCAGGAACTCAGGGAGGCTGAGCGGTGCCTGAGGCAATGCAACGCCTGAAGCAACGCAACCTCTTGTTCCCTCAGTCTCCGTGGGCTGGAGCCACCTCACAAAAATTTGCAAAGTCTAGTGTCATTCCAGTGCCCATAGAGGTGGTTGCTAAACCTCTGGTCAGGCCATCCCCGGCTTCTTTCCTAGTTGGACAGTGGGTGTGGTTGGGACACCAGCCCACGAGCACTGGCCCGGAAAAATCTCAAACCACAGAAGAGTTTCACCCTCAGCTCCTCCCCTCTTGTCCTCTTCCTACTCTCCTTAGTGACATTCTACACGTCAGCAGAAGCCCTTCACAGAATGCCCACCACATGTCCTGGTTAAGGGCGATCATAGTACAAGACGTGGAGGATGGCCTCTGGGATTTGGAGGGAGATAAGACATAGCCTCGCCTTCTGGTGTAATGACCAGACCCAGTGGTCCTTGGAGCATTAGACAGACTCGAGGTAACGTCAGGCTCTTACTGTGTGACTTCAGTTTCTCCACCTGTGGAATTTAGATTATAGTGTCTTCCGAATGGGGCTGGCATAAGTAGTATTTGGCACATAAGAAGTGCTCGGAATTTTTTTCACTTCCGCTGTGTTAAGTGCTCAAGGACTGCCTCAGTCATTAGAATATTCCGGAAATCAGGCGAAGGAAGGAGCATCTCTAGCCAACTCCTCCTTATACCCCAGTCAAGGTCTCAGAGTGTTGTTTGGGTGTAGCTGGGTAATGAGGAGGGCGTCTGGGGGACTGGGCTTTCCTTAAGCCACAAAGAAGGCAGACCCTTTCCAACAGAGGGGTCCTGGGAGCTCTCTCGACTGGGAATGGAGTATCCTGCCAGGGGAAGTGAGCCTGATTCAGCGGGCAGCATGGTGGGGCCCAGCAGGAAGGAAACACCCTTTGCCATCACTGATACCTCCTGTTGGTGTAACCAAAGAGGCTGCAGGAAGTGGGTGTCCCCGTGGGAGCTGAGAAACCACAGGCCCAGGCAAGGGCTGGCTTCCCCTGCTCACAAGAGCAAGGTCAGAGACCAGAGGACATGGAGCTGAGTGGAGTGGCCGTGGCCCTGGGGCCTACCGGCCAACTCCTTTTACTCCTGTGCTTCAGGACCCTGGCTGCCCAGATTGCAGACACCTGTCCAGGTGAGATGGACCTGAATTTCCAGTCCCTGAGAGCTGGTAACTACCCACTCATTGACCACAAATAGTATCTAGGGTTAAACCCTCCGTATGCATCTTCTTCTGAAGACTCAACAGCCCAGCTTCATCTGCGACTAGGACAGCACAGGCCCGAGGTCACACAGGTCGGGGGTGGGGGGCAGGAATCTGCGGACTAGGACAGCACAGGCCCGAGGTCACTCAGGTCGGGGGCGGGGCAGGAATTTAATCCCAGGTCTGTCCAACTCTCAAGCCCGTGATTCACCCCACGAGCTTCCCAGCCAGGTCTCGACGCTGCCACCGAGGAGAAGGACCGTGCCCATCATTTTCTCCATCTTCTCCTGGACTTTTCAGAAAGATGTTGGAAGATGTTCTAATCCAAGGGCTCCCACGTTTACTTGGGGTTTGTTAGTGCAGATTTCTGGCTTTTACCCCAGAGAGTGCGATTCAGCAGATTTGGGTCTAAGAGGGGGTTGTGGTCTCCATCCCGATCCCACGCAGGTGGAGGGGGCCCACACCTGGCAAGAGGCTGCTCCTGAGGACACAGCAGCCTTCCCCTGAGTGGAGGACATATTTATGGGGGCAGCCTTATGAGAGAGTCCCAGCTGGAGACAGACCCCAAAACGACAGTTGCCTGTGTCTCCAGTGAGAGCACAACTGATTCCCACATCCTCTAAGTTGTCTCTCGTGACGATATTTCAGTTTTGAAATCAATAAAATTAATTATTTTTTTCTGAGAAGGAAATGAATCTCTGGTTCCAGTTCTACTGGAGTTTGTTCTGTGTCCTTGGATCAAATGTGTCTCCTCTCTAGGGGACCTACACAGACCCCTTCCGGTTCAGGAATTCTATGATCAAAAGTCCAAGGTCTGGGGGTGAAAATGTTACTTTGACCCAGATTCCCCAAGGCTTTTAAGTATTTATTGTTGCTATTTAGTGAAAGCACCCACTATTTATGAGGTTCTTTTAAAATGCCATGAATTATACTAAGAAGTTTAAATTCTGCGTTATCTAATCTAATCCTCCCCACAGCCCTATTCCTGTCTCCGCTTCGGCGCCAAAGGGACAGAGATCAGAGGGACTGAGTGACTTGCCCAAGGAAACACAGCACTGAGGCTGGGGCGGGGGCTGGCTCAGGCAGGGTGGACCACAAGGCCAGGGCTCTGCCCTGCACCACCTCCACACCTGACCAGTGCCCACCAGAGGCGGGAAACTCACTGCTAGGATGATCCTATTTCGCACTAGAGCGAGGCTTCATTCCATCCAGGTACACTTACGGTGGAATTTCAGGCATGGCTGATGGAACAGCAGGGGAGCTATTTGAAAACAGGGAGGCATCCCTGAGGTCCTCCCACCAGCCCAGCCTCTCACACCTTCCCGGTGAATTGTCCCCGATGCCAAGTTCAGACGTCCCCTAAAGCCCACATTCCCACCCCCCGTGCCTGGAGGCAGAGGGTCCCTTCTGCTGGGACCTGAGCACCCACCTCCAACAGGAAGCAGCGAGCTGCGGGTAGACCTCGTGGACTTTGAGGGCAACCACCAATTTGCCAAGTACCAGTCATTCAAGATGGCGGCTGAGGCAGAGAAGTACAAGCTGGTCCTGGGAGCCTTCGTCGGGGGCAGTGCAGGTGAGAGTCCGCGCGGGGCACAGCCGTGGCCTGGGCTTCAGCGCGGGGTTTGGGGAAGCAGAGAGGACCTGCTTAGCGTCCTGGCTCTGTCTCCTGTGAGTGACCCTGGGCTGGGGCTCCGCTCCCTGGGTCCAGGTTCTCTTTGAATGCAGACACGAAGGTACCTGAGTCTCTTTGTAGCATGGGGACCAGTGACGCCATCAGTTACCGCTCCCAAGGCTGTGTCTGCAGAGCAGTGAGCTGTTCTGAGTGGGGCTTGTGGTCACTGACCCCTTTCCCTGCTAACACCTGGAAGAGGACGGTCATTTCACGTCAGCCCTTAGAGCCATATTCCCAAACTGGGCTCCACAGAACACAAACCCTGTGGGATGTTCATTGCCAAAAAGACACCCCGGTCACAGGATGTGGGGAGGCATCTCTTATAGCACATCCTCTTGAGAATTCCCAGCGTGCACTCTTTCAGGAAAGGTGCTAGGAGCCTGTCTGCTTGTGTTGAACCAGAGCTGCAGAGAGCAAGGGCCTCCCGGGGCGTGGGGCGGGAGGGGAGTATTGCTAATGGGAGCCTTCAAGCACCCCTTTGACACACGTGCCTCCTCTGAGCCTCCAGG
The DNA here is from genome assembly GCF_003031525.2 of Neophocaena asiaeorientalis asiaeorientalis. NCBI lineage: Eukaryota > Metazoa > Chordata > Mammalia > Artiodactyla > Phocoenidae > Neophocaena > Neophocaena asiaeorientalis. Next base: position 17,304,947 of record NW_020175018.1, read on the forward strand.
GAAGGAGAAGGGAAGGGACCCTCCTCTCCATGCTGCAGGTGGTATAGCTGAGGGTCTGGCAGGGGTGAGAAGGGCAGTGGGGTGCTACAGGAACTGGGGTGAGTTGCACACCCAGGGCTGAAAATGGAGCAGGGGGCCCCAGGATGAGGCCGTGCTGTCCCTCTGGGATGACCGCGCAACCCAGGGAGTGGGTATGAAGCCCAGAAAAGCGATGCAGGCGTGGGGAATGGAGGGCACCTCAGGGGAGAGGACGGCGCGGGTCCTGGTGGTCTTGGGGGAGCCGGGAGGAAACAGGTGAGGCTGGAGGAGGGAGGCATGCGCCCTGGGGCAGAGCTCCTGGACCAGGTGGCTCCATCTGCCCCAGGGTGAGGCAGGATCTTGACGCCCTGGGGGTCAGCTCACACGTCTTCTAGAGGGAGGTGGCGCTGGGCAGGCGGCAGGGCAGGCTCCCTCTAGCCCGAGCAATACCCACACTCCCTCCTGAGCAGGTGATTCCCTGACGCCCCACAAGGACCAGTTCTTCTCCACCAAAGACCAAGACAACGACCAGAGTCCCTCTAGCTGTGCAGTGCAGTACCAGGGGGCCTGGTGGTACAACAGTTGTCACTCGTCCAACCTGAACGGCCGCTACCTCGGGGGGCCGCACACGAGCTATGCCAATGGTGTCAACTGGAGGTCGTGGAGAGGGTACAACTACAGCTACAAGGCAACCACGATGAAAGTGCGGCTCACCTAGGTGGGCGGGGCCCGCAGCCCGACCCCACGCCTCCCCGGGGCCCCTGCCTGCGGCCTCCCAAAACCCCACTCAGTCCCCAGCGAAGGCCAGCACACATGCTCCCCTGCCGCCCCTTTCCTGAACAAGACCTGCTTGCCCAGCCCCTTCTCTCTCACCAAAGTGTCCGAACCCTCGTGCCCCACAGCCTCACCAGAAGAAGGATCACGATTTAAAACTGTTTGCTTTCTGGCAGATATCCTCCCAGTTTTCATTTGCGTCTTCGAACATCAGCTGTTTTGAGTGTTTTTCCCAGAGCCCATCCACAGCAGGGGCTGTGGTCGAGTCAGGGAGAGTTAGGGAGCCCATTTAACAGATGCAACCACTGATGTTCCTAGAAGGCAAGTGGCTGTCCCACAGAGCATCAGCCCCCAGCCTTTAGCTCCCGCTTAATTTCATCGACGGGTTGGGGGGGATGTCCCCTCCCTCACCCAAAGTCACCTGCTTCTTCCTGATATTGGTCACAGCATCTTCATTCATCTTTAAACAGGTCACTCTGAGACTAGAAAACTCTCATTAAAAAGGGGGGGGAGGAGTTAAATAGGGACCTTTCCGCTTTCAATCAACGCTCTGGGCCAGCTCCTCTGGAAAGCAGCTGAAACACCGAACACAGATCCAAAGGGAGGGTTGCGTCCACCCAGCGGAGTAAGGTCAGCTGGCTGTCCACATACCATACAAAACCCCGAGGGGCCCGGCCTCACGCCGCACAGTCCTCGGCTTCAGGGCAATTGTAGGCCTCGGTGTGCAAAGCCGAACAGCCTGACGGGAGATGGTAAAGGAGTTTTCTCAGTCTCTCGGGCCGGGGAGAGGTTTCTTAACTGAGACTTCAGAAACAGCAGGCATAAAGGAAAAGATTGATGGATTCAACCCCATTAAATCAAAAGCTTCTGTTTATCAAAGGACACCGTAGGAAATAAAAGGGGAGTCACAGAGGGATAGAATCCCTTGGTCACACGTAGGTTATTAGTTTTCTACTGCTGTCTCTACTCATTAACAACCGTTTAGTGGCTTAAGAACAAAGGAAACGTGTTATCACAAAGTTCTGCTGGTTAGAAGTCCGACGTGGGTATGACTGGGCTAGAAGCAAGTTGTCAGCAGTGCTGGTTCCTTCTGGAGGCTCCAGGGGAGGGTCTGTTTTCTGACCTTTTCCAGCTTCTGGAGGTCCCTGGCATTCCTTGGTTCATGGCCCCTTCTCCATCTTCAAGGTAGTGACAGCGCATCACTCCGACCCTGCTTTCATGGTCCCATCTCCCTCTGGGTATAGCCAGAACAGGTTCTCTGAAGGACTCACGTGATTCGACTAGGCCCACCTGGGTATCCCAGGACCATCACCCCATCACAAGATCTTTAGATTAACCACATCTGCCAAGTCCCTTTTGCCACGTAAGGTGACATACTCACCAGTTCTGGGGATTAGGGCAGGAAATCTTTATCAGGGGAAACATTCTGCCTACCACAGCCTATTAAAAAATATCATGGTCTCATACCCAGAATATTTAAAGAACTCCTACCAATCGCTCAGTACAAGTGGTTAAGAGATTTGAACAGACACTCCACAAAAAATGATATCCCTAGGACCAATACATTTATAAAAAGCTTCTCTATTTTGTTGGTTCTCAGCAAAACGCAAATTATAACCAAAACGAGATGCTATTACACACTCATCGGGACCGCTAAAATGTGAAACACTGACAGCACTAAATGTCAGAGATGCTGCAGGGTGAGGGGGGTCTCATATACTGCTGGTAGCAATGCGAATTGATGCCACTAACTTGGAAAAGTGTTTGACGTCAACTGTTAAGAGTAGAAGACACGCATTCCCATAACCTGGCAATTCCACTGCCTGACGTGGAAATAACTGTTGTGTGCCCCAGGGGCCATGCCAAGAATATCTATAGCCAAGCTCTTCACAGCAGCCAAGCCCTGTCATCCACCCAAAGGCCCGTCAGGAAGAAGGCAGATAGCAATGCAAAGACAGTCACGCGCTAGAAAGCCACGCAGCAGTGCTAACTGGACAGCTACGGCCACACGCAGGACGGACAGAGCACAACGCAGCAGCTGGCGGAGGAAGCTGGATTCACGAGAGTATGTATTGCTGGCTCCACCTTGTACCAAACTGTTTTCTAAGCAAAAATGACCTGCCGTGTTTCGGATGCCTACTTAGGCGGTAAACGTATACCAGGAAAACAAGAAAGTGGCTGCACTTGCAGTGGAATGGGGTGGTCCCTGGGAAGGGACACAGATGGCCTTTGGGGTTCTGGGAGGTGATGACAAGCGTGTGGGCCACACGGTAATAAAAATACCTAGACTGCACTTTTCATTTTATAGACTTTTGCGTACATGTTACATTCACAAATTTATAACCATTTTTAAAGAGAGGGCACACCCATGATCCAGGGATGTGGGCAACGTGCACTCCTTTTCCTGACGTCCACGGTCATTGACTCAGTAACGGAGGAGAGGTCCCTGCAGCCCACCTGGGATTGACCAGACCCCACCAGGTCCTGGCCACAGTCTCTCAACAGAAGTTAAAGTCTGCTAGCTGAAACTGCACTTTTCTTCCTCAGTAGGTAAGCATCTTATAAACCCAGGAAGATTATAAGTCTAGAAATGATTCATATACTAAAAGCCATAGAATTATGACTTTCATACTAAGAAATCTGGATAGGTTTGGTATCTCATAGTCTCATAATGTTTAAAGAAGTTGGCCTATTGTAAAGAAAGTCTCATAAATCCAAAGTTAAGTATGTCATTAACTAATTGACTTAGTCTCGTAATGTTATCTGGAAAGCTTGGTGCATTTATACACAGTATTGGAATATGTAAGAAACTCTGGGCTCATTGCATTTCTAAGTGAAATCATTAGATTTCTAAAAATTAATTAGAACTAAGAAGGTTTTGTCCACTAGGCTTTTGAAATGCCCATGAAGGAATTCAATATATTACACTTATTATCGCCGTTCAAAGTTTTGAAAGTTTAATGAATTAGATTTGTCGTATTCAAAGACCCTTAAAAGCAACTGTTAAGATTTGCAGGTCTTGGGCTTCCCTGGTGGCGCAGTGGGTGAGAGTCCGCCTGCCGATGCAGGGGACACGGGTTCGAGCCCCGGTCCGGAAAGATCCCACGTGCCGCGGAGCGGCTGGGCCCGTGAGCCATGGCCACTGAGCCTGCGCATCCGGAGCCTGTGCTCCGCAACGGGAGAGGCCACAACAGTGAGAGGCCCGCGTACCGCAAAAAAAAAAAAAAAAAAAAAAGATTTGCAGGTCTTATGAATAGAAAAACAAGATCTGTATGCCAAACGTAAACTATTAGGCTAAGTTTTTGAATCTGTAGCTTTCAGAAACCAAACCTTAATTTTGAAAAGCAGAGTCTTTCCTAAACACAAATGCCTCTCAAACTCAAATCATCAAAGCTCAGTGATGTTTCGAACAGCTCCATGCTGGTACCTGGGGGAGGCTCAAATAAGCGAAATCCCCCAAGTCTGGTTCCCAGCACCCTCTCCTGAGCAGGAGGGGAAGTGGGGCCCCACCAGCAAGGTTTCAGCGCATGTGGGGTCATTCCCCCAGCCTTGTTCTCATCACCTTTTCTCTTATTAGTGAATATTTTTATTACCCAAACTTCCCCTCTACCAGCTTATGCTGTGGAGGCTCTTTCCTTACTCTTGTGGAGTCCGTGTTTGAGACGCCCTGTCCACCCCTGCCCTCTTACGGCCCAAGACAAACGAGTCCCTCTACCACTGACCTAGAGGGTCTTTCAGCCCCTGTCAGCTCATTGCCCCTCCTGCCTTCTGTGTCGCTGTGTCTGGCACACACTTTATCTCTTTATTTAACGCCCCGCCAGACGTTGCTCTTACAGGGTTGCACAGCCCATATTCCTCTTGACGTATCTGCATTCTTGCCTCTTTTTTTTTGATTATATATAAATTTCTTATATATTTTTTTAACTGAAGTATAGTTGATTTACAATGTTGTGTTAGTTTCAGGTGTACGGCAACGTGATTCATATATATCTATTCTTTTTCAGATTCTTTTCCCTTATAGGTTATTACAAGATGTTTAGAGTTCCCTATGCTATACAGTAGGTCCCTGTTGGTTATCTAGTCTATATATAGTATTGTGTATCTGTTAACCCCAAACTCCTAAATTATCCCTCCCCCACCCCCTTTCCCCTTTGGTAGCCATAAGTTTGTTTTCTATGTCTGTGAGTCTGTTTCTGTTTTGTAAATAAGTTCGTTTGTATCATTTTTTTAGATTCCTCATATAAGCGATTTCATATGATAATTTGTTTTTCTCTGTCTGACTTACTTCACTTAGTAGGATCATCTCTAGGTCCGTCCATGTTGCTGCAGATGGCATTATTTCATTCTTTTTTATGGCCGAGTAATATTCCATTGATATATGTACCACATCTTCTTTATCCATTCACCTGTTGATGTACATTTGGGTGGTTTCCACGTCTAGGCTATTGTAAATAGTGCTGCTATAAACATTGGGGTGCATGGATCTTTTCGGATTAGAGTTTTGTCTGCATATATGCTCAGAAGTGGGATTGCTGGATGATATGGTAGCTCTATTTTTAGTTTTTTAAGGAACCTCCATGCTCTTCTCCATAGTCACCCATTATGTAGCTCTTACCCCATCTTCCAACTCTTTTTCAGTCTTTTTTGCTGTCCAACAAACCCCCTTTCATTTCATATACATATATATATATTTTTTGACATAGGTCTGCTGGTGATGAATTCTGTCCTTTTTTGTTTTCTGAAAACATCTTTATTTTGCCTCACATTCAAAAAGTATTTTCACTGGGTGTAAAACCCTAAGTTGGCAGGTGTTTTCTTCCAGCACTTTAAACATGTATTTCCAGATTCCATTCTTTCTGCTGAAAGTCTGTTTCTCCTCTGAAGGGAACGTGACTTTTTTCCTCTGGCCCTTTACAAGGTTTTCCCTTTGCCTCGATGGTTTTGCCACGATGTGCCTGCGTGGGGTTTTCTTTGAATTTGTCCATTCTCTCCACTCTTTCAAAGACTTCAGTTACACACATGAGCCTTTCCCCCACCCCGCCCCGTGTTCCATGTCTCTCATGCTATTTTCTGTATTTTTATTCTTTTTTTCCCCTCCACATTCAGTCCGGATATTTTCTGTTGACCTCTATTCCAGTTCAATAATAAAACCCTTTCCTCTGCTAAGCTGCCAGAACACCTGCCCAGTCTCCCAGGATTGGCAAATGACCCCAGGCGAAGATACCCGCAAATACAGCCACCCGATTTCTATTTCCGCTAGCCTTTATTCTGGGAATTCCTCGCAATTAGCCATCTCTAACGCTTAGGCAGAGTACCTCTGAACTTCGTCCAGCTTTTAATTTATTTTCAGAGGAAGTGTGGTGCTCATTATCTAATCCATCATTCCTGGAAATGAGAGCCTGAATGCACGGTTTTATCTTCTGATGCGAGTTATTTTCTCATGGCCCTAGAGTTTGCTTGTTTAGCATTTTTTAAATCGTCACTGAACATTCATTTGAGGAAATGGTCATCAGTCCTATGGTTGAATATTTCCATTCCAGCTGGTGTCTCGTGGCCACAATTTTGAATGAACACATATACGTACACAGCGTTCTCTCATCTGTGGGGTTTTCTGGAAGTAAGTTCCTGGTGAGTGTACTGGTTCAAAGTGTGTGCACTTTTCTTTAGGACGTGACACTGTATGTGAAAGACTAAAATCATAAACCACTTCACCATAAAATTATCTATTTAAGCCACGTAAAAAGTCACTGTGATAGCTGGATCTTAATTCAGCATTTTTCTTGGACGCTTGACTTCCCTTTTCATCTGGGTCACTCCTGCCTGTGCTCTGAGGATTGACTGAGAAACTGGGGACGTGTGGCTCCAGGGAGCCCGGACATGGTTTGGGGACACGCTTGGTTGTCACCTCTGTCCACTTGACATACTGCCACACAATTCCTACCGTGGCTGATCTTCAGAATCAACAGGAACCTTCAGAAAATACAGGCTCCAGGCATCACCCCTGAGATTTTGGTTTTGCAGGTCAGAGATGGGCCTCCTGGATCCGTATTTTTTAAAATTTATTTTATTGAAGTATAGTTGATTTACAATGTTGTATTAATTTCTGCTGTACAGCAAAGTGACTCACACACACACATACATTCTTTTTATGGTCTTTTCCAATATGGTTTATCACAGGATATTGAATATAGTTCCTTGAGCTGCACAGTGGGACCTTGTTGTTTATCCATTCTATATATAATACTTTACATCTGCTAACCCCAAACTCCCACGCCATCCCTCCCCCAACCCTTGGCAACCACAAGTCTGTTCTCTATGTTCTGAGTCTGTTTCTGTTTTGTAGATCAGTTCATTTGTGTCATTTTTTTTTTTTTTTCGGTACGCGGGCCTCTCCCTGTTGTGGCCTCTCCCGTTGCGGAGCACAGGTTCCGGACGCGCAGGCTCAGCGGCCATGGCTCACGGGCCGAGCCGCTCCGTGGCACGTGGGATCTTCCCGGACCGGGGCACGAACCCGTGTCCCCTGCATCGGCAGGCGGACTCTCAACCACTGCGCCACTAGGGAAGCCCTGTGTCATATTTTAGATTCCACATATAAGCGATATATTTGCCTTTGTCTGACTTAACTTCACTTGGTATGACAATCTCTAGGTCCATCCATGTTGCTGCAAATGGCACTATTTCATTTTTTGATGGCTGAGTAATATTCCATTGTATAAATATACCACACGTTCTTCATCTATTCACCTGTTGATGGGCATTTAGGTTGTTTCCATGTGTGAATCTGTATTTTAAGTGCCTCCCCAGGTAGCTCTGAGGGACAGCTGGGCTTAGGATCCACTGATATGCTAGTTTCAGGGCAAGCAAATGAAAGCCCTGGGCCGTCTGGCCCATCAGAGCAGAGCTTGTGTGGAAGGAGACAGTGGTGCTACAGGGCATCAGAGCTGAGCTAGTTAACAGGAAGACATTTGGGTTAGAATCCCAGGGACACAGGAGTGGTGGAGCCAGACAGGCTATCAGCTGAGCGACCGGGAGACGCCCAGGCTGCTCACAGCACTCCAGCTTGTCAGACCCAGAGTGTCCTGCTTAGTTACTCGGCCCCTGCACGGAGAGCCTCCCAGCCTGCCGGACAGTCGTGGTTTTTGGTTTGTTTTCTGAAAATGCGCTCTGCCCTTGGTTCCCACGCCTCGGCCACCAGCTGACAAGGCCTTTCTGAGGTGGTGGGGAAACAACTTGGACGTCCTGCTGTCCAGGGCACCCAGCCCCCTCCAAGGAAGGGCTCTACGGAAAAGCAGGGCCAAATCCACAGGAGGAGGTGCTCCCGAGGTCGCGACAGCTGCCCCTGGCCTCGCTGCACGAGTCGTCCAAGGTGACAGCAACCTTCCCACACCCGCAGGTCTTTAGGGCAAGATGGAACGGGCACCCATCAGGGGCTGCAGAGGAGCTGGTTCTCGCTCCATGTGAAAGCGTGGACCGGAGCAGCTGCGCCTCACTTCCAGTGCCAAGATTTGGTGATTTCTATTTCCACCCCAATTCGAATTTAGGACACCCCTCTTGCAGGCGCAGGACGCTGGGAGCGCTGTGTTCGCTCCCTTGGGACAGATGGACGTTTCCAGATGGTGCCTGGTTCTCCCAGCTTCCTGACTGGGACTTGCGCCACATAGTGGGGTGGGCGGGTGGAACTTGCAGCCTCCCGGGAAGCTCCAGGAACCAGATAATTGGCCGCCCCGCACCCATATGGCTGATGAGCCCCAGTGACAATGACAACCAAGTTGAGTAGCTCAAGGGCGGCGGAAGAAATGGATAGGAAATTGACGGGAGGCAAAGTCGGCTCAAAGCCCAGAGTGGGATTCAGGACGAGGATGAGATCGCGGGTTCCCCCTCTCCCCTCCCTGCACCCCATCCCTCACCTAGGCCACCTCTTTGTAAAGGTAAATGACAGCTGACTATTTAATACACAACTTCATATCTCAGGGCTGTAATGCAATACAAACCTGTCTTGGTCGCACAGGGCGTGGGGGGGCGGGTCAGCCCTGCAGCAATCCAGACACCCCCTGCCTGGGACTCCAGCTGCTCCTCCCTGAGGCACGTCTCAGGTTGCATTTCTTGCTACTTCACCTCCACGCCTCCCTGTATCTCTCATCTTAGGGAGGTTTGCTCAGAGCTTCCAGGCTTCGGCAGAAAGGATCTTACTCCTGAAGCTGAGTAGCTCTATTCCAAAAAAAAAATACTTCACTGCTCACTGGAGCTCAAGGATTTTCAAAAAGTCCATCTCTTATTGTTTGGGGTCTAGAGCTGTTTGGGGATTTTCCAACTCGGTAATACCCCAAATTCCTGGACACTTTATTTTTTTGCTGCTTGCAAATGGCTCGGGTCTCCCCTAAGCTCTTCTTTTTCTTGTAACGCCTCCTCAGACAGCCAACACAGAAACACATGCCACTGAAATCCTGGATTTGCGGGATCTTTCCTCGGAGCCCCAGAGGACACTCCATGGAACTGCTTTCCAAGTTCTCAGGAGCAGCATTTGAATCAAAGAAAATTTTTCGCCCTCGACCCCGTGCGCTGGCTGCCAGGCTAATGCCGCCCACTGAGACTTGGTTGCAGCCGCACGGCTCTTCGGATGCAACTTCTGTTCAAGACTTCCGGGAGGACAGCTGCTGTGACAAGCAGCCCTCACACTGCAGTGCAGGGCACACGCATGTGGGCTGAGGGCCTTGGGCTTCCCGACTGGGAGGCGGCCCGGGGGTCTCTAGGGCTGGTCCAGCAAGAGGCTGCATGACGTCTGTCAGCATTCCATCTGCAGCTGTCATAAATGTGGAAGTCCAGCCGGGCTGGGCAGGCAGTGAGGAGGTGACGGAAGTCTGACTCCTGTAAGGACTCAGAGCTTCAGGCTGGGCCTGCAAGAAAGAAACACAGACATCCCTTGCGTGTCACCCGCTGCCTGAGTCTTTAATTTATGACGTTTGTAGGATGCCCCCTCTAGATCAGGAGCTCCTTCAGAAGGCAGATGGCCTCACCTGCCCGCCAAAGAGGGCTTTGCGGTCGCAGACGCCTCCTGAGGGATGGTGAGGTGGTGGCTTGATTTTGTCTTTCTCCATTAAGCAATTAGAACTGCTCTAGTGGGGCAAAGAGAAGGCCTTCCCTGGCCTTGAGGGAAGGGGGTCCAGGTTTGGGGTTTTTGCTCTGTTGCTAGTGGCTGGGCTGCAGTTTTAATGGTCACTGAGCCTCCTCTCAGGGTGACCAACCCTCCTGGTTTGTCCAGCTCTGAGGGGTTTCCCAGGATGTGGGAAGTTCGGTCACCGGGAAGACCCAGGGTGACCAGGACAAGGTGGTCACCTCACTCTTCCTGATCGGAGGCTACAGGGAGAGGACAGAAGCCATAGGGCAAAGGGCACTTTGGGTGCAGGGGGAGGAAGGGATGGGAGAGAGGCCTGTGAGCCCCAGGGGTCCAGGGCAGCGATATTCCTCTGGGGATGGGGTCACGCTCCCACAACGCACAGCTCTTGCTTGGTGGCAGGCCGTCCTCTTCTGCCCCGCTTTCAGCCGTTTCTAAGAATGTCGTTCCCAGCTCTTTGATCCCATCCTAGGTGATACCCCCTCCTTGGTTGCTTTAAAGTGCAAAACTCAGACCCCAGGGCACAGGTGTGGACCAACCCGTGCAGAGAGGAGCACGGCTCTCTCCTCCCTGGTTCTAGGCTCTATGCCTTCATTAATGCAGCCCCAAATGGCATCCCATTTGTGGGGAGCAGTATCGTGGTCCATCTGGACCCAGCCGAGCCGGAAATTGGCCAGATGGCTCCTTCCAGGTCCTTTTCTGGTAAATAGCTCTTAAGGTGTGGGATTGTTGGAAAAGCTTGTAACCTCAGGGTGAAGGAAAGGCGAAGGGGCCCGAGACCAGTGGATTCTGGTGGCCAGGGCAAGAGTGTCAGGCTGGTTTCGGGGTTTGGGGCCAGTCCCAGCTCCCAGAGTTCAGCTCTGCTGGAGGGAGGGGTGATGTTCCTGATGCCAGAAGAGAGGGGGAGGAAGATTCTGATGGCGAAGAAGGTAGACAGCAAGGCTTCAGCTCTGCCCCTGCAGAGCACATCCCGGGCGGGTGTGAGCAGAGGCTATAGCAGGACAGAGCCTTTGCCAGAGCCCCGCCCACCGACGGGTGCCGCCCTCCTGTCCTGGGTCTGTGCACACAGCAGAGCGGGGCCCCGGGGACACAGCTCCCGACACCCTCGACAGAGCATCCGTGGCCCAGCCCAGCTGCCGGAGGGGCAGGGAGGGAAACTGTGGGGGGGGGGGGTGGGGGTCCCACCAC
>NW_020175018.1:17316277-17346731 GCF_003031525.2 Neophocaena asiaeorientalis asiaeorientalis
CCTCCCAGGTTGTGAAACACCCACCGCAAACTGAGGCCTGGCACAGGCGGGGGTGTGGGCAGGCCCTGGAGGGCAGCCCTGGAGCAGGCAGAGATGTGGCTGGGAGGGAGTCACGGCCAGCTGCGTGGGGAAATGCAGACGATGCCCACGTCCCCGGTCACTGACCCCTCGGTCCGTCCCAGACCCCACGCTGCTCACTTATTATCCTCGCTCCACGAGGTCCTCAAACCCACTCTGTTATCCCGAGTCACGTGACAAAGAAGACTCAGAGAGGTCAAGTGACTGGCCCAAGGTCACACCGCCTGGACCTGGCGGAGCCCAGGGAGTCCAGGTCTGTGTGGACACAAAGGCCTTGCCCTTCACCAGCTGAAACAGAAACCTACCAGTTCTTGAGATTGGCCAGGTCCATTCTGGGACCCCTCACCTTGGTAGTCCCGAACCCCAGAGCCCAAAGACAGTACTGGGTGGCCAACATGGGCCCTATAAACCTGTGTTGACAGCTGGCCAGGGCAGGGAGCCCAAGGTGCCGGGTGGGCACCAGTGCCAAGACCAGGGAGCCTGCAGAGCCCCGGGCTCGGCCCCCCAGCCCGGCCTGGACTGGAGGGGAAACTGGGTGGGGGCCAGGCAAGAGCAACGATTGTGTCAAGAGCCCCAGAGCCACTGGGTGTGGGGATGGGGGTTCCTAAGGGTTCCATCCATAGGGCCACCCCCGCTGGATGGGAGAAGGGGCCTTCTTCCCGTGGGGAGAGTGTAAGGTAGACAGAACCAGAAATCAGACTGGAGTCTGGGAGGAATTGTCAAGGGACAGAGTAGAAAGGGGAGGGGACAGGGGTGTGTGATGCTGTGGGGAATGGAAATCCAGGGGAGGGGGTGTGCCGTGTCCCGGAGGCGTTATCACTTCAAGGGAAGGGGGCGTCTCTTGGAGATGGAAGCCAGCCTCGCTCACCTGCATCTGGACGGCCGCCCTCCCCGCTGCAGCCGGGATTTCTGGGTGGGCTGTCAGGACCTTCCAGATAAATGATGTCTCAGTGGAGTGCATTTCTCTACCAATCATCAGGGGTCCCTGCCACCAGAGCAAGGCCCCCCCAGGCTGGGCCTGTGCCCTCCCAGACCACAGAGGTCATGGCCACAGTGAAGAATCTGAGGCCTTTGCTCAGGACCCCCCAGTCCTACGCCTCCCTTTCTGCCAGCACAGACACCAAGCCCTTGGAGAAGCAGGAGGGCAGGGCAGGGCCAGTAGACGGATGGGGAGAGCCCAGACCAGGGGACACGCCTGGTCTGGGCCCAGGCTCCAATCTTGCCCCAAACCCCTGCTTCTGGGGGGCAGCCTGTGGCCCTGAGACAGCTCTGGTGGCCTGCAGGAGCCAGCTCTCACAGGGGGCCAGAGGAAGCAGGACCAGAAGCTTCTCTCCCCAGGGCCACCTAGAGCCAGCTGTCCTACAGTGACCTACACAGCCTAGTTCCTCAGGTGCCCACCAGCCGGTTACACCTTCCCATGGCCCCACATGTACAAGCACGCAGTGTATACAAGGTGGATGCATGTAAAATGCAAGTGAATTATTACGTGAGGTCAGTTCCCTAAGCCCCCTTGCTCCCCAAATCCCCTGGACCTCATTTTCATAGTACTTTAAAAAAAAGTCTTCTCAAGTCCCAAAAGCAAGAGTGTTTGCAAATAAATTACAGCAACAGTCACATTAAATGTTTCTAAAAATTGTCTTTTTTAACTCTTAGCCCATCTCTCAATTAAGCAGATTTTAAACATAACACTTTAAAAGAATTTCTGGTTTGCCAAGCAAAGCCTGTTTCGGTATTTAATAGTTTTATTTTTACCTTCCGCAATAATGACGGGGCACTTAAGAAATTAAGTTTTTTCTCAAGAGGAAGTTCTCCAGATTTAATCTCACAGCATGAATTATAACTTCAAAGTTAGGACTTCTGGAAGGGAGGGTCCTTTCCAGGAAAATCTTGGTTCTAGGACCAAAAGGCTGAGATACAAGATCAAATTCCTGTCCTGCCTTTTCCAGCGGAGGCAGTGGGCACTTCTCTGCTGTTGAAGGCTTAGTCCCTGTGAAACGTAGTTAGTAGGGGCAGGTCAAGGGTGCCTAGGAGAGTCCCCAGCACCAGATCACCATCCTGACCGTGGCTCCTGGGGCGTGCAGGTGAGGTCTTTGCTGCTCTCGAAAATTGGGCAGCAAAGCCTGGGGCTGACGTATGAAGAGTTGCATTATGTGCTCCCTGGCAAAGAGACCGCACCCCTCCAGGAACTGTCATCCCGCCAAGACGTCAAGGAGCCAGGTCTTCAAGAAAAGAAAGAGATGATTGGGTATAATTTTATAGCAGCAGAATCCTGCATCTAATACTAACCATTGTGTTCTACAGTTTGACATTTTCTGTCCTGGGGACCGATCGGGGCCCCTGGCTGAGAGGCTGTGGCCCCATCCTCGGGCTCGGGGGAAGGAAGGGCCACCCCCGTCTCCTGAGCCCACTCCCCAGGCTGTCCTGCACTGGCTCGTCTCAGGCCTCTGGGCCAGCGTGAGAAGGAAGAGTGGGGGTGCGTTCCAGGAGCAGTGGCTCCTGACCCTCAGGACACGGCACCTCCAGGCAAGGCGAGACAACCACGGGCCCTCTCCCAGAAAAATCCCAGACATGCCACGTTCTATGTGGCTTTGCACAGTTCTTAGACCCTTGGGGAGCAAGGATGGTAGTAACCGCCTTGCACCTTTCTAGATTCTCTCCGAGTAGATGATGCCGCCACAGCAGACATAAGCGGGCTTATGAGGCCCCGAATAGTCAGGCAAGGGCTAGGGACCGGCCAGCGCCAGGACAGGCTGGCCACCTGAGGATGCGGGGCTTCTTGGCGTCTGGCGGTGGAGGCAGCGGGAGGAGAGAGTGGGACCCTCATCAGCAGACACGAGTACAGGTGCTGAGGGCACTGGCGTATCTCTCAGAGATGGCTGCCTGGAGAGTTGGAGTCTCCCCGCCTGCAGGGCGCCGTGCACTGAGATCACCACGCCCCTCTCCTGCAGCGCTCCAATCAGCCACTGCCGCTCCTCTTCCACCTCCTTCTTTATTGGCGGTGAGGGATTCCCAGGCCACCATCACCCTTTATGGGTAGTGGGGACCCAGGAGCCTGGGCGGCGTGGATTAGCTGGGGCCAGGAGGCTGGGACTGCGCAGGTCACTTCACCTCTGAGCCTGGGGTCAGAGGACACCTTCTTGAAGGGCTGAGAGTAAAGACTTTAGGATGTGTGGTCACGTGGCTCGGCCTCTGGCCCTCTACTCAGCCTGAGCTTGAAAACTGCCTGGAGGCAGACAGCAGCCCGGCCCGGCAGGGAGAGTGACACTTGACTGGTACGCAGCCTCACGTGCGGGCCCTGCTCTGTGACTCTGGCCTCAGACCATCGGAAACACCTTCAGCCCAAAGGGCACCTGCAGAGCCAGGTCACGGGGACAGATAGACAGACGGGGGCACAAGTCAGAGCATGGAAGTGACGAAGGGGTCCCACGCCTGCTGTCGGGTAAGCAAGTGTCTTTATTGAGAACATGTATGTCTGGCAAGATCTGGATTAGCATTTTCTCTTATCCCCGTGAGTGGGACGGAAGCGTTGGAAGTCAGTGGAGGCACAGAGAGAGAGCCTCCTGCCCAGGGGACAGGATGCGGCTCGGCTGCTCCCGTGACGCGGAGGTCCGCATCACCTTCCTGGGGGGGCTGTGGACCGGCTGCCCCGCCGGGCTGTGTGCAGAGGGAGCTGCTCCCAGAGGCTCCGGCCGGCCAGCCCCGCCCTAGGTGGCCCGCACCTTCATCTCCGACACCTTGTAGCTGTAGTTGTACCCCTTCCCTGACCTCCAGTTGATGCCGTTTGCAAAGCTCTCGTGGGGCCCCCCAAGGTAGCGACCGTTCAGGTTTGACACATGACAATCCTTGTACCACCAGGCCCCCTGGTACTGCACGGCACAATTGGCAGTATTTTTGTCGCTGTCTTGATCTTTGGTGGAGAAGGCGTTGTTGTTGTGGGACGTCAGGGAATCACCTGCTCAGAAGGAAAGGTCGCCTAATTGGCACACAGGGCTAAGAGGTCCCCGACGCTGGTCCAGGTCAAAGCTGCTGTGTCCGGGTGTGCCCCTCACATGACCCCAGGGAGCATCCCTCTGCTGATGTAGTGGCCTTGGTGTCCCCTCATCTGCTCTGCTCCTGCCAGCTAACAGGCATCCTCTCACTTAGGGGGCGAACTCGTTCACTCCTCAGGGGAGAATTCCAGTCACAAGAGTGGGAATGGAGCCTTCAGGGAAATGGGCTCAATTATCATCCTTCCCCGTTTTTCATCAGAAATGGTAGTTAATAATAATGCCACAGCTTGTTGGACTTTCTCATGGGTCACTTCAGCCTTGTGGGTACCTTACCGTGTGGATAAGAAACTGGTGAGGTTAAGTCCCCAAGAACATCACACACAGAAGAGGCAGAGCCAGGACGCTAAGCAGGTCCTCTCTGCTTCCCCAAACCCCGCGCTGAAGCCCAGGCCACGGCTGTGCCCCGCGCGGACTCTCACCTGCACTGCCCCCGACGAAGGCTCCCAGGACCAGCTTGTACTTCTCTGCCTCAGCCGCCATCTTGAATGACTGGTACTTGGCAAATTGGTGGTTGCCCTCAAAGTCCACGAGGTCCACCCGCAGCTCGCTGCTTCCTGTTGGAGGTGGGTGCTCAGGTCCCAGCAGAAGGGACCCTCTGCCTCCAGGCACGGGGGGTGGGAATGTGGGCTTTAGGGGACGTCTGAACTTGGCATCGGGGACAATTCACCGGGAAGGTGTGAGAGGCTGGGCTGGTGGGAGGACCTCAGGGATGCCTCCCTGTTTTCAAATAGCTCCCCTGCTGTTCCATCAGCCATGCCTGAAATTCCACCATAAGTGTACCTGGATGGAATGAAGCCTCGCTCTAGTGTGAAGCCCTAAATTCTCCTGCAAATAGCTGTGAATGCCACGGCAGGAAACCTTTGTATGTGTAGTTCCTTCTGCAAGGATTTCAGGGCACATGAGTGGACACCGTCAAAATGCAGGGCAGAGCCCTGGCCTTGTGGTCCACCCTGCCTGAGACACCCTCCCCCCAGCCTCAGTGCTGGAGGGTCAGCCTGGCAGGGAGGTGTTCAGAAATGTTTAGTCTCCGCTTTTGAGAAGTGATGATTGCCACTCACTGTCACGAGGAATAAGAATATTGTTCAGAAGGGCTTAGCTCGGGGCCCAGCACAGTTGGCTGTTAGCGCACGGGGCGTGCGGCTTTCAGACCCGACCGCTGTCAGGTCCTACTCACCTGGTGTCCGACTCACCTGGACAGGTGTCGGGGGCGGAGGCCACGGCGCACAGGAAGGCGGTGGCCAGCACTGTGGGTCCTATGGCCATGGCCACTCCACGCTGCTCCATCGCTCTGCTGTTGGCCGCCCGAGGAGCCCCGTGCTCTTATAGGGCTGTGGCCACGCACTGTCACCTCTGGCCCTGTTTCTCCTCCCGGTGGGGACAGCCAGTTCCACCCCCGGCTTGTGGCGCCAGCTGGAGGTGGAAGCAGCCCCAGCTGGCTCTCTTCCAGGGCCCAGCTCCTCCTTACTGAGCAACTGACTTCCGTGCTTCCTGCGGACCAGCCCCACTTCCCCTCGGCAGGGCCATTTCCCTCCAGCCACCAGGCCCCCTAGGCCCTGCATGGGGAAGGGCCAGCCCCGCCCCCCCCATCACCCAGCTCTGCCCAGGCCACACCTGAGGCCTTCTCAGGGGGCAGGGTTTGAGGAATTCATTTGCATTTTATGGGCTTCAAGTCTACAGAAATTTCAAAAGTTCTCCTGGGGTCTAGGTTGATTAGAGGGGAGGGGCGAGGAGAGCAGGATGTGTGCGGTGGAGATTTCCCCAGGCCGGTGTGCCGTGGGCTTCCGACTGCAGTGGACATGCAGCAGGAGAGAAGCAGGGGCGGCCAGGCCAGGAGCATCGCAAAGCGTGGCCCTGGGACCTTGACAGAGGCTGGACGTGAACCCGACTGCAGCAGTTCCAGCCTGGGGGGCGTGGAAGCGAGGCCAGGTGTGGGGTGCGGGGGCGGAGGGCATGAAATTGCTGGGGAGGGACATTCGGCACCCACCCCAGGAGGGACCAGGCTGCATGCTTTTCCCACACCTCCTAGGGAAGAGCCACACACAGGCTAGCTGTCACCGGGACTCCCATTAGAGACGGAGGTGGCAAGTCTGTTCCCCCAACCCCATCCCAACAGCCCCTGTCCAGGTGGGGTGTTGGGATCACGACCCCAAGTCAGACAGACTCATGTGAGTATCAAGGGTCCATCGGAGACAATTTCAATGTCCACGGGGTGTGTGGCCTGAGTCTATGACCGCTGCTCAAAGACCTCCACTCTGCAGGGGAGAAAAAGTAACATTCTCCCCACCCTCTGTGTTCTCAGCCGAGACCCCTGTAATGCAAGACAGAGTAACAAGAGAAAAGCACAGAGAAGTTTCTTAGCACAGGTACTCTGTCCATATGGGAGACACCCCGGGGAATGAGTAATTCCCCGAGGTGGCTTAGAATTCAGGACACAGTACCGTCTCAGTAGGGGAAGGGGAGCGGGGCATGCACCTTAGACAAGAGGAAATGGTTTTAGGGAAGGGGCCTGGGCCTTGCAGGGAAGGCGGAGGTAGGCTAGTTTGTGACAGTTTGAGTGTGGTGTCCACCTCTGGTGTCCTCTCCTGTAACGAATCAAGGGTCAATCTTCCCGGTTGATGACGCCCCCGGGAGGGGCTGACAGCTGAGTTTCTTGTGGAGGCTCTGTCTTTAGGCAGAAAGAGGGAGTGCACAGAAAGCTCCCCCTGTATTTGCTGGTTTTCAAGCACCCACAGCTCAAAATAATCAATACAGCGAAGTGTCGTGTCACGCAGCGGATTGAGGGGGGTGTGTTCTGCTGCTGGGATGTAAACTTCTCAAGAGCAGGGGATGCCAGACCCCATCCATCGTGGGGGCAGACTCGGCCGGCAGAGGTGGGCTCCCTGGGGATGTGCAGACGGAATGCGAGAGAGAGACCCCCCCGAGCTGGGGCTGGAACAAAGCCCCTTAGCACCTGTGCTATGTGGGTGAGGGTTGCCCTCCTAGCCGGGGGCTGTGCTTCTCACCGAGTGTAGACGGGGCAAGAGGCTGACATTCACAGCGTTCATACCGTAGCGTCAATAAACGGATGTCCATTTGGCACATGGAGTGTTGGCTTCATTTAAGAGAATTTGGCCTGTTACAGTAACAGCCTGGTAATCCAGTTGAAAGTGTGACCTTGAATAATGGAACGAGTTAGTGATTTTATGCGGAAATCTCGCTGTGTTTATAGTCGACAGTCGAGACCCCTAAATTTACCACGTTCATTTGTTTACATTAGCAGATTTCTAAAAATTAGCTTCTACTCAGAAGGTTTTGTTAAAGGCAGACAACTGAAACCTGAAAGCGCAAATGTGAACACATTCGTTTTGAAAATGCAGTTAAAACGTTGAAAGCTGCTAACTTAGCGAATTAATCATAGGCCCCTTAAAGGAAGTGATTCAAATGGGCCTGTCATATATAGAATCAAGTTTATAAGTCCAACTTAAAAGCTTCAGGTATCACTGGACTTTTGAATTGATAATGTTAATAAATTGAACAAATTGCATTTGATTTAATTGAAAAAGACAGAAGCACACCGAGTAATCTTCTCTGTGCCAGAAAGGAAACAAAAGTTAGCGGTGAAGCCCCATCGAGGAGAGAAAGCCCCACACGGCAAGCTCAGCTGCGGTGCCTTTGAGGGCGTCTCTTGTTAGAGATGGGACACTGAGACGCAGAGAAGGAAGGATGCTGTCTGGGGACAACACAGCCTCCCAGTGGTGAGGCAGGATTAGAACTCTGTTCCCCAGAGGTCCTGGGATGCTATGTCCTGCCCCCACCCCCTCCCATCCCCCTTCCCCATCCTGACTCCCCAGCACCTGGCTGCCCGGTGCACATCTCCGCCCCCCACAGCGAGGGGTTTAGGAACCTGTGCTCAGGTTACTGGTCCAGGGCACCTTTTCCTGCTCAACCCTCATCTTTAATGGCCCCCGCACAGGAATTAGACATTCCCAGCATCCCTGCAAGGCTCCCTGTTGGAGCTGAAAGGCTGCTCACACAGCAAGTGAAGGATTAATCCAGGACGATCCGAAATGAAAGTCTGGTCATTGGCTGCCTTGCACTTGGGCTATTCCTGCTCCAGAATTTCCAAACTCGGATGCCGCTGGTGCCCCATGAGCATCCCCTGGGCCAGCGCACAGGGATTTGGCTTCCCGTTCAACTGGCCTCACCAGCAAGAGAGAAAGGGATGTTTAGTGAACACCTGCTATGTGCCCCGTGCTCCTCTGGGCCCCGCGACACAGGGGGAAACAGAGCAAACGGCCCCTGCACGCTTGGAGGGGACTGTGTGCTACTAAGGGGAGACAGAAAAGAATCAAAGAGACAAACAATTACATCATACGAATACTGTATGAACTATGATGTAATTTGAAAGCAACGTGCTCTCCAAGGAAATACATGCAGAGCGTCTCGTTAGCGGTTAATCAGACTGAAGCAGATAAAACCTGAAATCTCTGTGACCTCGCATACAGTGGTCCTAACAGCCCAACGAGTTGGGGGCACGTTCCTCCGGCACGTGTGCCACCTTCCAAAGACGGCTGCTGTCCTGAGGGCCATCTTCGTCCCAGCCAGCAGGGTGGGAAAGAACATGGAGGGCCCCACGGGGGCAACATCGGGCCTGGGGGGAGGCACATCCCTCCCACCTTCCTTCCTTCCGCTGGCTCTGGACCACGGCCCTATCTGGCCACCAGGGTCCTGGGGAAGCAGCCTGGTTGTGGGACCAGGGAGTCTCTTCCGGCGGGTGCTGCCAAGAACACGGGACAATGGACTGAGACTCCGGAGGGTGCATTTTTCAAGGTCACTGTTTGCTTAGTGTGTGTTTTTCATTCATCAGCTTCCGCCCTGCCGTCCCTTTGCGGTGCGTTTCCCGCCAGCAGTGCATCGCGGATTTGCTGCAGTTCTTATCTGTGCTGACGTGATTGACACTTAGTGTGATCGCTGATGTCCCTGTGTTGGGTCTACCCGTGTCCTCTTCCATTTACATCCCGTCGTTTTTCCCTTGTGCTTTGCTTCCTTTGTGTTGGTCGAGCATTTTTAGTATTTCATTCTATATCTGCCTTGAATTTGGGGTTCTTCCTCTGTGTTACACTGAGCGGTTGCCCAGGGAATACATTATACATGAATACTGTCCCCCTCAAGGGACTTCACCCATCACGTACCAACCCTTCCACAATCCTTTTTACTACTGTTGCTGTAGAATTTGCTTCTACCTATAGTTTAACCACACAGTGCGTTTTCATTATTTTGGTCTTAAAAATTCAATAGTCTTTTAACAACATTTTTAACTGAAAAAGAGAGTACTTTACACCTATCCTCGTATCGACTTTCTGTCACCCTTTGCCTCTTCCTAAGAATTTGCTTTTTCAACCGGGATCATCTCCCATCAGCCTGAAGAACTTCCTCGTTCCTGGTTACGTGGATCTGCTTGCAACAAATAATCTTTATTTTTTAAAAAATATTTTTTTGAAGTATAGTTGATTTACAATGTTGTGTTAGTTTCTGGTGTACAGCAAAGTGATTCAGGTATGTGTAAATATTTTTTTTCTTATTCTCTTCCATTATAGGTTATTATAAGATATGGCATATAGTTCCCTGTGCTATACAGTGGGACCCTGTTGTTTATCTATTTTGTATATAATAGTTTGTATCTGCTAATCCCAAACTCCTAATTTATCCCTCTCCCCGCTTCCCCTTTGGTAACCATAAGTTTGTTTTCTGTGTCTGTGAGTCTGTTTCTCTTTTGTAAATAAGTTCATTTGTATCATTTTTTTGCTTCCACATATAAGTGATATCATGGTATTTGTTTTTCTCTGTCTGACTTACTTCACTTAGTAGGATCATCTCTAGGTCAGTCCATGTTGCTGCAAACGGCATTATTTCATTCTTTTTTATGGCTGAGTAGTATTCCGTTGTATATACGTACCACATCTTCTTTATCCATTCATCTGTCGATGGATGGTTAGGTTGCTTCCATGTCTTGGCTATTGTAAATAGTGCTGCTATGAACACTGGGGTGCATGTATCTTTTCAAATTAGAGTTTTCTATAGATATATGCCCAAGAGTGGGATCGCTGGATCATATGGCAGCTCTGTTTTTAGTTTTTTGAGGAACCTCCATCGTGTTCTCCATAGTGGCTGCACTAATTTACATCCCCACCAACAGTGGAGGAGGGTTCCCTTCTCTCCACACCCTCTCCAGCATTTATTATCTGTAGACTTTTTGATGATGGCCATTCTGGACGGTGTCGGGTGGTACCTCACGGTAGTTTTGATCTGCATTGCTCTAATGATTAGTGATGCTGAGCGTCCTTTCGTGTGCTTCTTGGCCATCTCTATGTCTTCTTGATCCGATGAATTTTTTATTGCAATTTTTAGTTCTAATATTTACAGTTGGTTCATTTTTTAGCTTTCTCCTCTCTCTTGAAACCCCCATTTCTTTACTCATTATATCCATCTTTTCTCATATATTATTGAATGTATTTATCCTACTTATCTTGAAGTCCTTTTCTGTAAATTCCAACATCTGAGGCACCCATTCATTTGTTTCTTTTGACTTTTCCCCTCTTGATTATGGGTCATGTTTCCCTTCTTTTGTGTGTCTAGTGAATCTTGATTCTGTGCCAGACATTGTGGATACTGTGTTACAGAGGCTCTGAATTCTGAGCTCCTCCTCAGAAGAGAGATGAACTTGGTGCTGGCAGGCAGGTGGGTGGGATCACTTTGAGCCTGGGGGTCTTGCCTCTAGGCGTGTTATAGTGGCTCTATTTTGTCCTTAATCCCAGGGCAGAAACTTCAGCCCTGGGATACTGTCCTTCTACTTAAGGGTTGGGCTCCCTGGGGGAAAGCCTGAGGTGTTTATCAAATCCATCCAAAATGATGGGACTTGAACTCAAACTATACCCTGACCCTGGGCAGTGCTGAAATCTCCACTCAGCTGTGTTGGCCTCCCAGCCAGTTCCCCCAGTGCATCATGGGCATCTCACCTCACACATGTTCAGATCAGCCATCAGCCAAGGACAGGAGAGGGTCTGTAGCAGATTTAGGGGCTTTCCTGACGTGGCTTCCTCTTTTTTAGGATTTCCACCCCACTCCTCACCCGGTAGCCTGGATCTCTTACCCAAGTCCCCCGCCCAATGAGACAGCCTCCTCTGCTTGAATGATGTTACCCCTGCATCCCATGGACCGGGAGGGCCCTCAGGAGAAGGTCAGAGTAACTGTCGATCTTACCCCACACCCAGTTTCCATCTGCTTTTAGTCCCTCTCCACTGCCCTCTAAGAGTTGGATTTTCATAGATACTCTAGACTTTATTGTTTAATTGGCAGGAGGGTTAATTCAATGTATGCCATCTTCCAGTGATTAGACCCTAGAAGTCTGGAGGGTAAGTTGTTTTAAGCTCTGAGTTCCACAAAGCCTCTCGGAAGAGGTGGCATTTGAGCAGGGAACTGAGACGCATGGGTCGGATATGCAATGTTTCAGGTGAGAGTCTTACAGCAAGAGGAAGAGATCTTGGTGGATTTGAGAAAAAGCAAGGAGGCCGGGGTGTCCGAGACAGTAAAGACGAGATGACTGGTAGGAGATGGCGCAGTAAGACCGACGTCACCCCTGCCGCAAGCAGGACATTGGTGCAGGGCACGGGCATCCCCTCCTTCAGTCACGTTCTTTCCTCCCCACTGCACTGCTGAAGGACCTTCAACCAGGCCTCTGTGCCTTCCAGGCCTCCCTCCACACTGAAGTATCAGGTCCACATCTCTTCCACTCAGCCCTGATCACGTCCATTTCCTGCTCCCCAAACCTTTCCCTGGACGTCCGTCCTTGACTCCAGGACAGACTGTCCGCCCCAGAAAGTGTTCAGAGCCTCCATCACATCTGGGCCAGGCCCGTATCCTTGTCATCTTCGTTATCCTTTTGTCCCCTGGCCAGCCTGGGGATGCTCTCTTCACGACACATGGCACATGTGTCCCTGTCCCATGACTCTTCTCACGGTGACTGCTCAGCTGCAGTGCCCCTTCCTCCCTCCCTCACCTGTAAACCTCTTCTCACTGGGTCGTTTCATTCTCTTCTGCCTGAGCCCCATTCCTGTCATCCCAGAGGGAACGTGAGGTCAACCAGGGTGGAACAAACACCATGTGCGGCCCTGATGCTCTCCATCCGTGGTCATGTCCACTGGGGTCTCAGGCAGGAGAGAAATACAGCCTCGTCTTCTGACAAGCGGTTAAAGAGGTGAAATCGATCCCACACTTATCACCTCCACCCATCAGAAGCGTCCTGCATCCTTTCCTTTCCTCCTTAAACTCTGTCTGTCTGCACCAAATTCCGCTCTAAATCAGGCTGTCAAACTGATTTTTATCGAAGGATCACTGATAAGAAGAAACACCGCTCGAGTCTTTGAAAGACTTGCATTTTAAAGAGATGCGCTTTATACAAAACGAACAAATTTCTTTCCAGTGGTTTTTTTTTTTTTTTTTTTTTTTTTGGTATTTTTTTTTGCGGTACGCGGGCCTCTCACCGCCACGGCCTCTCCCGTTGCGGAGCACAGGCTCCGGACGCGCAGGCTCAGCGGCCATGGCTCACGGGCCCAGCCGCTCCGCGGCACGTGGGATCTTCCCGGACCGGGGCACGAACCCGCGTCCCCTGCATCGGCAGGTGGACTCTCAACCACTGCGCCACCAGGGAAGCCCTACAGTGGAATTTTAGAATCAGGGGAGCCAGGGCTGGAGGGGATCTGGGTATATGCTCGAGCCTTTGTAAAATGCAGTACGCAGGAGGCACCTGCCTTTTCTGTGGCCAGACTGGGTTGGGGTCAAGACCGGAAGAGCTACAGATGACACTAATGCTTGTGTGTTTCCAAGCAGCAGCAGGATGCCTGGGAAATTGCGGGAACTACAAGTTCTAAGCACCGTCCAGAGCTGCTGACTCACCAGGGGAGGGAGGGCCCAGGAACCTATGTTTTAACAAACCTTCCAGGTGACCTGGATGCAGGCTTCTGCCAGCACTTTCCAGCGCCTTCCAGGCCCTGAGCTCTGAGTACACAGGCTTTCTGTGCACATGACGAGGAAGCACCACCTCCCTCCCATGACAAACCTCTCTCCCTTCATTCTGAAGCCCTCGTATTGCCTGGTCCCAGAAGCCCCAGGCACGGAGCCCTGGATTGACACCGTCTATGCCACCAGGAGCCTGGCTATGGAGCCCTGATGGACAGTCCACTCCACTCCCAGCCAACCGTCACCAGAAGCAAAGCCTGGGCCAAGCTGAACTCTCGCTGACGATACTACCAGCCTCTGCCTCTAAAGAGCGTGCAGCCCGGGGCGATCACAGCTCACTCACCCTACAGCCTTTGTGACGTGGCAGGCTCCACACCGAGCAATTCCAAGCCCATCGTGAGGGCCGGTGGGTGAGACTGCAGGACCTGACCCAGAGCCCCAGGCTGGGTCGGGGGAGACCCGCCTGGGGGAGCTCGTGGTGGGATTCGCGTGTTGCCCATGCAGAGATGAAGCAGCAGGATTCAGAGAAGCCTGAGCCCCAGGGCTCCAGGGGTGGAGTGGATGTGGTGGGGGTGAGCTGGGCTGTTTGCCAGCCGCCCCAGCTGGCCC
Organism: Neophocaena asiaeorientalis asiaeorientalis; assembly: GCF_003031525.2. Lineage (NCBI taxonomy): Eukaryota > Metazoa > Chordata > Mammalia > Artiodactyla > Phocoenidae > Neophocaena > Neophocaena asiaeorientalis. The sequence continues at coordinate 17,330,008 of NW_020175018.1, forward strand.
CGTGTATACTCCTCCAGGCCCAGGAAGCCCCTCAGAGGGAGGGTCCCAGCCCAGGCGGGGGCTTCCCCTGAGCTGAGCTGGGACAGTCAGGATCACGGGACCAGATCCAACTCATCGTCCCGACCTGGCCCAAATCCTCTTCACCGTGAAGTGTCCTGAGGATGGGTGTTCGTGGGGACCCCACCCTTCTCCAGGCCTGGCCCTCTTTCCTCAGCTTGCTGGTGCCTTTCAGGCAGCGCAGCTCGGGAGACGAGCAGTGAGCACCTGAGAGCCCCGTTTCCATGTGCACGTGGACCTCCGCCTGCGTGGGGGCACCTGAGGTCAGGGCCTGCATCTCCTCCGCAGTCACAGCCCCGTGGCCTTTGCTGTGGGCCAAGGTGGCGGCTGGATCAAGGTGGACAGGTGGTATGCGCCCCAAGCCCCCCACACAGGCTGCTTTGGCTCCAGTGGTGGAAATGGGGTTCCTTCTGCCAAGCCATGGACCCTGCCTCTCCTCACTTTTCCCCCTCATCTTCCAGAATGTCAGTTGCAGAGGACCAGCTCCAGCATCCAGCCTTCAAGTGCAAAGGGCCCTCTCTATCGACGAGCATTCCAACAGTCTTTTGGCGGACAGACAGACAGACATCCCAGAGGTACACACAAGGAATCCCAAAGGAATCTTCTGCACATCTCCAAATTCTACCCACTGTCCGAGGCTCGGTCACACCTCCTGCTCACGCCAGCCCCGCTCTCAGCAGACCCACCCCTCAGCCTGTGGATCTGATCACCGCTGGATGTTTCTCTGGAGTGGCGGCCGGGAGTCTGGTGTCTTCAGATGCACTTAAGCTCATGGGAAGCAGGATGTCCTTCTCTTCCCTCTCTCTGCTCACTTGCCAGCCCAGGGCTGCGGGCCCCACAGGCGCTGGGCACTTAGAGATTGGTCAGTGATAAAGGTCAGAGGCGTGATGCCCCGTATCCTGAGATCACTGGGCTTACGCACAGTGAGCGCAGAGGTGGGGTGGGTGCCGGGGATGCAGAGCTATCACACGGCACGGATGCTGAGGCCCCAGGACAAAGCGCTTCTCGTGCGTGATCACATTTGACTCCACAGCCTGGCGCAGCATTTTACAGGTGAGGGAACCAGGCAGCTGGACACCTCACTTCTGACCTGTCCCCACGCATCACGGTTTGAAACATGCCTGAGGCCTCAAAGTCGATGAGGAGCACGCCCAGGACGTGCACACACATCTCATGGGATCTTTCCCCGGTCGGGTCTCCAGATGAGACCTTGGTCATACGGTACATTCCTTGTAGATTTGTGAGAAACCCTGACGTGAGGACCAGACAGCTATGCCCAGGTCCCTGACCCACAGAAATGTCAGATGATGCCTGTGTTTTATTTTCAGCTCCGTTTGGGGGTAATTTGTTATGTGGCAATGAACGATACAAATGCTGAAAGTGGCGTCCCTAGTCCGTCTCCCACGATTAGAGTCTTTTAGATCGTCCTAACCATTGAGGTTTCTAGTTTTAAAATGAATTGGAGAAAGTCCCAAGTGAAGCAAAATTCTTGCACCATCAAACACGTCAGCTCCCCACAGAGGCCTGGGAATTGGACTTCTCCCAAATCTACGCGATCTCCATTTGTCAATTTGGAAAAATAAAAATAAAAAAAGAGAGCAGGATGTTTTGTGCATGTAGCTTTTGTTGACGTCTTGACTCCTGGGGGATTACTGGAAAGTGATTATCTTCCTGGCTGAGGCACAAGCTGAGTCCTGCCTTCCCTTCTCCCTGGACCACTTCTCAGAGGAAATCCAGGCGGATGTGCACCACTTCCACGTGGGCATGCCTCCCTCCTGCATCCTCCCCAGGCGCTGGGTAGGCCTCGCACCCTGAGTCCTGACACATCATCACCAGGCTCTGTCTCCCCTTGTTCTGTGCTTCCAGGTTGCTGTGTTTCCAAGTCAGTATGTCTACACTGTATCCACTTGAGGTCCCTGTCACCCCTCTTTTGGGTACCAGTACCTGGCACAGAGCAGGCACTCAATAAAGCGGCATTGAATGAATGAATGTCTGGTAGCAGAACTTTTGGGGGTGGGAGGGGTAGGTCGGGGCAAGGAAGGCAGGTGGGGAGCACGCTTTCTGCAGGAGTCCTTCCTCGAGGGAAAGCACCGAGAGCTGAGGCTGCCCCTCCTCCCTCCCTCCTTTCCTCTAAGAAGATGTAGGGCACTCTAGGCAAGGGGTAAGGAGCCGGCTCTCCCAGACTCGGCCACCGATCAGCCGCCAGCCTATCCAGGACCCAGAAATCAGTAGGATCCCAGCCCTCCTAGGCCCCAGCCAGGCAGGTTGGCTGAGACGGACAGATATCTCCACACCCGTCTACCATCCAAACGGAGGCGCTGCCCGAGGCAGGCTCAGCTCTTGGAGGCCAAGAGCCTTGGCAGATACGAAAGGACTTGTGCCCCAAGATCTGGAGCCCAGGAGCCCCAGCTCTGCAGCAGCAGAAACCTCTTAGCAAAGCCCCCGCCCCCATGCCAAGTGGGTGTACACACACTTTCCTCCCTCCCTCCCTCCCTTCCTGCCACTCCCAGGGCACCCTAGGACACGGGGCAGCAGTGCTAAGATAAGGGGCACTGAGGGCATCTTTTCCAACGTGGGAAGCTTGGATTAATTCCAGCTCCAACGGTGAACAATGGCTTGCTTGCTCCTTTGTGGGGACAGGTGTTTCCCCTCATCCAGCAAGAACTAACGCAGCCCCGTGGGAATGCTAAAGACCAATGGCCAGCCGTTACCTAGCTCCTGCGGGGGTTCTAGGCACTGTCTCTCCAGGGCGCCTGAGACAGATGCTGTGAGCTGCAGATAGCCGCTCTGCAGCCAAGACCCGGGTTGGCACCCTCATTTCCACGGATCTCACCTCTCCCAAGACGGGGAGCAAAGTCCCGATGTGAGGTCTCCACTCACTTCTCCAGAAGACCCAGCCCAGGTGTGGGTGGCTGCAGGGGCTTGATGAGCTCCTGCAGACCAGTTGCTGGGGCGTGATGGACGGTGCAGGGGTGGGGGGCGGGCCCTGGGGCTGGGAGAGCGGTACCCAAGTGGGTCTAGCTTCACTGCTCCCATCCCCGGGGATGCACAAGGTGGGATTGCTTGCTGGTTTCTAGGTTCCAGCCATCCCAGCACCTCCTCCTCTGGCCCAGCCTACGGGCAGGTGCCTTCAGCTGCAAAGTCTCCAGGATGAGGAAGGAGGTGCAGAGAAATGGGGGCTCTGCAGGGCCTTGCCCCAGATGGGTCTCGCTCAGGACACTACGATCTTAAACGCTAAGCCTCCTCCCCCACCTCTCCGAGGCTCAGCCGGCTCACCTTTGAGCACCTGCCTCCAGTGAGGGGAGGCCGCCCCTGGTCTTCCCAGGCCCCGTCACCCAGCCCCGCGGGGCACCTGTGGGCCAGTGCAAGCCCCGGAGGCCTGCGGGTCATTCTAAGTCTCGGTCGTGGACTCCTCAGGCCAGGCTGGCGGCTCTCCCTGCAGGACGCCTCTCAACCAGGTCATCAGCTTCCGGCCCGTTGGATCTCACTGGGAGCGCCACACTGTTTCCTGAGTCACTTATGAGGTGTCACTGCAATCCAGGCCGAGGTTTCGAACAAGTGTGCTGCTCAGACCTGTGACGAACGAGCTCTCATCGGCGTTTGTCCCACGGACTGTTTCTCAATTTCGTCTTTAACCGTCGATGCTGAGAAACGGTGGCCGCTTCCAGCCCTGAAAACCCTCGAATCTGCGGACTCTGTTTCCTTTCGTGCCAAGCGCAGTCGAGAGCAAGCGGCCTGCGTCACCGTCCTCGTTCCGACCTCTCCCCAGGTCACGCGCTACTGCTCGTGATCGGCCTGCGAGCTCGCCCAGGTAGCAAGGAGCCATCCGACCTCACGTTCTGCCCCTGGAGACAGGGAGCCTTCCATCTTCTGACAATAGCTCCGCCTCCACCGTCCGGCAGGGGGACCCGCCAATTCGCATTGGTGCTTGTAAAAGCAATGGCCCACTTCTGGCCTCACTTTCCCATTGGCTCCGTTTTGTCCAGGCCGGTGGATCTCAAACCCGAGCAAACCCTAGAATCACCTGCGGGTCTTGTCAAAACACGGATGACGGGGCCGCCCCCAACGTGTCTGAGTCAGCAGGTCTGCCGCAGGGCCCAGGAATCTGCATTCCCAACGAGGTGCTGATGCCCGTGCCGATGGTCCGTGGACCACACTCTGAGAGCCACTGGGTCTAGGTTTTGCTGCAGTAACAACAAGCCCTGACATCAGTGTTGGCTGAAAGCAACGTGTTTCTCGCTCATGCTGTAAGCTCACGGAGGGTTGGCCAGGGACTCCCTCCGGGAACCCACTCACTGGGGAAGCAGCCACTCTGGGAACGTGGCTGGTGACACGCAAGAGGGAACCAGTATGTCAGACCACTTGCTACTTCCGCTCAGGGTCATCGGCCAGGACGAGCCAGGGGACCTGCCACCTCCGCAGGGCGAGAGTGAGGCCTGCGCACTGTCGGGGTCGGGATGCCCCAGGATTGTGGAAACTCCCCCAGGAAGCCTGGAGGGCTGGTGCCTGACCGCAACCCAAGGGCACCCCAAGGCACAGCTCTGTCTCCGGACGCCCACTGCCACTTCCTCCGAGGAAGAGCTCCCTTGGCGCGTGGCTCGGGCAGTGGCTTCCTTCCACTTTCTGTGACCTTGGCCAGGATTTTGAGAGTTTCTCCTGTCCTGAGACTGGGGTCAAACACTGGTTTAATGCAGGGGAAGGCCCTGGTCACACTCAAGAAGACAGCCGATCACATCTCTTTACGGTGGAAACATTAATCTTGATTTATTGAAAAAGGGTTACAGTTATTCCTCCGTTACACAGGTTTAAAATATTTTAAAACACCCTTTCCTGGGCATTACAGTTAAAACGTATGAACACGTCTACTGGATTTTTAGGAAATGTACAATGTGTCACTCAACATTCTAGTTTTGAAGGGCCTGACGTCCTAGAACCTTTACCACAGGTTTCCTTTGAACCGTTTTCTTTTTCTTTTCGCCAACATGTGGACCAATTATGTAGATGAGGGGGAAGAAATAAAATGACGCCAAAAGAATTTCTGCAAATATAAGAAGTGATTTTATTGCAATATACCATAGCTAAGTGGTCTGGGGAAAACGGGACACATTTTGACTTCAGTACAAATTACAACAGCTTTGAAGGGTCCCATGGAGGAAAAGATCGACAGAATCAAAGGAGAACTCGGGCAGGATGAGAAATCAAAGTGGAATCACATGACCTAGACAAACCCACAGGGCGCCCTACGGCGATGCTCCGACATGGCTTTTCTTTTGACGAGATGAAGGAGAGGGTCCCTGGCACATGCTGGCATCCTGGGTTCGGAAGAATCTCGAAGCCAGGCTTTTCTTTGGCGACAGCAAGACTCAGTTTCCAGAGGAATCCAGGAAATCCTCGTGGGTGGTGTGTTATTCTTGGGTTGCTCCGCAGTGGTTTCCTGAGCCGGAACCACGGTCCAATGAGGCGGGGTGGGCGGAGAAGAGCACCAGAGCTGGGACCTGTCACAGCTCCCCCCGAGGAGGCTGCACAGGGCCCTGGGGCCTGTCTTGCTTCTCCCATTGTGGAAGGAAAGGGCATTGCACACGGGCAGCTTTTCACAGTAAAGGGATCGCCCCTTCCTCGCTGGCCCTGCCAGCCCTCACCCTCGCTCAGGGAAGACCGGTATCAGATGAAGCCCGGCCGGCCCCGCACCCAGCGCGTTTGCAGATGGAAAAATCCACATCGCTTTCGTGGGGAAAAGGCACCGCTGGCAACCCCGGAGGGACTCCCAGAGTTCATTGCACATCTGTCTGTCTGCTGGGGCTGCAGCAAAGGCGGCCCAGCTGAGACCACACGCTGCTGCTTCTATTCAGTTCTTGCAACAAACGCAGAGATTAGCACCACAAACATTCGGCAACAGAATACAATCCGCCATCGTTACACCGTGGACCATGCAGAAAGCGACCATGTGTTGTGTGTGTGTGTGTGTGTGTGTGTGTGTGTTTTCAGATCACAGATGCATAGCCTAAGTTTGGTACCCAGCCCGGGGCGGCTTCACTGCTGTCTGGGAGGAGAACGGGGCTGTGGGAGGGAAGGTGACCCGCATTTACCTTAATGTGCTTGGCAAAAACCCGGATGGTGGAGGCAATAGCCGGGATGGAGAAAGACGGGAGAACGAGGCATGGCAGCTACCCCCAGTGTCACCTTCAAGGAGATCTTAACAGATAGCACCACGAAAGAGAAGTGGAAAAATGAGCACCAAGTTTCATTTAATTATCATCTACAGAAAATGTGGTTTCCCTGCCCTGGACATCCTCCCATCAGGCTCTGCAGGAAGAAACATGGAAAAAGGAAGCAATCAAAATTAACTTAAGCCTGCGTTTCCATCTAAGCGCATGTGGAGAAGGCGAAGTATAAAATCCTTTTTTCTTTTTCTCCCTGTTAAAAAATAAAACCCAGAGCTAATCAAAGGCTTGTCTGAAAGGGGGACCGGCACCTGCTTTTTAAATGGTGGGGTGAATTCTTGCTGCCCTTGGCAAACTTCTCATTTCTCACACGTCCTTGAGCGGGCAGGGGTGTGGACCGCATCCCACAATGGACACCCCGCCTGTTTTTTCAATTCTCCCAGTGGGACCCAAGCGGGGTTTACAGGCATGATTGAAAGTCAGGGACACTGTACATTTACGACAATACAATACAAATATTTACTTAAAACTCACAAAAACAAAAGCACCTTTAATCCATCGGAAAGGCACACGCAGGATGACATTTGGCCTGTGAATGGATCTTGTTAAAAACAGAGGCTCTGGAGGGTGAGGTGACCTTTACAAGGCTTGCCTCGGAACAATTTTCGAAGGTCGGGGGAAGTACACATCTTCAAGTTGAATTTTTTCCAAAGAACAAAACATGATCTCCAAATACTGCAGCCACACCCGGGCCCCTGTGGACCCTCAGTGAACGAGATCCACGGGCTCGGGGGCGAGACGCGTGGGCCCCGTCCCCTTCCCTGGGGAGTGTGGTGTAGACGGAACGGAGCTGGAGGAAGCAGCAGCTGCGGGGCATCTAGGTCATGTGATTCGTCTCCGGGGCCGGGACTCCGGCTCTTTCCCTTTGCTCTCTCTGGGTGTGGAGTGGGCCCGGCGTGGTGGGGAGGGACGAGGGGCCTTCACCGTCCAGGACACCCACGGGCGGTGCGCTGAGGTCACGAGGTTGCTCTTGGGGCCAGGCTCGCGCGGCTCCTAGCCCAGGAAGCAAGCCGGCCCCACTTCAAATCCGAATTTCTGTGACGCTTCACCGAAGTCGTTGAACATGATGTCCACAATGGGTACTTGCTCCACCTTGGGGGTGTCGATTTCCACAACGGTCTTCTGATACCCTTTCTTCGTCTGGGGAAGGGGAGGGAGGGGGATGCGGGTCAGCGGGGGCTCCGAGATGAACCAGCCATCCACGCCCGCCACGGCTCCGAAAACCCACCCACAGCAGGCAGCGCACCCCAAGACGTCCGCCTCACCCCCCCGTCGGGGAGGGGCACAGGAGCGCGCGTGAGGAGGCCGTGCAAGGGTCCCCTCCCCACCAGGTGGCACATCCACACCAGGGACTCCTTGTCCGAAGATGAAGAAGTCTGAGAATCCCAAGACCGCGACAGCTGATCGCAGGCCCTCCCTGGGGCCGTCAGCGGGCTGGACCACGCTCGGAAGTGAGAGGGATCTGCGTTCACAAGTTCGAGGACAGGGAACCTCACCCGCCCTCAGAGGAGTACCGGGTAAACTGAGGCATGGAGGGACCGGGCGAGCTTGGGGGAGGAGCATCTGCTGGGATGAATCAGGCCCTCCCTTGTTCCGACCACCTGTTCCATCCCTGTGAGCGTCTGAGTTCACGCTCAGCACCGCCCTGGGGGACGTGAGCCCCACGTTTCCGATTAGCAGAGTGAGCCCCAGGAAAGGGACAGAACTGCTCCAGGAGTGGTGTCACCCCTCTCCCGCCCTCCACATCTCCCAGAATACAGGGGGTGAAGGTGCAGGTCCACCCTGGTCAGACAGCACCTACGCCCAACCCTGAGCATCAGGACATTTGTCAGGGATGCACTGACCCCGTCCCCCATCAATCCCCCCAAGACGAGGGTCCCGGATCCTCGTAGACATGGTCCGCCCACCTGTCTGGGACCTTGCACTGGACCAGGCACATCCTTAGCTGGATCTGGCCCCGGGGAGGCCCTCCCTCCTGTCTTTTCCCCAGCGAGGCACGTCCAGCTGAGGGAGAAGGCAGTGCCTCCCGGGGCCTTGTTCCCCTCCCGTGGGACAGCGTGGGTCCATCCCTCTGGGGGAGGCCGTGACCATCACCTGGTGTGACCACATAAAGCCCCTGGAGCCCTGCATGACCCTGGAGAGGCGCTCAGTAAGTCCAGCTGCTATGAGGCGGCCTTCACTCTCTGGGCGGCAGCTTCCACGACGGCCCCAGCCCCCATATCCCCCACGGATCCCTCCCCAGGGGGAGCCCACTTGGTGAGGAACAGCCCCTCACAAGGGCACCTTCATGTGACAGCAGCTCAGCAACCCCGCGGCACCATTAGGGACAGACTGTGTGTGGCCCCCAGATCCGGGGGAGGGGGGGAGGCTTAGCTTATGGTGACCGAGTTGGGAGGCGGAGCCATTGGGACCCAATTAGGTCAGAGTGGAGCCTCGTGAATAGGATTCGTGCCCCTTTAAGAAACAGCCGGAAAGCTAGCTCTTAACCCCACGTGAAGGCGGCTGTCTGTAACCCGGGGGAGGGCCCTCACCAGAGCCCTTCAGCCGGCGCCCAGCTCAGACATGCTGCCTCCAGAACCGTGAGAAACAACTGCTTGTTCTCAATAAGTCCCTGGTCTGCTGTGATTTGTGACGGCAGCTCAAGCAGACCGGGAGAGATGCTGGGCCACAGCCATCCAGCTAAGCTGCCCCCAGAGTCCTGGCCCTCGGAAACTGAGTCAAATGACAAATATTTGTTGCTTTAGGTGCTACCTTTGGGAGGTAATTTGTTACAAGCCATGGATAACTAATATGCTCTCTGCGGCTTATTTTTCTCCACTGGAGCTCCAGGAGGTGGAGAGGATGGAAGGGAGCCTCATGGGGGCAGGGCTCCTGGCCAGGCCTCCACGAAGGCACCGAGCCTGGGAGAGACCTGCTCTGTGAGCTTCTAGACGTCGCCTCCTGAAGGGCCTCCCTGACCCCGCGAACTTGTCCTCCCCACAGCCCTGCCTTAAGGAGAGCGCTCACTCCTACCCGCAGCAGGCCAGGCTGGAAGTACTTTAAAGCCAGGACTCGCGCTTACGAGCCAACGTGCGCCCCCTCGGGAGCTCGTTAGCACTGCCGGCTCTGGTCCCTCCCAGAGATGGGATTCAGGAGGCCTAGGGTGGATGCAGCGTCTGCCTGGTTTAGACGCATCGCGGGCAATTCTGACACACGTGGGTCACGGCCATCCCCTGAGCGACACTGCCTGAAGGACCTGCTCCGGTGGCCAGGAGCTCAAGGGCACAGATGCTACGAGCTTCCGACACAGGGTCCCCAGAGAGGATGCCCAGCCACGCCCCTGCAGGATGGAGCCCTGGGAGGAAGCTGAGCCCTCGCCCTCCCTCGGCCAGTCCAGCGAGGAGGGGCCAGAGTCCACCCTGCCTGCCCCAGCTCTCCCCGCTCACTGGTCCGACAACCACCCAGCAGGGACTCAAGTGAGACGTCTGGGCTGGCCTCCCCTGGGCCGCTGCTGTCACGGGGAGCTGTGCGGCCTCGGCCACAGGCGGCCTGAGCCTCGTGCACCAGTGAGCTGGGCAGCCCAGCCCTCTCCTTCCCCACAGGGAGTGGGGCAAGCAGCCCTTGGCAGGGCCAGCGCCCGTCTCTTCTGCCCACGAGGGACGGCGGCACGTGCCGTCGGCAGGGTGATTTCTCTCGGACTGATGGGGCCCCAGAGCTCCGATGATCAGAGCGCTTAGAGGGGGCATCTGTAAGCTGTCAGCCGCCGTGTGCACACTGCCCCATTACCCCGTTGTTCCTGAGGCATAAATAACCACTACGGGCTGGCAATGGCCCCCAGGGGTGCGCAGAGCTGCACAAACAAGGGGATTTATGTGGCGTGGCTCCTTGGGCCTCCTGCCCGGTCATCTGTGCTCCTCCACAGGGCTGGCCCTGCTCAGTGGCCCACCCATCAGGCTACAGGGCCGCACCGTGCCAGCGTCCGAATCCCAGTGTCTTTGGCCCTTATTTTTTTAAATAGATTTATTTATTTATTTTTGGCTGCGTTTGGTCTTCGTCGCTGCGCGCGGGCTTTCTCTAGTTGCAGCGAGCGGGGGCTACTCTTCATTGCGGTGCACGGGCTTCTCATTGCGGTGGCTTCTCTTGTTGCGGAGCACGGGCTGTAGGCGCGTGGGCTTCAGTAGTTGTGGCACGCGGGCTCAGTAGTTGTGGCATGCGGGCTCTAGAGCACAGGCTCAGTAGTTGTGGCACACAGGCTTAGTTGCTCCGCGGCATGTGGGATCTTCCCGGACCAGGGCTCAAACCCGTGTCCTCTGTATTGACAGGCGGATTCTTAATGACTGCGCCACCAGGGAAGCCCTGGCCCTTATCACCATGTGAATCAAGCAGGCCCCCCCGCCCCGGGGGAGGCAGCTAGCACGCATTCCTTCAGGCCTCCTGCAGGATTACCTGGGAGGGATGTGACTTTTCAAACTGTGGCTGAACTTCTGGTGGGCAGCGGAGTTGGGTGGGGTGAACAGAGCGCTGACCGTTCCAGGCCGTCCTTCAGAAGCACCACTATGCCCCACCTCCATGCTCTGCTGGGCCCAACCCTCCCTGGAATGCCCTCCCCTGCCTGAAGGAACATGGGCCCATGTCCTCCATCATCAGGATTATTCTGTTTAGGTCATGACCTCTCCACCTCCTCAAAGGCAGCATCTTTTCCAGAAGTAAAAATGTCAAGGGCCAAATCTAGATATTCCCATGATGCTAAGTCTTGCCTCTGCATTGGCGATGCCCAGAGGACCACTACAGAGCTCAGAAATGACTGCCAGGATTCCTGGCGTCGGGGCAGAAAATTGGATCGGTGTTGCTGATTTTCTCAAGGAGAAGTTCACGGTCGGGAGTCCCGTGGATCTCAGCTGCGGAGCTCCTGGGCAGCAGGGCTGACTTCTTTGGGTGGAGGCGAAGGAGACTGGTCCTTCCAGCCTTCTGAGCGATCCCCAAATCTTTGACTGTCCTTCCTTCAGAATGGCAATTTTGTTCCCTGGGGCGCATGTGGCCATGTCTGGAGGAACTTCTGGTTGTCACAGCTGAGCGGGTAGAGGATCCAGCTGGTCAAGTCCAGGAATTCTACTCAACATCCTACAGTGCACAGGACCCTTCTACTCCCCTGCCACACCCACACACAGCAAAGAATGATCTGGCCCCAAAGGCTGAGAAACTCTGGTCTAGAACCAGCTTTTCTCTGCATGCCTTAAGGGAGCAGAACAGGAATGACAGGTGGAAATAATGGGCAAATGGGTGCCGGCTCATTTCTCAGAAGAGCTTCCTAACACTGAGACTTCAGAACCGTGGCCTGGGCTGACTCAGGAGGTAGTGAGCTCCCCGTTGATGGAGGCATTCAAGGTGCAGCTATGCCAGGAAGGGACTGCGGTGGGAAGGATGCTGGAGTGGGAATTAGGAGACTCAGCTCTGCCATACCCTGAGGGTCTTGGCAGGTCACTCACAAAATAAAGCAAAGACCCTGATGAGCGGTTCTCACCCAGGAGTGGGGAGTGCTCCTCGTGCCCTGGGTGCATGGATGCTGGTGATGTCCTGAAAGGCCCAAGCAATGGGCAGCTGCCCCAGATGCTGACAGCACACCCACGTCATCAGGAGACGTTGGGCCAGAGGGAGGACTTTGGATTGTAGGATTAAGGAAGGTCCGAGCCTGCCCTGTACTGGGAGCCTGCAGAGCCGGGAGGTCAAGTTCTGAGTTCGACAGCAGTACTGGAAACTTCTGGGCAGGGAGCTTCAAGAGGAAGAGGCATGGGGGCACTTGAATCTTCCCAGGAAGCTCTCAAGAGTGCAGGAGGCTTCTGAACTGCATTAGGGGGCCAGGGGCATCTGCCTTTTCACCCCAGTCGGTTCTTCACAAGACACATTTTCCCAGCATCCCTTCCAGGGAATGGTCTCTCTTCCAGAAAACCAGTCTGCACCCTTTACCAGACGACACGTATGGGGTCACCCAGAGTGTCTCCCTTTCTGCCGTGGAAGCCAAGGAGCTCCAAGCCCCGTCGCAGGCTCTGCCTCTGCTCTACGAGAGTCCCTGTTTCTCCTCACGTCTCCACCTTGACTGCCTTGTGCCTGTGAGCCCGCGTTGCCTAAAACAATCACAGGAACAGGGATTCTTCTGGGGCTCGTGGCAGCTGAGCACGGCTCTGAGATCGTTTTAGGCACGTGCCCCCGGAACGGCCCTGTGACGTGGTGCTATCATTACTTCCGTTTGTAGAACACAGACATGAGGGATGATTTTATCTAGTGCCTCACGACCTTCTGGGAGCAGCTTGGGGTTTGCGTCGGGAACGTGAACAAATGCTGGATGGCTGAGGCTTCCGGATGCTTCTGGATCCCTTTCCACAGGGAACTGCATCCCTATCTGACCTTAAATAGGGACCAGTTCTGCGCATTCCATGGGCAGGTCTGAAGGACTGACCGTCACCAGTCCCAGGGGCCAGGGCAGCGTGGAGGGGAGGCCCAGCATCCCGGGGAGGCCGCCCTTCCGGGCACCCTGGCCGCATGCCTGCCCTGCACTCACCTCTAGCCCCAAGGAATCCCTGGGGGGTTATAACTGGATCCTTTTGTAAGGAGAAGGACTGGAGCTTCCCACAGCTGAAGGGTCCATCCCAGTCGCAGCGGGGCAGCCGGGGAGCAGGCAGGACGTGAACTTGGATCCACCTGAGTCCTGCCCTCAGCGGCTACTAGCAACCCAGTGGGTCAGCGCTGCCCTCCCACTTTCCTGCCTTGCAGGGCCATCCAGACACTCTGGCTTGGCCAAGTAGCCAGACCACCTCAGCAGGCCTTAGGGAGAACCCTCAGATCCCACACACACGCCCCGAAAGCGCAGGACAGGAATGCCCAGCGAGGAAGATGGACGCACAGGCAGGAGCGCTGGCTGCTCACGAGCACACAGAGACAGCTCAGTGCCCGGGACACCTGTGACCAGCTCTGATACATGTCCTGGCCACTCTGTACAGCAAGGGTGTTGGAGCCAAGTGGTGAAACCTTCTGGAACCAGGAAGAACCAGAAGGGACTGCACATGGTTCCCTCAATGTGGAAATCCACGGGAAGGGCCCTGACCGGAACTGGGGCCTGGGAATTAGCGAAGAGCTTTCCCGACCTCGAGACCAGAGGCTCAGTGCCTTCCAGAGGAGGGTGTCCACAGGCGCCGGCACCGCGAAACTGGCCCTGGACACTAAGTGGGGTGGATCCCCCACTAGCCCTGTCCCCCAAGGGAGCCAGGCTGGGTGGGGGGCCTCGGGCAGGGTCTCTGGGGAGCAGGTGGTGAGAGGCCGGGGGTCTGATGTCAGATGTGACACTAAGACCTGCAGAGGCGGTGCTTCCTGCTGACACCCCCACCTCTAGCCCTGGAAAGGCCACAGGACGGACATGTCCGAGGGTTTCACCAGGACTGGGCCCCGTGCACGGCCCAGGACAGGAGGACGCAGCTCAGACCCGGGCTGCCCAGGGCAGACGCAGCCCTGGGAGGCACAGTCGAGGGGCTGACCCTGGCAAGCGCAGGGGCCGGGGGCCAAAGAGTGAAGCAACCCCAGGCCCGACTGGCTTCTCGGGCCTGAGCAGAACGTCCTTCCCAGAGGGTGGCACAGGGTCCAGGGAGGTGACCCAGCGAGGGCTGGGGGTGTCACAAGGGCTGACACTGTCACCGCCCTCTGAGTCTGCAGGACACCTCCCAGCACGGCCACACTCCCAGGAGCAAACTCAGACTCAGCTCCGGACATTCCCCAAAAACTGGAGGCGTCTCAACTTCCGAATTGGACCAAGAACGCTCCATGTCACAGCAGGCACGGGATCAGGGACCCCGGTCGGCCTTTGCCATCAGGTCTCAGCGTGGCCTTCCCGACCCCAGCTCCGCGGGAAGGTCCCCACCTCTGGCCTAGGGTTTCCACGTCTGCCAGCCACGGTCAGCGGCGCTGTGCCTGGGCCCTCGCTGCGCACAGGGCCCGGCACACGGTAGGTGCCCAGGAAGTTCGTGGTGACCGAATGAACTGCATGAGGCACTGATGGATGCCGTCCCCCATCCCCACCCCCAGGCAGGGCTGAGGGCGACACTCACAGCGCAGCCATCCACCAGGGCGCGAATGTAGGGGCTGTTATCGTAGGACATCTCCTCATCGTTGGAGCCCAGGAAGCGCATGGCCTTGTCGTAGCTGCCCGTGGCGGCGTCCTGCCAGGCGACCGACTGGTAGCAGTTATAGGTGATGTTTTGGTGGGCGGAGGCGCTGAGCAGCCGCAGGAAGGTCATCTGGACCACGCCCACGGGGTTGCCTTCAGTGTCCACATAGGAGAGCTGCAGGGGCACAAGAAGGGGCGCTCAGAAGGGAGGGGACACAGGCTGTGCAGAGCCCCTCGTCCACACGGCCGGAGCTTCCAGAGCTTCAGCCACTCGCTGTCTCCTCTGGAGCGTGGGCCACGCCAAGAGCCCCACCTGGAAACCTGCTGCAAGCCCGGGCCCCGGGCCCCGGGCCCCAGGCCCCAGGCCAGCATGCACTGGGCTCTCTGGGGGGTTCCCTGGAACACTGTGAACCATGCCTCATTCCTTTCAGGGACCTAGATAACCCGCCCACTCTACTTTACCTGCTTGGTCCCTACTCAGCCTCCAGGGTTCAGCTCATGTGTCTCTGCCTCCAGGAAGCCTGCCAGGGTTAGGTGCCCTCACCCACCTTGGCCCGGTTCAGTGTCCACCCTTCCTACTGGCTGTCAGGCCCTCCACACCAGCACTGGACGCCTGTGTCAGAGGCACCTGGGGCCCGGTCTGCAGCCCTCCCTGGACCGTGAGTACCCTGAGGGCATGAGCTTGGCATGTACATCCCTGTCACTGTGCCCCGATGCCGGAGAAAAAATGGTGCTCGTTAGATCATGCGAATACATGGAAACCACGGGCTGACCTCTGTGACGTACAAGGACCTGGCTGGGGCCATGAGAATTGGAGACAGGAAGGGCAGGTGGCTTCGGGGAGGAAGAGGCCTGAGGCATGGGGTCTTGGCCAGCAGACAGGAAGGCTGGCCTGTGAGAGGGTCACAGGACATACGGCCAAGAGCCAGAAGCCTGGAGGGACCAGGCACCATCGTGGAGGCACAGGGGAGAGGCCCTTCTTGCCCCTGCCCCGGCATGGAATCCAGTGGAAAGCAGAGTGGGCCGCGCCGTGGCCTGGGGTGGTCAGCCCACACTGAGCGGGCAGCCCGGGGCGCTCCGGTGGCAGGAGCCTCGCTGAAAGCCCCGCTCTCTGCCAGCAAACCCAGGGCAGCACCGGGAGACAGTGTTGGTTCTCCAGTGGCTTCTCAGCATCGCAGGTCGGATGCACGCGGGGCTGAGAGCTCAGCCGGGCGCGGGCCAGTGCCAGGCGTCCCGAGAGACAGATCAGTTCCTGCGTCTTCTAAACTGCAGCTTTCTGAGCTGCTGGACACAGCAGGGGCGGGGACAGTCCTTAGCCCCTGGGACGAGGCGGGTCTCTCCTCTCCCTGAAGGCCCTCAGCGTGAGAGGCCAGGCTCTCCTCACACACCCAGGAGAGCAGGCTTGGCCCATCACGTCTCCCCGTCAGACGATGCACAGACGGACGTCAGGATCTGAGACCCGCGTTTCTCCTCCCTGCTCTGTCTCGGACCCTAGCCCCCAGCCTACCCTAAGAGAGCCGTCCTGAACACACGAGGGAGAATTTAAGCCGATACTGTGCACGTATGTATAGAGATGTCTACATAGTTAGAGCTGAAGGCAGTGAGCCAGGCCTGGGATCCTGCCCTTGCCGCCGGAGCTGGGGGTAGCGCAGAGCTGCTGGCCAGCTCCCCACACGGCCACCAGACACCGACTTCCAGCCGGACCTTGAGGAGGGAGAGTGAATACCAACCGCAGTCTGGGCCATTGGCTGTTCCTCCTGGACGGAAGGCGACTGACTGTAGGAAGGACGCATGCGCAGAGAGAGGTGGGCAGTGCTGGACGCAGAAGGACCTGAAGCCCCCAGTGCCGGGCAGGTGGAGGACGACAGGCACGGCCAAGTCCCGCCCCACGATGGAGTCCCAGAGCCCCGTCATGAGCCCCGCCCTCCCAGGGGGAAGCAGCTCTGCAGTATCACCTTGACGTGGGGCGCCCAGGGCAGCCGGCCCAGAAAAGCACCTCTTTCTTCAGGGAGGGACCTGTATTTACGCCCTGTCCACTCTGATGGTCACAGGCCGCTAGAAATGATGCCGCAGGAGAATGCCAAAGACGAGGTGATGTTTCCCCTAGACTGTCCCTTCACCTCCATCCTTGGTCAACTGTCTGCGAAACAGGACCCAAGCAGCAGACAGGCTCTGGGCTGGCGGCTGAAGTGGGTGTTCTCTACCTGCTTCCACAGAGCAACGGGGTGGGTGTGCGGGGTCCTGTCTGGAGAAGGCCACCAGCACGGCTGCAAAGGACCACGGCCCCGGCTCCTCCTGACCCCCCCCCCCCCCCC
>NW_020175018.1:17346849-17412291 GCF_003031525.2 Neophocaena asiaeorientalis asiaeorientalis
GCGGCCCCGGGCACTGCCTCCCTGAGTGGGCGTCCACTTCAGGTCCTTCTGCCTGCCAGTGGCTCCTTCCCGAGGACAGCACCGAGGAGGTGAAGGACAGGAGAAACAGCAGGAGAAAAAGGGGGGGAGGGTGCTGGAGGTCCCCACACAGAGACGAGAGGAAGTCCCCAGACATGGCAAGGTGAGCGCAAACCTTCAGTGTCTGGAAAGAGCCGCAGTGACTGGGAATCAAGGATACGGGCCGTGAGATATTAATTGAGCACGGAGTACCTCCGGGCCTGGGAACAGGGGGTCCCCAAGTGCAGTGGGCAGAGGCCACTGGAAGGCCCTACTCTGAGTCCTGGGGGAACGTGGCCCTGGGACCCCCCGGGGAGCCAACTGAGGGCAGAGGGTCGGGCCCGCAAGTCGTGGACCCGAGAGCTGGCTTCTGAGTGAGAAGGACGTCCTTCAAGGATGGCCCAGGTGGGACACTAGCCGAAGAGTGAACGCAGGAAGCAAAGGGGGCTCTCGTGGCACCTGAAAACACGGCCACATCTGGAACCTAGTCCTTGAACTTGCCGGGAAGGGAGCACAGAACTCTGCACTTGATTCCGGAAACGGGCCCAAATCAAAACTCCCGAGATGCTCGGGGAAAACACCCTGCCGCGTGGCAGCAGTCGCTGGCCCCGTATGATCGGGTCCGAATGGCCTCGGCCTCTATACCGGCTAGAAAAGCATCACATCCAGATCTTTAGAGGGATGCCAGTTGCCTTTCACCTCCGGGATGGCCTACTTAAGACTGGCTCCCCAGAAGTTAACACAGGGACCAGCATGGTCGTGGCAATGCAGCGGAGAAGCCCAGGGTCCCGTCGGCAACCGAATGGCCCCTCGGCCCCCCAGCCACAGCAGGGGCAGGGCGCAAGTAGGACGGATCCTGGAAAGAACTGGATGGTGTAATGGTCCAGGACCCACTTCCTCCAAGCTGCCCGCTAGGACTTAGCAAAATAAACCCTCCACTCCTGGTGTCTCTGGTCTCAATTCCTGGCGGCACCCAGCGGGGGCTCTGAATGCCAGCTTCGTGTCCTCCACCTGAAGAGACAACCATCCAGCTGCTCCCGGCTACAGTGAACCCTCGTCAGCATGGCAGGAGGGGCCGGCCTGCGTCTGGCGGTCGTGGCCGTGGAGCAGTTTGGCCAAAGGGCGAGAGCAGGTGCGGCGCTGGGGGCGATTAGTCCCATGCAGAGCCGAGCCAGGCCGTGCCGCAAGCAGACAGCCCCGTGGCCACTTACCAGGGACCCTCGCTTGTACTGACTGTACCAGGTGGAGGGCTGCTCTTTGGGCCAGCGGGCCATTTTACTCTGCAAGATACGAAACGGGTGGGTTTAACCGACACTGTACACAAGTCGGAGGCCGTCTTACCAGTTTGCCACGCTTGAATTCACTGAACCAGGAACCCGGGTTTTCTTTGGGCCAAGAAGTGATTCTGGCCTAAACATCGAGGCGGGAGGTGGGGAGGGAGAGAAACAGAGAGAACGACAGTGTTACTTCTGCCTTCACGAGAAATGCTCCCACGTCCTGCAAACACGCCTTCTCCCCGCCCAAGCGGGCCTGCGTCCTGCCCTCACGGAGATGCAAGATGGCCTCCTGGGAGAAGATCCCTTAGGTGCACCTAACTCCCCCAGAGCTGGGCACTCGCTCCAGCGTGGACCCCTGACCGCGATGGGGACGGGGGAGCCCTGGTGCCTTCCCGGCGCGAGCACCTGCTTCACGTGCAGGGTCACAAGCGCCTGCATCTGACCCGTTCTGTGTACCCAGCACCTAGGACAGAGCCTGGCACCTCGTGACTGCAGAAAACTGCTCGTGGAGTGAACTAATGAAGGGGTGAACGGGCGGATCCTCACTCATCTCGCCCAGATGACGACAGTAATGATAATAAGACCATCTACTACTGATAGGCTGAGAGCAGACAGGCGGGCATTCCCTGATTCGATCCCCTGATCTGGGGGCGTGGCTCCATCTCCAAGGCCTCTCCCTGCGGACAGAGCGGGCAGGAGACCCTACTGCGGTCCGGCTGGGCGTGAGGCGCGCGCGCGTGGTGTGTGTGAGCCTGGTGGACAACGGTGCGTGTGTAGCGTGTGTGCCGGGTGTGTGGTGGGGTTTTCTCTCTGGGGAGAGTGCCCACAGGTCCAGCCTGTTCCCAGCTGTACCTCCGGTGCTCTGCCTGGGCGCCAGGTCCCGTTCCCCACTGCCTGGCTTCTCCTCTGAGCTGGCCTCGTGCAGGGGAGCCTGAGAAGCGGCCCCACTGGAGGAAGAGCAAGCCCAGCCTGCCCCCCCGCCCCTCGGGACTCTCCCCTCTGGTTCCAAACCTGCTGCTGTCAGCGCTGCGCCCAAAAAGCACGAAGGCCGCCTCCTCTCAGAGCAGGACCAGAGGCGTGGGCAGGTTGGCGCCTCGCCCAGACTTCTGCCCTCCAACTCCACCCCTTCCACCACCAAGGGGGCCCTGCAACCCGGGAGACCGGGCAGAATGCCTCAACCCGCCCGAGGCTCCCAGCCCGTGGGGCCCTGGCGGTCAGCACAGGTGCAGAGGACAGGCAAGGAGCAGCGGGGGTCATTCAGCGCCCCAAGCCCACCGTCCGCCTGGCTCCACCACCAGCGAGGGCTCCTGGGGGCGTCCTACTGGTTCTCCAGCAGCGAGGCCGTTTGCAGAGGACAGACAGCAACAAAAGAATGTGAGCCAGCATTTTTCCATTTGAATTTCCTTCTGGGCCTCTGCCAGATGCAAGGGTCCTGAGGTTTGAATTTCCTTGTGAACCACAGGGGTCTCGTTGCCAGGAGTGTGGGTTCCCAAGGATTTAAAATCCCAGGTAGGGAGAGCGTGAACATGAAACAGGGGTCCCGAAGGCATCCACGTCAGTGCAGAGCCCCTGTTCCTGCCGGCCCACAGGAGTGCCGGAGCTCCCCTCGGTGACAGTGAGATTTAGGGACAGGGCACCTCTCCCTCCAGAGGAAGTGGCTCTGGGCGCTGAGGCAGCCGGGAAGCCGAGGACCACAGGTTGCCCGACTCCTGCTGTGCCCAACCCTGAACCTGCACAGGTACCATGGCTGCGGCTCCAGGAACCCACTGCCCTCGGCGTGCGGCATGGGATGGGGAGCCTTCTGGGTGGGACATTACGGAGGAGGGTCTGTCCAGGCAGATGCAAAGGGCACTGCGGCCAAAGTCTCCACCATCTTCCCAGGTAGAGACCTCGCCCCCCTTCCTCACCTGTCCTGGGCCACAGTGGGCCTGGCCTCCAACGCATGCTTGAGAGAAAGCAGCACACGCCTGCCACACATGCCTGTCCCTGCACGCCATCCACATGCCACCCACACGCCATCCACGTGCCATCCACCAGCCATCCACATGCCACCCACACGCCATCCACCATCCATCCACACGCCACCCACACGCCATCCACCAGCCATCCACATGCCATCCACACGCCACCCGCGTGCCACCCGCATGCCACCCACACACCATCCACACGCCACCTGCGTGCCACCCGCATGCCACCCACATGCCATCCACACGCCATCCACCAGCCATCCACACGCCACCCACACACCATCCACAAGCCACCCACACGCCACCCGCACACCACCCACACGCCATCCACATGCCACCCACACCATCCATGTGCCATCCACACACCATCCACGTGCCACCCACACACCATCTGCACACCATCCACCAGCCACCCACATGCCACCCACATGCCACCGCACACCATCTGCACGCCCATCCACACACACTGGTTCACACCCTTCCGCACACACAGAGACCCCACCACAGAGGCGAGGACGCTGAAAGACCACAGAGGAGACTCAGATCGACACCCCACAAAATCTCCATGGATCAGAACCTCGCTAAACAGACTGTAAGGGACGCGTGGCACTCAGGAGCGACTACCCAGGAAGCTGACACTAAGAATTTCTAAAAGACGTATTTGGGTCACTTTCGCTCCCCAAAGTCCTTCCATGGGTTTCAGGTTGCTCTGAGGTCAGAACTGTAGGGTCATTTTAGGAAGGATTTGACCAACCAGTGGCGGAAATCCCAGCCCCAGGCGTGGTAGGGGGAAGATAGCCACAGCCAACCACCCCTTCAACTTCCACAAATGAGGCTGCACTAAGCCCGTCCCATTGCTAGAAATTTCTTCCTAAGGCAGATTCAAGTCTACTTCCGGAGGAACAGCCTTGAGTTTAGATCTGGCCCGTTTCTGGTTTTCATCCTTAAAGCTGCTCGCACGTGAGATACCTGGAGCGCTGGCCCGGCCCCACCGGGAGAGGAGGCAAAGGAGGCGGGTACTCACCCCCTCGGACTTCTTGTCGGGGAAGACGCACGTCGAGCCCCCGGCTGTGAAGTTGCAGTAGACTTTGAAGGAGTCCCTGGAGCAGCCTTGGTTCGGATCCACCCAGTATTCACCTGGATCGCAGGGTTGGGGTTGGGGTTAGGGAGGGAGGCAGGTGGGGGGGGTTGCTCCTTGGACAGTTCCAGAAGCAGCTGCCACATCTCAGTCCAGCAGTGCCAGCACACAGCCCTTTCTGGGCTTTGCCCAATGGCATCCCGCTGTTCCTGCTGGGCCCACGGAGTGACAGCGACAGACTCATCACCAAGAGCACAGCTGGAGCGTGAGGCCCACGGGGTCCAAGCTCTGGGGACCCGGGAGGGTGGCTCTGCCTGCCGGCGGGTGGATGGGAACCCAGAGGTGCTCCAGGAAAACTCCTAGAAGTTCACGTACTTAGGATCCGAGTCAACTGGAACCACAGGCACCCCTTAAATCTTGCAGAAGAGTTCATCCTTCCCAGAGCAAGCCAGTGTGATCTTATTTTCTAGCAGGTAGGTAGTGCTTGGCTATTAATGGTGAGAATGGGACTGAAGTTCTGGAGTCTAAGTAGTACTTTCCCAAGTACAACGTCAAAACACCAGCACGAGGACTCTTGCCAACACTGACAGCAGCTGTGGCCAACACCACGTCAGGCCCAAAGCATTTCATACATTGTATACACGTCCTCTGATAGGCACGTGTTTTAATTCCCATTTTGTAGATAGGGATCATGGGACTCCGGGTAGAGCAGGTTACCTGCCAGACAGTGGCTAAGATTAGACTAGACCCCGGCTCTGCGTGACCTCACAGCCCTGACCTCTTTCCCCGGCCTCCCAGGACGGCTTCCCGTCCTACTACGATGCCTCGTCAGGTGACAAGGGGGGACCTGCATCCCCACTGCACGGACAGGGACCTGAGGCCGAGCGAGGTGCGTGCCCGCCCAGGCCTGGGTCCCTCCCGCCACACCGGCTGCTCAGCCCCGACCCCTCCGCTTGTTCCCGGGCCCACGGTCGCCCTACCGTCGGGGAAGTCAGGGTGGCAGAGCTGAAGGTCTTTGCAGGTGCGCGCGGGGTTCTGCTGCGTGCCCAGGGGTCGTTTCATCTGCTCGAGCTCCAGCTTCAGCGAGCTGAGGGAGCCGAAGATCTCCTCCATGCCGTCCGCGTAGTCCATGTAGTCCTCACCCTCCCCTTCGCCCATCAGCTGGCTGGCGTCGATGTTCCGCCGGCTCCTGGACGCCTGGATCGGCAGGGGCTGGATGACCTCGCCTGGGGGACCCTGGGTGTGGAAGAGGGACAGTGACGGGTGGGAGAGGACGAGGCGGCCCCCGGGTGGCGGCCGGGCCGGGACCGCCAGGGCCGCACCTGCAGGGTCCTGGGTCGCAGATGCCGGCCCCTCCTGGTAGTACAGTCTCCTTCTCTCTTCTCTGTCTCTGGAAATATTCCACACCCATCCCTCGGGGCCCTGTCTAGGGCTGCCTGCTCCTGCCACACACACGCATGCATGCACACGTGCGCACACAGAGGCAGCTGGGCATACACGCACACGCACACACACACACACCTCCCCCTTCCTCTCTCGTCAACCAGACTTCTGAGGCAGAAGCGCCCTGGGCTGACCTGTGTCCTGGGGAAGGGGACAGGCCCCCCGCCCCCGCCACACACGTTTCATAACGTTTTGGGATTGAACCACACAAACAGTTGCTTCCACGATTCCCTCGGTGTTAGGAGAACCCCCATCTGGCTCCCAAGTCCTCAAGGTCTACTCACCGGCAGGCCGGGGGGTCCTGGCTGGCCTGCTTCACCCTTCGGGCCAGTTGGACCCTGGGGAAAAAGAGAAGAGAACCAACCTTGGTCACTGAGGCCTGATGTGACTTGAGTCCCCCTTGAGGTCTAGAATGATCCCCGGAAACATGTGGAGAAGGTGGAGGGGCAAACCTAACATGCTGGGGCCCCTTCCCAGTCCCAGATGTGAGAACTTGGACACACCAAGGAGGGGACTTAGGGGGACAGAGCCCTTTCTGCAAGGCAGGGAGCCTCCGTCTGAGATGACTCAGGGTAGAGGTGAGCTCAGGGCAGCCCAGCCACAGAGGAGGGGTGTGAACGACCGGCCCCATGAGTCAAGGGGGAAGGGGGATCCCAGGGTGGTTCTCATCCAAGGGGATGCACATCCCTCCCCCGGATGGCATGGGCCGGTCAGGGGCAACACCACTTACTGAGGATCCCTTAGCACCTTTTGGACCAGGAGGGCCCTGCGGAGAGAGGGGCAGAGCGTCAGCTGGTGGGCGGTCCCTTCCCCTCCCAGCACCAGCCTGCTCTTCACGCCCTCCTTGCGCCCGTGTCCCCCCTCCAAGAGTCTACGCTTGTACTTGCTTGACAGGGGAGGTGGGCGGGGGCAGGCGCTCACCCACACGGAGGCCAGGAGGGTCCCGAGTGCCCCGGGTCAGCCTCCCACCCGCCCCAGCAGGGAAATCACAGCTCAGGCAGCCAGAGGCCCTGACACGGAGCCGCTCCAGCCCTCGCAGCAGCCCACAGCAGGGGCCAGCATCGGACCAAACGGGGCCACCTTGGGCCACGTGCACTCGGGCCCAGGTGGGGCTCAGAGGCTGACTAGTTTCGGGCGAGAAGAGACTCAAGGCCGGAGGATGTCTTTGCAGTCCTGGGTCTCCCAGCTGCATGGGGGGGCCCCAGGCTGGTGACTAGAAGACAGGACCCCGACTCCTCACATCCAGGCCAGGCTGGCCCTGCTCATGCCGACGGGGAAGGCGGGGGGCCAGCCACCGTCTTTGCCGCCCCCAGGGTGCCTACCATGGACTGTCCACACGCCCTACAATGCCTGGAGACAGAGGCTGCCCCCTTCTCCTCCCCAGCCTGAAACCAGAGCCCAGTGACCCCACTTCCTTGTTTCCACTGCTTGGAACGCGGGTGTGAATTAACGAGCAGATCAACCCGTGGTGCGGGGCACCAGGGCCACCTGGGCGGTGGCCCAACCCCAGGGGGTCCCATGACTTCCCTGTAACTCTGAGGCCCATCCCCCCACTCTCCCAGGACAACCCAGGGAGCCGCGCGCCCCTCCCAGATACGCGCGCCCCTCCCAGATACGCACCGGCAAGCCAGGGGGGCCCGGGGGGCCGATCGGGCCCGAAGGACCAGTGATACCCTGAAAGGAGCAGAAACGCAGTTATCAGTGTTTGGGTCAGGAGGGAGCCTGTCCTGCAGCCACGCCCCTCGGTTCTCGTTGGCCTCTTCCCCCAACACGGGCCGGCCACGTGCGAGGGGAGCCCTCGCTCCCTGCTGGGCCCGGCAGGGCCTGAACACCTGCTGTGAGGCTGGGCACCCCGGCGCTGCTGGGCACACCCTGGGCGCCCCGGCGGGGGCGTGGCTGAGTGTGAACGCTGCCTTCTAATGTTCTAATGTGAACCGTCCCTGCCTGGTCCCCTCTGGCTGTTTTCCGCTCCCGAAGGAGGGGCCCCGGGGCAGGGGGCGGAGAGTGTCCTGGGGTCCTGTCTGTTCTGTCTGTCCATCCAGCCTCCCAGTGGCTTTTCCCACACTCGGAGTTTGCAGCCTCTGAGCTGACCCTCTCTCCAGGTCTCGGTGCCACAGGGAGACACCATGGACGAGGCCGGGTTGGGGGGACGTCATCCCACAAGCTTCCTCCCTGCCTCACGGCTCTGCCGCCTCCAGCTCTGTCTCGGACGTCCTGTCCTCTTCCAGGTCAGGTGCAGGCCAAGGTGGGCAAAGCACAGGGACACGTGTGAGCCTGTCACACCTGGCTTGGGAAGCGGTCATTCACAGGCTGGAGTGCGGCCCTGTGGTCCTGACATGGGGACGGGAAAGACCGGCCTGCCAGGTCCCCCCGCCCCCTGCCTCCACTCACTCCCCGCCTCTCCTGGCCGTGGAATCCACTGCAAGAAGCTCCCAGGCGCAGGACGGCGAAACTTGCAGGCTAAGGGTTCCTTGGCTGTGGTTTCCTGGGGGCTTCAAACTCCAATTAGCTACAGGGGTTCCCAGGGAAGTCTAGGGTCAGGTATGCATATACGGGGTCAAGGTGGGAGCAAGGATGTGGCTGAGCAACGCCAGTGACCTCCTGGACAATGAGCTGGGTCAGAGGGTCTTGCACAGAGTGGGGGGAAATGACCTTCACTTCTGAGGTCACTAGGACCATGAGGGCTAATGTGGGCCCGGGCTGGGCTCCAGTTCTGCCCCAGGTTGCTGTCACCTGGGCGAGCCCGTGCCCTCAGCTGTCCCCATCTTGATTTGATGGACGCGGGGATGTCCTTCCAGCTCTAACGAACCTCAGGTCTTTGGACACAGAGCCAGCATCCCACGCACCTGTTCTCCCTTAGGGCCAGAGGAGCCCTGCGGGCCGGGGAGACCACGGTCACCCTTTTCTCCCTGTTCGCCCGGAGGTCCGATGAGCCCGATCAAGCCTGGGTGTCCCTGTGGGCAAATGAAGGGGCGTTGGCGGTGGCGACACCTCCCGTCCAGCCACGTGGGCCAGCCAGACGTGGCAGCACATCTTTGCATTGGGGGCTGCCTGGAATGGACACAGGCCCAGGGCAGGTGCCGTCCACGGGGCCTCGCAGGCCCCCGACTGAGGGCAGGGGCCGGGTCTCCACGTCACATGCGTCTGTTTCCTTCGTGTCCTCACGCTGAGCGCGTGACGAACGTGGGGGAAGAGCAACAACACCTTGCTGAGTTTGAAACCACGGGTACTTGCGGGGCCTGAGTTTCAACCACAGAGTCCCCTGGAGCCCCATCTCACCTTTTCCCCTTTGGGTCCAGAGTCTCCTTTGAGGCCAGGGAGTCCTGGGGGACCCTGCGGGGGAGGCAGCGGGATCAGAGTTCTCGTTCCCAATCCCGCCCTCCGCCACCACCGGGGTCTCCTCGGGAGCATATCCGGGACTCACCATGGGGCCGGGGGGGCCGTCGGGGCCTGGGGCTCCTGGGAGACCTTGCTCACCCTGAAACACAGTTGACCCTCCGGGTGAGCCCCGCCCTGGCCACCCCCGTTCCCGTCCCCACCCCTGCTCCCCTCCCTCTGTAGCCGCGCCCCCCCAGGCCTCCCCGGGGGCCACTCACCACAGGGCCAGGGATCCCTCGCAGGCCATCGGGCCCGGGCTTCCCAGGGGCCCCCTGGGGGCCAATGGGGCCAGTCTTCCCAGGAGGGCCTTCCAAGCCGGCTTCTCCCTGCAGGGCACCAAGGAGGACACGGTGGGACCCCAATGCTTGAGGCTCCGGTCACCCCAGCCCAGAACTGCTGCTCAGAAACCCCAAGGAGCCTTGGAGAGAACCCCAGATGCCCCCAGATATCCAGGGGCTGCCCCCGATTCTCCACATTCCTTATCGAGGCCGCCCTGCTCAATCCTCCACCCACCAATGTCCACAGTCAACTGTGCTCCAGCCTCCCAGCTGTCATGGCCAAAGCAGCAGTTATGGCTGGCGCGGAACTCCTGGTGGGCACGGCCGCCATGTCCTGGGCAGACGTGGGGCTGGACGAGTTCCATCACCGTCTCAGGCAATGCCGGAGCACCTCCAAGAAGAGGCCCCGCCCAACACCTCCCGGGGGGGAAGCGGCCTCGAGGGCTCTGGGCACAGGGCTGCACCCTATCCTCACCGCACGGGCACCCCACTCTCTCCTCAGCCCTGACTTGGGCACCGTCACCATCTCTGCTTCGCAGGCAAGGCAGCTGAGGCCTGGCCGGGTCAACGCCAGGCCCGAGGGCACCCAGCACTGGCCTCCCCCACTCAGGCTGGCGGGGCAGACAGAATGTGACAGCAGAGTCGGGGACCCCGGACCCAGAGGCGCAGCCAGCCCGCCTCCCTCTGAGCCCGACCTGCCCCTCTCCGCACGTTCACGTATGTGTCCAGTCCCCACCCCTAAGGCCACCGTGCCAAGGCACGCTCCGTAAGGTCTATGCGTGGTCGCGGTCGTGACCACGGCCGGGCTGAAAAGCACTTACCTTAGCTCCTTTCTCTCCCTGCCTGCCTTCGGGACCTATGGGGCCGGGGGGACCCTGGAAGGAGCAAGAGAGCGACACGTGACAAGTGGGTCCGCAGAAGCTCAGTGAGGAGCTGAGGAGGGGCCGTGGAGGTCACTCCCAGGCCCTTAGCACGAGGCCCAGGGCCTCCACGTCCAGAAAAGGCCCCTGGTCGGGCTGCAGAGAGGGCACTCCAGCAGCCTCCTTTCCTGGCTGCACACCAAGGGGCCAGGTTTACTGCAGCCCCAGAGAGAGACTGGATCATTCAATTAGCTTGTTCTGACTTTTCCAAAGGTCTGACCCCGGGGAAAAGGGGTTTTTTCAGCTCCGTGGGTGTTTTTCTCCCACGAAGGCCGTTACTGATGGCGTCAACAGTAGGCTCACCCGAAACGGAGCGGAGCATCGACCTAGTGGGTCTGAGATTTGATGATGAGGCAGGAAGCTGAGCACTTCAAACGGAAGCAGTTTCCTCCTCGAGCCGCCTAGGGCCCCAGGGTCCAAGCCGGGGTGGGGGAGGGGCACGCTCCATTCAGGAGGTTGACGGGCAAGGGCACCTTGCAGCATCACTTACCCTCTTTCCCGGAGGCCCAGATGGACCTGGTTCACCAGTAGGGCCCGGGGATCCCTGGTGTCAGAGAGAGAACAGAGCATTTAGGAATCAGGGACAGTTAAGCTAAGATGTGGCAGGGCTGGGTGGGTCTGAGGCTAAGAAAAACGCAGAGTTTTCAGTCTGATTTGTCCTCGGCCAGCCCTGAAACTGCCTGTCTCTTCTTTTGCAGAATTAGCCCTAAGTAGAGGTGGTCCTGGAATCCTCTGCTCTGACCTCTACACTCAGCCCGTGGGCTGCAGCGGCGTAAGGGACCCGCCTGCCACCTGCAGTTCTGCTACATTTGGGGAACGTTCCCACCACGCCTGCCAGCACCCCTTCTGCAGAAGTGGACCCCGAGGCACAGGGAGGGCAGGTGTTGTCCTGGGTCAGCGGCTAGGGAGTGGCAGAACAGCAGACATCTCTCCGGGGGTACTGGCCCCGGAGCCGGTGTCCCGAAGCTTTCTAAACTTGAAGCAACGTTTCAGAACACTTGACATCAGGTGAGAGGCAACGTCTAATGTGAGCTCAGCTCCAGGAGCTGATGTGGAAAGAGCCTTCTGAGGAGAGCATTTGACTCCAATCGGGCAGAAACAGGTAATCCTGACGTGGAGGGGGGGGGGGGCTTCTGGGTGGGGCGGTCGAGGACGCCGCGCTCTGTGTGCAGAACCACTGTCGGGACTGTGTGTGCGTTTCCCCTTCTGGGAGGAGGGTCCCCAGCTTTCAAGGTTCCTCAGAGGGAGCTCTCGGCCCCCTGTGGTTGTTGAATCACTAATCTAAGGTAACTGGGTGTAGGTTTTTCTCAGAAATGAAGAAAGCAAGTTGTAAACCCCAAGCCCTGACACCTCCCCGAGGAGCTGCGTCAGGGTCCTTAGAGGTCCTGGGCGGACTCACCGTTTGTCCAGATTCACCGTCATCTCCTTTGTCACCAGGGGGACCGTCTTGACCCTGTGGGGCCAAAAGCAAGTTCCTTCTGCCTCCTGGATGGCACCCGAGTTCAGGCACCAACACACAACGCGTCCCCGGTCCTCACCCCAAAATCAAATTCCATCCCAGAGGTGCCGGCGCCTAGGGCGCTCAGAAGTGGGAAAGGAGAGTCCTAACAGACAGAACCGGAAAGGAGAAAACGGGGCCAGCAAGGCGGGTCATGGGCTGTGGGGACCCAGGGGCTCTGCCACCTCGACCACCTACCGCGGGGCCAGGCTCTCCAGGGGGACCGGGATCTCCGGGAAAACCGACCGGGCCCTGAAACAGAGGAAGAGAGGCATTGGGGCCCTCAGCAACCCGGCCTGGAGCGCGCTGCCCCGCGTGGCTGCGTCCAGGCTGCCGCCCTGAGCCGTCCAGCCCCAGAGCATCCCACTAGCTCTGACACTTCGGTGCCCTTCACAGCAAGGCCTTTCCAGAACATCCTCTCACGTGAGCCACACGAGCCTGAAAGCGAGCAGCGCGGGCCAGCCCTCTCGACCTCTGGAGGCCCTCAAAGGGCAGGCTCTTGCCCACACTTTTGTTCCTGGAGCCCCCGGCTGACACTGGAAGCTGGACCTTTAACCCCTAGAAGGCGCTGCTCTGCAGACCCTCCGGATGCAAAGCCGGGGCAGGCTGCAGGAGGGGAGAGGGGCCGCACAGAGCCTGCTCCATCCAGAAAGCTGCCTGGTCCACAGACATGGCCTCCGAGGCGTCCCCCTCGCCCCACGTCTCCCCTCTCCCACCTCCACTGTTTTGGCTCAGTAGCTGGTGTGGAAACCTCTACACCTCAGGAAATCACCCCAAGACCAGCGATGGTCAGGCAGCCTCTAGGGGTTGATGATGATCTAGGGGCCCCTTGGCATCTCCCAGGTACTCACGGGGCTGCCTTTGGGACCGTCGTCTCCGGGAGGGCCCTTGGGTCCAGGGGGTCCAGCAGCACCAGAAGGGCCCGACTCACCCTTCTCTCCCCTTTCGCCTTTGGGTCCCTGCGGGGGAAAGGCGGGCACCGTGTTCCCAGAGCCAGCCTCGCGGTTGTCTCGAGCAAGAAGCTTGCCGGAGGTGCGCTCCTCACGGGCACCGGGGAGGAAGGGAGCACATGCCTGTGGCCGGGCCTCGGCCCCTGTGGGTGCCAGCGGCTTCCCGAGCTCCGCCAACCCTCAGCAGCTCCCTGCGGGAGTCTGGCTCCCCTGGGGCCGTGAGGGGGCCCGAGTAGCCCACTGGCTTCCCGGGGCCTCTGAGGCCGACACCCGACTGCTAGGTGGGCAGGGTTGACTCCTGACGAGACAGCAGGCAGCGTGGACCCCGAGGGGCTGCAGGGACCCAGGCCGCCCACCCACTCAGTGGTCCTCAGGTGGAGGGAGCCCAGGAGACCTCTGTCCAACAGCCGTCTCCTGGGCCGGAGGGCTGCCCTCGGGGGGGCCTCAAGACACGGCTCATCCGACCTGCGAAGGTCTGCATGTTCCGGGTCTGGGCTGACCAGGTGACAGCAATGGGCCCCACATTTACGGAAGCCAGTGAGAGGGTCCTGGAGCGCAGACAGCTGTCCTGGGCGTCCCTCACTACCGTCTACGCACACACGTGGACACACACGTGCACGCACACATGCTCCGGACGGCTGTCCTGGGCGTCCGTCACTACCGTCTACGCACACACGCTCCGGACGGCTGTCCTGGGCGTCCATCACTAACGTCTACGCACACACGCGGGCACACACGTGCACGCACACACGCTCGGGACGGCTGTCCTGGGCGTCCGTCACTACCGTCTACGCACACACGCTCCGGACGGCTGTCCTGGGCGTCCATCACTAACGTCTACGCACACACGCGGGCACACACGTGCACGCACACACGCTCGGGACGGCTGTCCTGGGCGTCCGTCACTACCGTCTACGCACACACGCTCCGGACGGCTGTCCTGGGCGTCCATCACTAACGTCTACGCACACACGCGGGCACACACGTGCACGCACACACGCTCGGGACGGCTGTCCTGGGCGTCCGTCACTACCGTCTACGCACACACGCAGACACACACATGCATGCACACATGCTCCGGACGGCCGTCCTGGGCGTCCATCACTAACGTCTATGCACACACGCTCGGGACGGCTGTCCTGGGCGTCCGTCACTACCGTCTACGCACACACGCGGACACACACACACGTGCACGCACACACGCTCCCTCGCCACGGCACTCCCGCTCTTTTCCAGCAAGATGGTGAGGTAAGCACAAGAGGAGACGTGACTCCCATTTCAGGATGGGGAAACTGAGGCAGAACAGGAGCCTCCCACCCAGGACCCACCCACGCCGCATCCCCCTCCTCCCCCAAAGCCCACCCACTCACCGGGGGGCCCCCTTCGCCGGGAAGGCCAGGCTCTCCAGCTTCGCCGGGCTCACCCTAAGGAGGAAACGTGATGCGGTTACAGCAGCGACGAGAACAGTGGTTCCAACGTCCGGCATTTAGCGAGTCGTCCCTGACACTGGGCTGGGGGGTGGTGGTTAGGGGGCCGGGGGTGAGACGCGGTCACTGTCCTCTGAGGGTTCCCAGGACTGGAGGAGAGACAGGTGAGGGACCCAGGGGTAAAGCGACAGTGACATACACAGGCACGTGACGCACGCGGAGCGGGCGCGGACGGTACGTGGGGGCATTAAAGATGGCTTTCCCCAGGAAGGGATGCTGAGGGTGAGCTTTGGAGGACGACTGAGAGAAACCAGGTGAAAGGAGGAGGGGGACAGCTAGGCAGATCCGTTTGCCGGCAGGCGGGACAGAGCAGGAAGGGCGAGAGTGGCGGCGGCCGAAGCTGGGACGTGCCCTGTGGCGGGTGGGGAGGGCACGGGGAGAGCGTGCTGCTCTGAGCAGAGGTCGAACACCATTCACTGGTGGTCTCAGCAGGGGCGTTCCTCTGCGGTTTTCCTATCGTAAAACATGAGCAGCGATGGGAGACTTCTTTCAGCCGAATGGCCTGATGTCAGAAAACAAGTTCTGGAACGGCGTGAAAGGAGTGCAAACACAGGGGAGCACATCCATCGCCTTCCTCTTACCCCCGAGGAACTGGGATAAGTGCTTTAAAAGTAGTGCAAACTCCTGGGCCCAGGTGGAGTCAGACTCTGGCACCGTCTCGCCCGCTGCACGCGTGCACGCACGTAAGGCACGTACACACGTGTGCACGGGCATATGTCCAGTGTGCTCGCGTCATCTCCAGGGCCCAAGCCCTGACATTAACCAGATCAGATGGAGAGGACCCGGGGCTATGAGAAAACAGGATTTGACAGAAACGGGAGTTGAAAAGGTAGCAACTACACACTTCAAGGAATAGATAACTATGTCTATCAGAGCCAAATCTCAGAGGAGGAGGTGGCGGGGCCTTTGCTGGTGGGTGTTATCATCTGGAAAATCTCCTGGGTAAGGGCAGGGCTCCCAGGTCCATTGCACACATCTTCTAAGTTTCAAAATGCATCTGGCAGGAATGGCCCAGCAGTGCACCGTGTACGCGGTGGACACACACACATGGGTACACGCACGCGTACACGCACACACGCGCGCATGTCATACACCGGGACAGTGACGGGGCGTGAATCACCTTCTCTCCCACTGCACCAGGATTGCCTATTCCACCTGGGGGGCCTTGCGGCCCGTCAGCACCTGGAGCTCCGGAGGGTCCTCGGGGGCCGGGGGGACCTGGGGGACCCTGGGAGAAGAAGAGCCATTGAGCCCAGAGGAAACACAAACGTCTACCAAAACAGCAACCAGCCACCATGGCCAGGTCTCCACGAGCCGGTGCCACTCACCATCTGACCCACATCTCCCGTCTCGCCCTTCTCTCCTGGAGGTCCCGGCAGACCCTGAGAACAGGAATTCATCAGAAACTCGGCACGTGGGCGTGGCTCTATCCCCCCAGCACACAACTTGCACCACCTCCCCAGCAAGACCCCAAGCCGAGCATTCAAAAGGCTCAGGATCGTGCTTTTCAACGTACAGCTACATATGAGCACGTCCCCCAAATCCCAAGTTTCAGAATTAGCGCAAGGGAAGAATTAGAGAAGTATGCAAAGATTTATTGACAAGGTGCTTACTGAAAGCGTCCCATAAAACAATAAACCCTAATGAGCCACCAGCAGGGAAATGTCTGAATCAATTATGTCACCACCATATGCTGGGACACGAGGTAGTGACTGAGAGTCACGTTTTCAAATATAAATAAAAAGTGATGTGTTCCAAGAATGTTTAATGACATTTGACGCGACGTGTAATATAAAAGGAAGCGGGAAAAGCTGGATCCAAACTCTCTATACACGCAGCGCGAGTTGCAGTTTGCAAAGACCAAACAGAATCACGCACGTGTGTGTGTGTGTGAGCACAGGCGTTCAGGAGGTGTGGAGAGGCACCACCACGTGCTGAGAAGCCGTTTTTGTTTCCTTTTCTAACAGTTTATCTGTAGTTTCCAACATCTCTACAATGAGCAAATTCACAAATGGCACCGGTTAAGAGAAGTGAATATGGGTGTGTCGGCACGTCATGTATGGAGACGCCCCTGAAGCCTTGCCTTAGCTTTCAGAAGACAGGAGGGAGGGGACAGGAGGGCCGGGCAGGGCAGGGGAGGGGAAGGCGTCACAAAGATGCAGGAATCAGCTGACGTGGACCCCCAGCCACCGTGCAAACTCTGTTGTTACCTGCAGCCCCACGGGTCCTGGGGGACCAGGAAAACCTCTTGGACCTTCATCACCTTTCTGCCCAAAAAGGCCCTGCTGGCCACGAGGACCTGGCTCGCCGTCAGCTCCCTACAGGGAGATGGTTGAGCATGGTGAGGGCCAGGTACGGGGCCACATCAGCTCGAGGGATGGGGACTCTCTGATACTCACAGAGGGGCCTGGCTGTCCAATGGGGCCTTGAGGTCCTGTGGGCCCAGGTGGACCCTGTGGGGAAGAGACAGAGAGAGTTGTTTTCTGAGTCACAGCTCAGGCCGAAGGAGAAAGGCCAGCGCGCGCAGGGGCTCTGCAGCCAAGGTCATCGGGGCCGCACCCACGCTTGGCCGTCCTGGGCCAGGCTGCCGGCTCTGGAATGCGTGATGCTCTCTGTTCAACCCTGAGCATGTGCTGTCAGCGGCGGGGGGACAGCCACACCGACGTCCTGCCAGAGGCCACCGTGCATCACCTCGGCCCCCACCACACACCCATGACACAGGCCCCAGAGGCCCCATTTTAAAACGAGGACCGTGATCACGTGGCTCAGCCGTGGCCGAGCGAGGGACTGATTCCAAAGCCCACACCCGGCAGCACGGTGCCTGCCCCCAAGCACATTTCACTGTCGGCACGGGGACAGCGTGAGAGAGGCCAGCACGCCGTCGCTGTCCCGGGGAGCCTGCCTGGCCCCGGGTCAACAGGGACGTGGTCACTGTCTGCCTGGGAACAGACACGCCCGGCGAAAAGGCCCGCAGTGCAGGCCTCCTCCCGTGGCCACCGGGCGGAGCTGCCAGCCAAGTGACACGCCGTTTGCAAGAACGCACCAGTATTTCTAAAGCAGAATTTTTTTTTAAGGGAAAATTAAGAGGCATTTCGTCAGGGTGCTGCCTCTGTCGGAACACCCTGCAGCCCTCGGCATCGGAGGGCGGTGATTATGTCTGTGGGACCGAAAACCTCAAGGACAAGAACGCTGAATCTGCTTGACTTCACAAAACCTGTGAGTGCTTTCTGCTCATCTGTCAACAAGGGATTCTCTTACAGATACATGTGACATGCATACATGTGCACCCAACACATACCTGTGCGTGCACACACGCACGTAGGCGCACGTACGCACACAAGATTTCAACAGGGAAGGGAAGCCCGAAGCCCAGCTCTGGCCCATCAGTTACCGGCGTGAATGTTGTTATGTTAAAACGGTCGTTCATGTCAGTAATGAGTGTGAGCCACACCGAGCACGTAGCCCTGTGCCGTGGCTCCACTGGTGGCCCTGCATGTGGCCCGTGTGGCCCCTTACCTGTTCGCCTTTGTCTCCCTTGCTCCCCTTCTGTCCCGGTTCCCCGATCTCCCCCTGTGGGAACACGTGAAAGACCCATCAGACGGTCCAACGATCGTTTGCACGTCATCTGCTCCCCTTAATTAATTTTTCTTGGACAGTAAGAATAATCTCCTCTCCAGGGGGCCCTATAACTTTCCTAAGAAGAAACGTTTCCATATATTAATTTGATTTCTTTTTTAATAAGAGAACTAAAAGGGATGAGGCCTTGATCTCATGCTTCGCAGGACTGTACCAGATTTGAAAGTGTGATAAAAGAAATCGTAATGGAAATATTTACTTTGTCAAGTTGGATGACATGACAGTATAATAAAGATAAGTCAATTACTACGCTTCCCAAGTTATTAAAATCTCTCCAGTGTTTCTGCTGTGCAGGGTTGTCTCCCACCCTGAGAGGCAAGGCGTCATCGCTGCAGAGGTGACAAAGTCGGAAATGTCACCGGAAAGTTCTCATAAACAGAAAGTGAAAACCGAAGAGATAAATTTCACTGTCTTCATTAGCTGGAGGATAAAATACAAGCTCCGGCAGTAAGAGCGTCAGGAACATAAAGCACGTTCTTAACGGAAGGGGGCCTTGATCATTGAAGTGGAGACATTTAAAAATAGACGTTGAGTAAAACCTCATTAAATCAGGCTCCACAGATTTAGAATTTGAAATGACTGAGAGCATTTTCCCGTGCTCTGGCTGCTTCAGCAAATGTCTCTGGCAACACCAAAACTACCCAAGAGAAAAGCAGCGTCTAAGTCCCCTCAAGCATGTCAGAGATCTCATTTATTACCATTATTTGTGAGCTATTCCGAAATCATCCACTAACGCCAAGAATGTCGGATGGCAGCATGGGGTCCCTCTGTCGCCAGAGCCCCTACGTCGCCTGCATCACTTGGTTTAAAAGGAACCCCCCCGGGCTTCCCTGGTGGCGCAGTGGTATGGCTGTGCATGGTCCAGGTTGGGGGACCTCACTGAATTCTTCTTACCTTATCTCCATCTTCTCCAGGGGGACCCACAGGGCCAGCTGGACCAGGGAGCCCCACGGGACCCTGTAGACCGTCTCGGCCAGCTGGGCCTTGTGGACCTTTCTCGCCCTAAAGAGGAGAGGAGATCCCTGTTCAAAGGCAGCTCCATCGTGGGAACACCTGCCACCAGCTCATCCCCCACAGAGAGGCCCACAGGCAGGAAGTGGGCAGTTCCTGGGCAGGGACCATCACCACGGTCCTAATGGATTTCCCTCGGATGCACCGAGGGTGGCTCCGAGTCCGGCTTTGTGTCACCCCTTCCCCTGCATCTCTGCATTTAATCCTCGCCCATCCTAGGAAGGGCTACTCTTTTACAGAAGGGGAAACTGAGGCTCGTTCGTAAGCAGTAGAGCCGGGATTCAAACCTCGCCGACCAGATTCCTGGGTCCGTCCAAGCCAGCGGCTCGGAGGGCCTGAGCTCCGGCCTCGGCCAACTTGCTTATTACTCTCCCGATTCCCTGCAAGAGCACACGGACCTGCACATACGTGAGCACACACACACACACACACACACACTCTCCTATCTTCCCTTCCTCATGGTTTTGGTTCATTTTCCTATTTGCCCCCTTGGTCATCTCAAATGATCCTTACTGAGTTCTTGCTTAATTTTACCAGCCACGTTCCACGCTGTGAGTGGCTGGAACTTTCTCACCCAAGCCGGGATTCCCTTCTCCCAGCAGAGGCACAGCACGAGGCGTGGACGTCGGGGAGGGGACACGGGTGGGGAAGTGAATAGTCACACAGTCACCGACTGGGGCCGGCATCCTCTCCTGCCCCCTCTTCCCCTCTCCTGCTGCACAGTTCACTTCCTGCTCCTCGACTTAGTTCGTCCTGACAAAAGTTCTTCCCCAATGAAGCCAGAAAATGCCCAGGCTGACTGTGGCTCACAGAGAACCTTCCTGCCCGACATGACACCTGACCTTTGTTTGACCTTTTCTTCTCCTGCAGCTACTCTGGAAGCATGACAAGCTTTTCACAGGATGATACAACCCTGAGAGGTTTCTGCTCAGGTATTTACTCTCTTGAAACAACGAACTCGACCGTTTCCAATCGCATCTGTGTGTGCTCTACATGCGTCCAGCGCCCGACAAGAGTCAGGGTTCTGGGGCAGAATTCCGCGGGATCCGTGTCCTGGGAGCCTCACAGGAAGGAGCAGATGCCATCAGAACTGCCGATGACACACTGATCGGATTCTCCATGACGCCCACGTGTCCAGCGTGGTTCCCATGGGGAGCTCTCGGCCGGGAAGGCAACCAGGGCCCTCTTTCTACCCATGCGCCATGGACGGGGAAACACATAAGGAAAACCACCCCTTCTAACAGAAATCAATCCACGCAGGTGTCTTAACTCGACAGGACACCATCCTCGCAGCCCGTTACCCCGGAACTCGGGCTCCTATGACATTCAGAATTCGAAAGGGAGGTTTGAGCTGGAATTTGTCTCCGTGGCTGATTGAATGCAGGGGCAGGCGAGCGTTTCCAAAATCACGTGGCAGACGTGAAACGTGGCCGGGGTGAGGGTACGTCCAGGCAGGAAGGGGGCGCTCTGGGGAGTCGTTTGGGGAAGGGGCTGGTGGTTGGCTTCCCAGGAGGTGTCTAGACAGGAAGGGTCTCTCTAACCCCCTTCATGGAAAGCAAGACTCCAGACCCCCTGTCCCTGAGCTTTCACAAAGCCTCCAGGTTGGGGCGATCACAACTGGGGTTCACTGGGAGGCCGGCTGTCAGGGGTCTGGGAGGAAGCTGCTTATCTGCCGGTCATGTCTCCCGTCCCTTCCTTTCTCCACGCCTACCCCCAGACCGACAACGCAAGCACCACCCCAAATACCCACCTTTCCCACACACTGACCAGGTGTTGGCCCGGGCCGGGGGGCAGGGGGCTGTGCACACAGGGCACCCAGAGCCTGGACCGGGGCCGACGCCACGTTTGGACACACTGTCTCCACCCCTCCCCGTGCCTGCACACGCTGGGGCCCAGATGTGTAGGTGTGACCAGCCAAGCCTGGCCCGGACGCTCCCCAAACACCCCTCCAGCTCAGGCAACTCCGGGAAAGAACCTGGCCGCCACTGTGATCGGCCCTTGGACCTCAATCAAGACAGCTGGGCACACACCACAAACTGCCCCCACGTCCCCGATCCCGTGAACCCCCAGGGAAATGCCTGGGGAGGGGACAACACGGGGGCAGGGACAGAGCTCCTTCGAGGCAGTACTTACAGGAGCTCCTTTCTCCCCAGCCGGCCCGGGAGGTCCCTGGGGCCCAGGTCTCCCTGGAATTCCGATGGGCCCAGCAGCACCGGCCGGACCTCTCTCCCCTGGAGATCCCTGGGGCAAGGCAAGAAAGTGGTTTATTTCAAAGGCTCTCCAAATGCATGGATACAACTTCCTAAAGCACCGCCTGGTCATACACCACTCACCCTCTCCCTCTAGAGC
The DNA here is from genome assembly GCF_003031525.2 of Neophocaena asiaeorientalis asiaeorientalis. Lineage (NCBI taxonomy): Eukaryota > Metazoa > Chordata > Mammalia > Artiodactyla > Phocoenidae > Neophocaena > Neophocaena asiaeorientalis. The sequence continues at coordinate 17,368,179 of NW_020175018.1, forward strand.
CCACAGTAGCTCCCCAGGGCCCTTTGCAAACACAAACTTTCTGGTCTAGCATTTGGGGCTGTGTTTCTGACGCCCTCTTCGCTCCCCAACCCGTAATTCCAAGTCGCTCTGCAGTGTCTGAGAACACATCCTCCCTCCGTGAGTCCTGGCTTTGAATGACCTCCTCTGGGACGCTGGTAGCCACTCTGCCCTTTGGGGCCTCCCTGCCACAGAGCGTCCACCTGCTGCCCTGCTCCTCCACGCTGTACATTTTAAGGCGAGGCTCTGGCCCAGGAGCGGGGCTGACAGGTGGACACCTGGACTAATTCTAGGGGTTCAGCATCGCGAGACCGCTGTTGCCTGGGGTGTCGTCCTGTTCCTGGCCCTTATCACGAGGAAAGGCGGTATTTGACTTCCCCGTCACTGTCCCTCTCAAATGGTCCATAACTCAGGGGAAGGGGGGCGGTCATTCCATGGTCCACCCTCAAACCCAGCCAGGGGCCAGGGGAAGCTCCTGAAGCCCCACTCTGTAGGTGAGTGAGGGGGCTGTCAGATGGGCTCATTTGAAGGGCAGGGGCAAGTAACACAGATGTCGCCTTTCCATAAAGAGGCAAGAACAGGGGGCCCGTGGGCGTGTCTCTGGAGGGTGGGCACAGGCTCTCGCGGCCCCTGATTCCCCCAGACCACAGCCCAGGGTCTGGAAGCTCTGGATCTCCAAGCCTCTTGTAGCTAGACTCAAAGTTGGCGGGGACCGCCTCGGTTAACAGACAGCACAGCTCTGGGGGAAAGGCCTCCCGCCTGTACTGGGTCACCTCTGCCTTGGGCAGCCCCAGGCGTGCCGACAGCCCCGCTCTCGAGGCCGTGGAGCTGTGTGTCCGTGCCCGTCCCGGCTGCTCCGGGCCCAGACCCACGCGAAGCATCCTCCACAGGCTGGGGAGCCCGTGCAGCCCTCCTCCAAACCGCCCGGCTCTCCAGCGGTCCTCACACAACACGGCCCCGCCCCTGGCCCTTCGTCACCGGCTGCCAGCACGGGCACACCGTGCACGTCCCTCCCAAGCCCAGCTCCGCCACCACAGCTTTCCCAGGACCCACGCGGGGCCAGGGCAGGTGTGCGTGCTCCCGGGCCTCGGGACGCCCGTCTTGCCTGCAGAGCAGAGGGTGGGAAAGAGGCTCTGTGCCAAGCCAGCACACTCACCGCGGGGCCTGGCGGGCCTGGGGGGCCTTCACTGCCTTTCAGTCCAAGCGCCCCCTGCAAAGCAACAACATGTGGGCGGGGCGCCAAGGGGAGACGCCCCCCGGGCTGGGCAGCCTCCAGCTCCGTCCCCCCGGCTGGCCCCTCACTCACCACTGGACCAGGAAGCCCTCGGTCCCCGGGGAAGCCACGTAGCCCTGGGGGGCCATCTTTTCCAGGAAGGCCGGTGGGGCCTGGGTCACCCTGAAATCAGAGCCATAGGTGAGTTTCCGAGCGATGCCCAAGACCAGGGTGGACAGGGAGCTGGGCGGGGCCTGGTGTTCCGGATCCGCTCGGGACCTGGGTTGGAGGTGGGGCTTCCCCGGGCACTTGGCTTTAAAAGGAACCTCTGTGTCTTGACTTGAATCATTGGTTGGCAGGTCCACGCGCTGGAGTGCAGCCCAAGCTCACAGCCGGGGGCCTGTGCGGCAGGCTGGCTCTGCGTGTGGCTCGGGGACGGATTCCGACCGGGACTCCAGTCGTCTCCATGGAGGCCCAGGCCCCCAGCATGTCCTTCGGGGCCACGACGGCTGAGCCGGGGCTGAGGGCCCCACGTCTGCCCTTCTCATGTATCTGGGGATCCTCGAAAACTGGGCTCAGGGGAAGGAGTCCGTGGCCGAAACATGGGAAGCGTTGCCTTGAAGAGGACTTGCTGCTCAAGACACTTGTCTCGAGCCTGAAACCACATATTCTGAAAAGATTCTCCACCTGAGCATGTACCTTCCCTGAGGTTCACTAAAGCTTTGACATCTTCCAGAATTTTCTCTGGGGTCCAACGTGGCAGCATATCGGTCTTCAAACCAGCATGCCCTTGGCTCCCTTTCCAAACTCAGAGAGCTCTCGCTGTGGCCAGACACCTGGCTCTGTATTATACACACACATACGCGTCTCGTTTTTCAAGCACATACATATGTACTCAAGCATATATGCATGCATGCATACATACGTGTGTGTAATTTTTTCACTATTTGATTACTTCTCAAGTTTACTTTCTTGTATGTGTTCACACAAGGGGCTGGAGAGCTTATCCTTCCTGTGTCCCTCACTGAAAAGCTGAAAACGGGAAGGCTGTTCATTTTTATGCTAAAACACAGAAATTCATAACCACCAGCTTGGGGTACCCAGGGTGGGGATAGATATTTTTAATATTTATTCTTTCACCTCTTACAGTGGGCAGTTTTTTAAAGGGTCGCTTTCTGCTAAATCCCACTTAGACACATGAGTTGTCAGGGTTGTATCCATTTCTGGGAATGGGCGTGGGCAGCCCGGGGAAAAGGCGGTCCCCAGCCCCCGTCACATCCATCCGGGCGGCAGGTGTGCTCAGCTCCCCTTCAAAGCTAGCAAAAGCTGAACTAAGTTCCTGGTTTGGGGGATGGACTGGCACGAGGAGCATCTGCTTGAGAATTACCCACTCTTCAGAAAAAAGCAGACCAAAGGCCAAAATGGTTCCTTGGGAAAGTCTACCTGGCACGGAGGTCCCGGACACTCACCTTCGTCCCTTCTTTTCCGGCCAGGCCCGGGAGCCCTTGTTCACCAGGGGGGCCCGGGGGCCCAGGGTGGCCACGCTCACCCATGGGACCAGTTTCTCCCGTGGGACCCTGTTGGGAAAAGTGTGTCAGCCATAAACCGCGTTCGAGGGACACGCAAGGGAGTAACCTTCTCTTCCTACATCTAAGGACAGCCTGGCCACAGAGGCAAAGGGCCACTGCAAGCCCACTAGACCTCCACATTCCTTTGAAAGTCATCTCCCTCCGGTAAAGATCCAGAAAGGTCAAAGTGAACCAGGTGGGTGATTTTCGACAGCCACTGCCTGGCCCTGTGGTCCTGTGTCTCCTCCCCGATGAAGTGGGGCAGGGCCTGCGTTTCCCAGGGTGTCACGGGGAAACCAGCAGAGAGAGGGAGCGGGGAGCGCACCCGCATTTCCTGGGGCAGTACCTTATTCACTGCCACATTAGGTGGGAAATTTCTGAGAAGCAAGGTGACTGAACCCTGCTGTGTGGCTCTGGGCCTGCAAGCCCGTCCTCACATTGATCTGCGGGTGATTAGAACAGCAGCCCTGGGTACTGGATCCAGGGCGGGGAATCAGGCTGCATGGACACCAAGGGGTGGGCTGCCCACGGGCCTGGCAGCCCCCATGGTGCTGCCCGCTCCGTTTATGTCCATGTCAACAGATCACTCCCCTGCTCTCTACACCTGGTCCCCTGCACGGAGCACATCTCTAAACAAGCACTACGGGCCTTGTGATGGCCTCTTGGCTGCACCCAGACCTTGAGAATGGTGGGGAACTTCCGTCCCGAGCGTGACTCTCTTTCCTGTGTGGGTGGGGACCCAGGACGACCAGTGACACCAGGGGATGCTGTATCTCACCTGAGGGCCGACCACACCCGGGGGGCCTGGAGGGCCGGTCTTGCCTTGGAAACCCTGCGAAGAGAGAGTTGGCACACTGAGATGTCCAGAGCGACCCAACAGAAGGCTCGCCCCCGCCAACCCTCACCCCACCCCCAAAGAGTGGACGTCCCAGCCCTCATTTCAAAGGGCCATTTCTCTCGTTTCATTTTGCGTGAATTTCAGGAAGGTCGTGAAGCCAGACAGATTAGTTTCACCAGCTGCTTCCCGTAGCCCTGGTTTGTGCTGAGAAATACGTTTTAAAACCGTTCATCTTTCTAATGTCACTAAGCGTTCATTTTCTGAGCAGACTTGGTGTCCCCTGTCTGGAGCCACCTCTGGCCTGCATCTCGTCAGTGACTTTGTGGAGACTGCCCTGCTGCTGTCACCAAGGCTCCCGGGGCAGGGCAGGTGGTTTTACCACTGCGTCCCTCTGCACTGGCTGAAACTGGGACGCGGTGGGGACTTGCAGCGCAGCGGCTGGGAGATATTCTTAGTTCGGCTGCACAAGAATCTCTTGCTTCTGCTCTTCATAGTGGCACGGAGACACCCATCTGGCTGCACCGCACACACTCCCCTCCAGAGGAGAGGGCTGACGGCAAAGCAACGCGACTTTAATTTCCGGCACGTCTACAGAGCATGGCACGTGCCGACAAGAGGCCATCTGCAGGTGTCACGCGATGCTGGGGAAGACGGCAGATGCTACGCCCGGGAGGATTTTAGCGGAAACTCTTTAGAGTCTGGAGAGGGAGGTGCCTCGTTGAAAGCCACAGCGAGAGCTGCAGGGTGAGCTGCCCGCGGGGCTGACGAGCGGGCGCCTCTAATCCACTGCACGACGGCCAGCGTCGTGGACCAGCCGCTGGACCACACAAACCCACAGCGGACTCGGCCCCTCGGCACATTCCAGGAGGGCTCCCTTCTTTAGGCCCAGCTGAGTTGCATGCGATGGACTAATACGGCCATGGTCAATGCAGCGTTCCCCGTAGGCAGCCTTTACAGGGTCAGAAACAAGGAATGGTGGACAGGTCGAGGGCACCTCCTGCTCGGCGGGCCGGGCAGCAGTGCCCAAGTGGAGGCAGGAGCCTGGGCGTAAGCAAGAAAGGCCCCCCGCGTGGTCCACTGCGGGGACCGTCCACGGCTGCTGAGGCCGGGATCCGTCTCTAGCCCCTCCCGAGAAACGGGCTTCGCGGTCGCACTTAGGAGATGCCATGACCTCTCGTGTCTCCGGCCTCTACAGATAGCACAAGGCAACACCCCAGGGAAGACCTTTCTGGAGGCGTCTGGACTGGCCCGTGGAGGACATGCCACCCCAGGTGGGTCTGGATGGGGGTGCCCCTGAGTCTACGGGGGCAGCTGGGCGTGGCAGGTGGAGCCGGGAAGAACCTGTCCTACTTTCCCAGCAAAAATAAGCAGCTTCATCACTTTGCCAGCCTCTTCCCGGAACAAGGCAGACGGGGAAGAGCACACACGACGCGAAACCTTCCATCTTGTCTCCTCAGAGAAGCATTAGAGAAGAAGACGCAAAGCTAGGAACGTTTTCGTTTTTCTCTATCAACAAAACAGCAAAGTAACGTCCATTTACCAGCCACAGAGCACTGTGCGGAACCCGGGATGGTACAATTAGAAGACGTTTCATCGGAACAAGCCGAAGAGGGACAAAGGGATTTTTTAAAGCAGAGTCACCAAGAACATGTTAAACATATTAAACGTGCCCGCAAAATGCCCTTTCACGCGGGGACTGCTCTTCCTGGGAGCGTCCGCCAGAGACCTCTGGCCACAAGGACACTGGGTGCAGAGACAAGGGGGCCTCTCGGCCACTCTCCACCAATCTGGTGACAAGGACGTCACCAGGCGCTGTGAGTCCCCAACTGTCCAAAGCCTGGAGCCCCAAGGTCACAGGTTTGCCCACACCCTTCCGGGGCACAGGCCTGGAGGGAACACAACGTGACGCTGGGACGAATCCCCAGTGGCTCCCGGGACCAGAACGTCATCACGTTTCCGATAAATGCTTTTCCTAGAACTAAGAAATGTGGGTGTCCTGTAAGTCCAGCTGACAAAGGCTGGAACGGGCATTGCTACAAGTCAGGGCCAGGTCAAGGAGAGCCTGTGACAGCAGAGACGCTGGCCCTGAGCATAGCCAAGGGCCCAAACTCCACCCTGACCGGCCACCTGTCCTCCTTCCTATAAAAGGGGACTTGGAAGGAACCCTCCAGGCCCCCTGCCGTCAACCCCGAGGCCGGAAGGGCCTGGACAGACAGGGCTGGGGGCGGCATAAAATAACCAAACGACAAACGGAGAATCTTCCCAACTACTTTTCCAGATCAGATGCGCATAGAACAAACCAGCCACACTCAGACTGCTGCGGGAGGAAGGAACGGCGGCCGTGCTAGGTTTTTGTTTGTGTCATTATGGTTTCACGTGTGACCTTGGACCAAACTGGCCAGGATGGCTTGCAGCCAGCGCCTGCCTTTGCACACAGAGTGTCACAGGGTGGCTGCCTGCGCTGGGCTCTCCCCGAGGCCACAGAAGATGGCCCGGCCCTCAGGGGCTTTCCCCAGGCTGACCGCCTCCCATAAGCTGATGGGCAGCGAAGGCCAGGTCCCCCAGCCCTGCCCATACTCACCGTCTCTCCTCTCTGTCCAGGGTGTCCCGGGAGCCCATCCTTGCCCGGGGGCCCCTGAAGAAAGCAAAGGAAGGCAGTTGCATTTTGTTCTGAGACGCACACACCTTCGGGGTTTTGTGCTACACCAGGCAACAAAAGCTGCTACTTCATTTCCAAGGCAATGACGGCAAAGTTACGGTGACAAGTACCACGTGGGACCCAGGGTCTGGGCACCGTCCCCCTGAACGCTCACAACCACCCTGAGGGTCACCGCCGTCTCCCACGGGGAGAAACCAAGGCAGCGAGAGGTCAGCAGCTCCCTGAGGTCCAGCCAGTGGGAGGTGAAGGAGGATCAAATGTGTCTGGTTCAGAGGCCAAACTCCTCCCTAACCCCGCCCCCAAGCAAGCGCCGTGAGGCACTAACTCCAGCCACGAGGGGTTTTTCTTTCTCAGAGGAAACATACTGTGTCTGTTGTGAGTTGAACTGTGTCTCCCCCAAAACAGGCTGAGGTCCTAACCCCTGGAAGCTGTGACCGTGGCCTCATTTGGAAATAGGGTCTTTGCAGATGGAATTAGGTCAAAGTGAGGTCTGAATGGGTTAGGGTGGGGCCTGATCCAGTGACCAGTGGATAGAGATAGAGAATTTGAAGACACAGAGCGACAGAGAGGCCAGGCGAAGATGCAGACAGAGATCTGGGCGAGCATTTGCAACCCAAGGGCGGCCGGCAGGCGCCGGAAGCTGGGAGAGGCCTGGGACGGATTCTCCCCGAGAGCCCTCAGAGGAGGAATCGGGCCTGCCCACACCTGGATTTTGGACTTTGGCCTCCAGACGGTGAGAGAACACATTTCTGTGGTTTTAAGTGACCGGGTGTGTGGTCATTTGTTATGGCAGCCCTAGCGCCCTAAGACAGTGACAACTAGAAAATCGTGATGGTCTAAATGAAAGAGGGGTCCGTGCTCCCCAAAAGCAGCTCTCTCCAGCCAGAGCTTCCGGGCAGGTCTCCCTCCCCACCCGCCAGCTGCCAGGAGGCCGCTGGAGCCTCGGGGAAGATCCAACATCTCTGGGAAATCCTGGGCCAGCCCCACAGGGAAAACGCAGTACTCACCGGGGGACCCTTTGGTCCAGGGAACCCCGTGGGTCCTTGGGGTCCGTTGGGTCCCTGAGGACAGAGAATGGCCAGTATGAGGACAGACATCTTCTCCCTAGCATCTGGGGGGTCCAGCAGCCCTCACCGTCGGCTCTCTGAGCACAGGCACCAGGCATGATTTATCACTGCTCCCCATGACCTCATCTCTATTTTTTCCAGCCCTTGCCCTCACCGATGTGAAAAGAAGTCCAGTCAGGGGCCGAGGAGGCCAGGTCACAGAACAAGGTCGCTTGGGGCAGCACGGGCCCAGGACCCAGTTTCCTGACATCTCAGCCACTGTCCCCCCAAACCCCAAGGCAAGGAGCAAATGGATGGGCTCTCCATCTCTAACCGACAGAAGATTTTACTCCCAGGGAAGGCTACCTCTGACCCCCTTTCCATTTTAGGAAAACCCTCTCCTTCGGCAGAGTCAAAGGCTAGCCTCCCTCTCCCCCGCCCACTGGGGAAGAAATGCAGGGGGGCTATTTAAGGCAGGCTGCTTTCCTGCAGATGTTCCTAGAGATGTTTCCGGGATGTGTCCAGATGCTTACCCGTTCACCCGGAGGGCCGGCCGGGCCATCGCCTCCAGAGTTGCCCTGGGAAGGGAGGGAAAGATCAAGAAAAGCTTATTATTATTTCTACTATTACTAATTTTGAGTAAAGACTCTGGCCCGTGACATCATCAGAAGTTCAGGGTCACATACTGCACGTGTGCCCTCCTGGAGGCTCACCCCACCGGATTCTCAGTAAAGAGCCAGGCCGTGGATCCCAAAGGCCACCTGTCCCCTTGCCGCTCCAGGCACACCTGACACTGAGCCGGCATCCCCGCGGCTGTGACATTCCAGGAGAACACTCTCCCGCTGTGGGACAAAGGCCACGCTTCCACCAGGGGGTGCAGCCCAAACTCATGAGAAGACGGGACACAGGCCCCGTCCCGGGGCCCAGCCGGCACCGGGCAACAGCTGAGCGTTAAGTCAGCCTCCGGGGAGTGTGATCGTGGCTCAGAGCTCGTCAGGGAAGTATGTGTGTAGCCCCCGGGCCGGCACATCTACCCGGCTCCGCACCTCGGCCAGCAGCGGGCCCATCTCCTTCGCAGGAATGCACTTTGCAAATCACATCCTGGACAGGACAGGACCAGCCCGCCTGGCCGAGGTTTGTTTCCACACTGATGGTGGAGCCCCAGGGCAGGAGGGGATCCAGAGGATCTTTCACCAGGGCAGGAAGAACTTTCTTTAAAATCCCAGCAAAGATGTCTCTGCAGCTTCCAAGCCCCTTCTCAAGAAAAGAAATGAGACCTCCCCATCAGAACTAGGGCGGCGGGGAGAGGGGGAATCTGTCCAAAGCCTGGCTGGGCCTCACCTCCTGGAGCTGCGGGGCTTCTGGCTGGAAAGTTCCACGGGGGGATGGCCCCGGGCAGCCTCTGCCACGTGACTCAACCTGACCTAACTCATCCAACGGCTGGTGGAGGAGACCAGCTCCGTCTTAAATACCCCCAAGAAAACTTCTTTCTTTCTTTTATTTTTTCAAGTGAGAAAGGCCATGGGGCACCCTCAGGTGCTTGACATTTTGGTGCACCAAAAACTTTGGTCCAGGGCTTCCCTGGTGGTGCAGCGGTTGAGAGTCCACCTGCCGATGCAGGGGACGCGGGTTCGTGCCCCGGTCCGGGAGGATCCCACATGCCGCGGAGCGGCTGGGCCCGTGAGCCATGGCCGCTGAGCCTGCGTGTCCGGAGCCTGTGCTCCGCAACGGGAGAGGCCACAACAGTGAGAGGACCGCGTACCGCAACAAAACAAAACAAAACAAAACTTTGGTCCATCCCGGGGCCACAGAGGATACTGAACATATACCTTGGGGCCAGGCTTCCCAGTGATGCCTCGGGGGCCTCTTTCACCCCGTGGACCCTGGACAAACAGGAAACAAGACAGGTCAGCTCCAATCCTCGGCGTCCCTGACGCCTCCTTCCCCACCCTGCCCCCCGCTACTGGGCATGCTCCCACAACCCGCTCCCAATCGGGAAGATGGCCCTCACGCCCAGGGTTACCGTCGGGCCTCGCTGCCCCCGTGGTCCTGGCTTCCCAGGTGTGCCCTGGAATCAGAGAAAAAGGGTGTCGGTCAGTCACTTGACACACCTGTCACTGTCTGGGCGGTGGCCCCCCTCCTGGGTGATGGAGAGACCATGCGAAGTCAGAAGCTAGGAAAGACCCTCCTCCTTATCTTTGTTTTAAAGGAAGACTTTTCAGGGTGACAGGATCCACTGTACATCCAATACACACAGCTTTATATTTCCGTACAAGGCCTGCTGAAATCCAGTTTTCTTCCTGCTGCCTGATGGATGTTAAGCATGCTTATCTGGTTTCCTTCCCACAAAGCATCTAGCCCTCCCTCCTCCCCCCTCCTCCCCCTTCATCTCTCTCTCTCTCTCAGCAGGGGTGGGGGGAATCATTATTACAAGAAAAGAGAAGGAAGTCAACCCCTTTCCTACATAATTTACTTTTGCTACAGTTAAGGATATTAGCCATTAAATTTTCAACAGGCGCTGCAAACAAACGAACTTACAATTTAATATATAAATCATGTATCCGAGAGTCATTCGCTTCTCACCTAATAGAATTTAGACTCTTTCTCTCTCTGTGGTTTTGCATTCTCCAAACCAAGGAAAACAAATGCACCGCGTTTGTTTTTTTCTAAAGCAAATATGTAACAGCCGGTAAGTGCAGTTTACCTACAGCACATGGAAGTAATGGATTGATCACGGCTCCTATATCTGCACCACTTCTCCATGCATTTTCCGGGAATTTTTTTTTTTTTTTTTTTCTGGTTTCTAACGATAAAGCCCAAGATGGATCTGTATTGCTAAAGGCCACCTGATACATTTCCTCTCACCATCTTTCATTCACTGCCAGAATCAAAACTGCTTTCTAGAGCCTCCCGTTTTGAAGTGAGTTTAATAAAACCTTTTATGATAATGAGGTGATTATGATGCTTTTTAACGATGCACTCTGGGTCTCGCTGCTTTCATTAGATGACGAGATCTTTCGGCTTCAAATAAACATTTGCCTACAAAAATGAATGAAACATCTGCTTTCTTCAAATGATGGACTTCCACCAGCAGAGACACCGTGACCCACCCGGGTGCCTCCCTGGCATTTGTGGGTGAGTCCAGCTGGCACGTCATTTCACGCCCAGCCTCCACCCAACACCACGACCCAGATCGCAGCTCTGATCTCGTCACCTGAAAGGCTCTGGGTTCCGACCTAAACTAACTGTGCCCCGGGCACTGGGAGCGAAACAGAGTCTCAGCCACGGATTCTGTCAGGCCTCCCAGGCGGTGCCATGCTCTCCAGGTTTCCTTGTAAACGAACCCAGGGTTTTGCATCCCGGTGACTTACGTCACTGAACAGAAGGTGCCCCGTCCACGGCTTCCTTAACAGAATCTCCCGTGAGCGCCTGTCCTTGTGCCCTTGCGGGGGAGGCACGGGCCTTCCCAGAACTAGCCTTGCTCGAGCCAAGATGCCCGACGCAGGCGGCGGAAGCCTCCGGTCGCTGGTGGTGTTCCTAAGGGGTTGGCTCTTCCCAGGCAGGGCCGGCTGGGACCCCGCCTCGGCCCGGGGTGCGGGCCAGTGACAGGGACAGACCGTCGACTGCTCACATGACAGCCGGCTGTACGTGGAATCCACAGCCAGCAGTACCCCAACCCAGCCAGCCCCTCCGCAGAGGCCACGATGAGGCGGACAGAAGGGCACCTGCCGGCTCACAAGCAGCTGTCAGACGGGAGGCACACGCGTGTCAGCACACACGCCACCCGTCACGCTGAGCGTCCCAGCACTTAGAAGCATCCATCGGACCAGAATGTCCAAAAGGAGAGTAAAACGACCTCTCCACTGAAGCACAGCCCGCCGGCTCCCTTCCCATCCGCTCTCCACACCAGAGCGGGGACCAGAGCTACTCTAAAAACCTCCCACGTTGCTCCCCCGATGAAAGCCTGGGTGGGTCCCCACGGCCTGGGATAAAGAACACAGGTCAGCTGTTCACCCCCCAGGCCTCGGCCTGCAGGGGCAGCCACGGCCAGCCTTCCTTCCCCTCCTCCCTCCCGCCTCCCAACTTCCGTCCCTCCTTGGGTCCCAGGAATGTCACCACCTCCAGGAGGCCTCCCCTGACTGCTGGCTTAGGCTCTTCCTCCTGGGAGACACCCCGATTCACCTGTCTTTCTTCACACTCTGGGTGCCCTCTCTGGGCGGCAAGGCCCCCAGGGCCCGGTACTTCACAGGACCTTAGAAGCACCTGCTGTAGAAGTGTATGAGCTCTCTCCAAATGGCCCCAGTCACTCTGAATTCCAAAGCCAAGGGAAGGGCGGGGGGACAGTCACACCAGTGGCCGCCGGGGACTCCTCCGTTCGCCACGGCTCAGGGGACCAACCGCGCCAGACAGCTCACGAAGCAGAGGGTCTGGCTTCCCTCGCGATGCCGGCAGGGGTGAGGGGCTCCCGTCCCGGGCTGGGCTGGCTGCCTGGATGGTCTAGACTGGCCTCAGCTTCTGTGTTTCGCCTCCAGCCTCGGGAGTGCAGAAGTGGCCTGAAGATGGACACCTGGGGCCCCCGTCCCAGGAGGCCTGGAGTCTGACCTCTACGCTCTGGGTCCCGCCGCTGTCACAGCCCCCAGAGCTGTCCCCCCTCCTCCTCAACCGTAGAGCAGGATCGGGGGCCACCAGCACCAAGGCCGTGGAACTTGTGTCTCTCACACCTTCCCCACTCTTCCCACGGTTCCCATCCAAAGTGCCATCATGTCCACGTGGAATTCCCGTGGACGACGTCTCAAATGCAGTGGCGCCTTCGGTCAAGTGCTCCGTAGGGATGCTCTGAATCCTGGGGCCTCGGCCCCTCTCACCTCCACCACCGCACACGCTGGTCACCGTCCTCCACCCCTGAGGCGAAGGGTTTCCTCTGCCCACTGACCCTCCCAGGCTCTGCCCCTTACTCAGGCCTCCTCCTCCAGGCCAGCCCTGACCCCCTACCTAAAATTGTAATTTTCCCCTGAATTCCCTCTGCCCATCCTGCCTTATTTCCTGCCAGAGCACCTGCTTCACTTACTGATCTCTCCACGGTCCCGGCTCTGCAAGGTGAGCACCCCCAGGGCAGGGATTTGGGTTTTTCCCGCAGTGTCCCCCAGCCTGGGCTCACAGAGCACCCGGGACATATGGGCAAGGCAGACACTCAACAGTCTGCAAGAACAGACAGACACAGTGACATAAGAACAAGCCTGTAACTCAGCTTGACGAGGACGAGAGAGCAGAACGGGCACCGACACTGGAAGTTCAAAACCACGGGGAAAGGACTGCGGGAAGGCCACTGCCCCGGGAGACATTTCCCCCTGGATTCCTCAGCGTCCCCACACACTCCATCCTCTGAGCCAAGGACGGCGAGGGTGCTTGCGGGCAGACAGCCTCGGAGTGGAGACCTGGGGAGATCTGGAGTCCAGGGCAGGAGAGCCAAAGTGGATTCCTCCTTCCTTCCGTGGGGAAGGTTCCAGAATAAAGGCGTCTGTCTGTCCGGAGGGGAGGATGGGCAGACGTGCCGTGAGTGCTGAGTCTCGTGACTCCAGGGTCCTCTCCTGGGTGCAGGGACATGGGGGGCCCACGGCTAAACAATGAACGCTCGGGGTCTCAGACCCGGGGGCTTGTCCGTCTGCCAGGACGTGCACAAAACGGCGGCGCTAACTTGTTCGCTGCGAGCCGGCTGATCTCGGACGCTTCCTGGGGACAGACGTGGCCATTTTCCCCGTGGAAAATGTGCCTGGGCACACCTCTCCCACAATGAACAGACGTGTGCTCCAGTCATGCCTGACCACGGCCCAACCTCTCTCTTCGGGAAAAGCTGGCATCTTTGCCATCCCAGCTCTCTCTAAATGCTGGCGGCCACACCCACCCATGTGGCCATGATACAGCCACATGCAACCCAACAATCCCTGTCCATCCCGAAGTAGATCGTTTCCTCGGGGTGTCCAGGTTTCAGACCCCAGGAACCGCGTCCGAACCTCAGAACAGGAGGAAGTGTCCCGGTCCCAGGCCCCCCTGCTTTCCAACAACTCGTTTTCAGTGGTGACCCTGGTGATCACGTGCTGACGTACTGGAACAATGGCCCGTGAGGGCCGGGGGGCATCCAGGCATCTGCCCAACCGTCTCGGCTCGGGACTGGGGAGGCTGAGAAGCACGAGGGGCAGAAGAGGGCGGCAGAGCTTGGACCAGAGCGCCACGGCCCCCAGAGCCACGGCCAGGCCTCTGCTGCTCAACGTGACCCCACAGGGCCTGGACCTGCAGTGCAGCTCCTCCACGGAAGGGCCTGTGTCACATCACATGACCCCGTTAACCGTCATGACCCCTCTTGGGGACTCTCACGGCAACATGGCGCGGAAAGCCCTGTGCTCTCCACAAGCTCAGGGGCTGCCCACCCTGTCACCCCGCGGTTCCCACGCTTTTACCAGACCCTGGACCACTTTTCTCAAATGACAGTCTTTCCCTGAAGACACTAGTCAGACTGTCCCTACCAGGAAGAACTAGACAGACAGGTAGGCAGGTAGATGATGGACACACAGACAGTTACAGACACAGACACAGACATGATGTAGACATGACATACATCTAAACATTGCAGATACAGACATAGGTATAGATACATCTAGACACCGATACAGACAAACAGGTAAAGGTCTCCCTGTGCTTATGCCATTGACCTGCACTCAGAAAAGTCCCCGTCTTTCTCTTTTGTGAGCCTGGCAGACACGTTCGTGCACGCGGATTTTGGATGGTTGAAGTCTTCCTCCCTGCTTTCAAGAGATCTCACTGTCTCTGCTCAAACGCAGTAACGTTAGTTTGTAGCGAGCACGCTGAGGAGAGGCAGCCCGTCCGTCTGCACGGGGAGGACCAGCCCGGGGTGGAGGGGACCGGGCCGGGCCCAGCGTCTTCCCCGGGCCTGCTCTGCACACACCCCACACGCCTGTGGACAGGGCCGCTCCGAGTCCAAAGGCCCAGGCGGACCCTTCCTGTCCTGTTCGGCCGAGTGGCAGTGCTCAGGCAGCCTCCCATGATTTCCCTAAGCAGTGCTCAGGGCAGCTCCTGCAGGAGGGCCTGGGCCGGCAGGGGGCTGGGAGGGCGGCTCCCGCAGCCTGAGCCCTCGGATCACCTTCCCTCAGGGGGACAACAGAGGGAAGCAAAGCGCGTGGCACCCGGCGGGGTCCCGTGACAGCGGCAGCGTGGGAAGAAGAGGAGGGAAGGTCACTTGACCCCGGGTGAGCAGAGTCCGTGAGATACAAGGCAGAACTCCTTTCCTTCCTTTTAAACTTAGCCTGGAGGGAAGGTCACTTGGGCTGAAAGAGGAGAATCTGGGTTTCGCCAGTGACCCAAAAGAGCTGGCAGGATGGCGGCTGTGCAGGAGAAAGCGCCGTTTTCTCAGCGTGCCTTCCCCTCGGGCCTGCTGCCCTTTCTACTGCGGCACTGCCCCTCCCGGGGGGCCAAGAGGCACCAGCGCTCAGTGGACAGGCTTAGGGTCGGCTGTTCCAGAGAGCAGCTTTGGCAGCAAAGTGGGTGAGAAATAAACAGGACGTGTTGGGGAATACACCCGCGAAATGCCAAGGCAACAGAAGGGGCCGCCTGAGCAGAGGCCAGACCGTCCTTACCCGGCCACCCTTCTCTCCGTTGGCACCAGGAAATCCGGGAAATCCGATAGAACCCTGAAAGAGAGTGAATCAGGGAAGAGGCTTGAGAGCTGGTCAGCAGGACGAGCGACGCTGCCTGGGCAGCAGGAAGAGTCCGTTAGAGTTCATGGTCTCGGACCGAACTCACCCACTACCCACCACCCATCCACCTGTCTACCCACCCACCACCCACCCATCCACCCACCATCCATCCACCTGTCTACCCACCCACTATCCAACTATACACCCACCCATCCATCCAGCAAATCACCCACCATCCATCCATCCACCCATCTACCCACCCACCACCCAGCATCCATCCACCATCCATCCGTCTATCCATCCATCCACCCATCCATCCATCCAACCACCATCCATCCATCCATACAACCACCATCCATCCATCCACCCACCATCCACCCATCTACCCACCCACCACCCAGCATCCATCCACCATCCGTCTATCCATCCACCCATCCATCCATCCACCCATCCATACAACCACCATCCATCCATCCATCCACCCATCTACCCACCCACCACCCAGCATCCATCCAGCATCCATCCACCATCCATCTATCCATCCACCCATCCATCCATCCAACCACCATCCATTCATCCATCCATCTACCCACCCACCACCCACCATCCATCCATCCACCCATCCATCCATACAACCACCATCCATCCATCCACCCACCATCCACCCATCTACCCACCCACCACCCAGCATCCATCCACCATCCATCCACCATCCATCCATCCATCCATCCACCCATCTACCCACCCACCACCCAGCATCCATCCACCATCCATCCACCATCCATCCATCCATCCATCCACCCATCTACCCACCCACCACCCACCATCCATCCACCATCCATCTATCCATCCACCAAACCACTCATCCACCCACCCGCCTACACAGTATTTCCTGAGCATCTCACAGACTCCAAATTTAAAATCCAGAACTGAATCCTCACCAGGCTTCCCCCTTCTCCCTCTCTCCACACTCTCCTCTCACACACCCATCTCTGCAAAACACTGGTGTTTTGGAAGAAAATGGAACATGTGCCACTCAGATTAACTGGAGATGATGTGTGAATGTCACACTTATGACATTGGTTTTCTGCACCTTGTTGCCATGTTTCGTTATCTTCCCAGAACACCTCTAAATAAAGCATGGCAGCTTATAAAGTCAGAAGTGAATGCAAATTTACGCACCGACTGTGGCCTCGCACAGCTCTTTAATTCTAGAACTTTACAAGGTGCACACAGGCAGGGATGCACTTAAGGGCTTCGATTGGACGAATATCCAAACACTTACCACGTGAGCCCCCAGTGACACTGTCTAAAGCATTTCTTCAGCACGTCTCTACTCTCCGCATGACTTAAAATCCTGACCTGAACGTGTGCTTAGACCAGGAAAAGTTGACCGATGTTCAAACCTTGAACTTCTCCTAGGGTGCTGAGCTTTGCCAAGCCACCCATGTGCCCGCCTCCCTGTTCCAAATGGGAGACTGTACAGAGCTTCAGGGCGGGAAAACCTGGGATGCAGGCTTCACCGTGCTCGGCTCAGGAGCTGGGTCACCGCCCGAGGACTGTCCAAACTGCCTGAGCAGCTTCAAGGTTCTGCCCTCATCTTCCCAAAAAGCTGCCTGAACTTGATCTATATTCTCCCCCTACTCCCGTCTCTCCCAAACTCCTCCTCTCTCTCCTCTCCTCCCCTAAAAGGACACGCATTTCAGGACAGCAAATGGGTCCATCAGCCTCTCTTCCTCCAAATACGGTGGACAGCATTGCAGTCAGCAACGACATCACGGCAGATGCTACAAAACTCCTGGTTCACAGCAAACCATCTCCCCTGCGTGGTGGCTGTCGGCTGCTGAGTGGGGGCCTTCGTGTTCCACGGGAAGGACTGACGTAAGCATTGCCATCAGCAACAAGGAAATACCTAGAGCTGCAGCCCAGCCCACGGGGCCCTTCCTCTGCTAGCAAGCGGGCTGTCCAGAGGCCTGAAGCCCAAGGAGGGCAGGATGCACGGACGCAAACCCCAGAGACCCACGAGTTCTCTTTTGCTGTTAATTATGTCTCTAGTGAAGGCAGCCGGTTATTTTTTAAGGAAGAACCATGAATAATAAAAGGCGAGATTAAAAAGAATGATGTTTTAGATGATTTGCAAAGCCTCAAGGAGCTGTTACACGTAAAATAAAGCACGATTTCCTATAAGAAAGGTTTCATCTTTCTTTTATACTCAGTTAGGAGCAAATAACTTTTGGATCTCCAGGGTGAGTTAAATCTGAGAGAGGAACACGAGTTCTGGGTGTGGAGAAAACAGTGCACAGCGGTCCCCACGAGGCCAGGGGCACTGAGGATCCCCAGGTGCAGCCCACGGGGCTCAGCTGGGTGGTCCCCTTCTCTGAAAAGGCTCACCTAACTGTCCAGGCCCCTTCCTTCTGACTTAGCCGAATTACCACAGACGGTGGTGAACGGGGCAGAACCGAGACACAGCTACTGTGACCTCCTGCTCTGTCGCAGCAGCTACGCCAGGGAGGGCGAATGGGTGATAGTGTGCGGGGCAGGGAGACGCCAATTGTCAAATCTAACAAGGGAGTTAGTACGTTACCTTTGGCCCTTGTCTTCCTGGGTAGCCGGGCAATCCTGGGACTCCGAGTTTTCCCTGCGGAAATAAAGGAGGTGAATTCCACGGCCAGCTCTGTACTTCTCTGAGAAGAGAGAAAGCCAGCGTGTCTTGGCAGGGGACTGGAGCAGGCTGGAGTCTCCAAAGGCCGAGGACACGGTCATCACGGAACGCGCCCTGCCTGGTTTAAAGCAAAGGGCCCTCAAGCAGGGATGGACGCCACTGCTGAAGCGACAGTGGGTGGAGGCCATCGCTCCAAATAAAGGGGAAGAGTCCTTTATCTGCGACATTCTGGTCAATCCTTTTGTAAAAGAGTTCCAGCCTTGGGGCAGGACAGGGCGGGATGACTGGGCCACGCAGAGCCGGTTCCTGTTCGGGGCTGAAGGTAGGGGGTAGGGGAGCAGGACGAGGGTGGGCGGCCTCCTGCAGGTGTAGGAGCAGCTGTCGGGAGCCCTAACCCCACCACAGAAGATGGTGCATGTGGGTGCCAAGCTCAGACGTGACCAGCGGGAGGAAGGAACTCTTCCAGGAGTGGATCTGGGGACAAGCGTGCTGGGTGGAGTCAAGGGGACAGGAACCACGTCAGGACTCGCGCCAGCTCCCACCTGGGGCTCAGCCCGACCAAGCCACCGCCTGGACGCCCAAGGCCATCGGGAAGAGACTGTCGCTGGGAAGCGGTCAACCTCCTGTGTCACGTACCTTCTCGCCAGGGGGTCCCAGAGGACCCGGGTCGCCATTCGGACCTCCACGACCCTTGGGACCTTCGGGACCGTCCTCCCCTCTGGGACCAGGTGGGCCAATCTCCCCCTGCAATTCAGAAAGAGAAGGTGAAGGAGACCCCCAGAGTCTCTAGCCCCCAAGGTCACCCCCCAACACCATCTGGGAGTGAGGGACCGGATCTCAGGCCAGGGCGGTAAGAGCCGCTGGGCCCCCTCAAGCAGATGGACCCTCGTCCTCGCACCGAGGAGACCAGGGCTCTGCTGAGCGACTGACACCCCTCGGGACCCACACTTAAGCCCTCGCTCCCCTATTCCCAATGACCTTCTCCAAATCAAGCACCTCTCGGCTAAAATAACTTCGGTGACTACGGTAGCCCTGAACTGCTACTTCCCCAAAGAGAGCAGAAGTGCCGTGCACTGGGGGAGCTGCTTTCTTCTCCTGAAGCCCCAGGAGGTATCAAAATGGACCACAAGGCCTGGCTGGGCCACGCCTGGGCGTCATGGCACAAGGGAGACCCACAGGGTGTATCCAGAGATGGAAAAAACGAAATGTCACCTCATCCAACTCCCCCAAGAAACAGGTGGGGAGGCCTGAGCCCACACAAGGAAGAGGGCCTTGGGGCGTGGCCAAGTGCAGCAGCAGAGGCGTGGGCTGGCCTCGGAGTGCCCACCCGGGCCCTCTCTATTGATGTGTTCCCCTCCGATCACTGGTTTCCGGGAGCAGCTGCAGAACAGCTGTGCAAACCCCCAACAGAAATGTGTGCTGCATGGATAAAGAAAGCTAATGACTCCCTTATTCCCCAGCCCCAGTGTGTCTACAGGCCGAGGACTCTCTGTCCCTAAGAGGTGCTTTTCTCGTTCAACAAAAGAATCCTTCCCATGCTTTCTGAGCACTCAGAAAATTAGGAAATGCCGAGCACTGGGCAGAAATTCCTCTCTGGGAGAAATCAAGACTGAGGAGCCTCACTGCCCAGCTGAGGGAGTGTCCCCGCCCACCCCAGCCCCGTCCATCCTCATCCAACTCCAGCCAGAGGTCCACTCAGGGTACGGCGTGCAACTGTGGAACGTCTTTTGAAAATGCGCTCTCCTCGTATGGACCCAAATGTGTGCATCAAGTCGTTGGGAAGGAAGGTAAAAGGGACTTTCAACAGCCAGACAGAGAGAGGCCCTCACAAGTGGGGAGTCGTCACCGCAGAGAAAGTTCTAGAAAAGCTGTCTTCAGGAGCAACATAACTGGGACAGGACTGTGAAATGAACCCCTCTCTTTTATTCCCCTCCCTTCTGACAGAGCCCCGGATCACGTCTGCCTTTTCAGCGTGGGACAAGGCGCCAAGTGTGCGGGCTCTCTGGTCCCGGCAGGTGCTGGTAAGGCATCTGTGTTGTGGAGCACAAGGAGGGCGGCCTGTATGACAGCCCTGTTTCCACGACAGCGTCCGTCCAGGCATGTGTACCGCTGCCGCCACAGCGGGCCCACCGGGGGTGTGGGCATCCTCTCCCTTCTGCCTGGCCTCCGCTCCTTCCGAACTCGTCGGGGGAACTCCCAAGTGTCCCCACGGAAGCAGGCAGCCGGCGTCCTAACCCCACTTCCTGGAGCGCCACCTGTATCACCTGCTCACCTGCACGAAAGCACCGCCAGCGGCTTCTGTGGGGCGCCAGCCGCGTGGCACGCGCCAGCCCTCCCCAGCACCCACCAGCTTCCCTGGAGCTGAGGCTAATCATTCATTAAGAGCCAACTAGGTTGTTGCAACCTCTGACAACCCGGCAGGAGGTCCCGGAACACAGGGGTCGTCTGGGGGTCCGACGAGCAGCTGAAGAGGTGTTTGGGGGCCAAGACACTCAGAGCGCTGATCAGGGTGTGGCCCTGCCAGTGACCGGCCGGTGGCCTTGGTCACGCTGCTACCCTCCCTGGTGAGCTGGGTCGTTTCTGCGACCCCTTCTTCTCTCCCAGACGCCTATCACCCTTCTTGACCCAAAAGAATTGCTCTGCAAACCAGGGTATCAGCCAGGAAAAAAAACAAGCTCCCCCTGACCCACTAATGCAGGGTAAGGACACAGGGCAGAGGGGCCAGGTGACCCTGTAAGCAGGGGTTTAGGACCAGGTGCCAGCTGCCATGGCTCCGAACTGGAAGCTGGGGAGGAGCTGGAACTGCCGGCGGCCCAGGAGCCTCCATGGAGGCATCACCTCTGTCCTGAGAAGCTGCCCTGTGGCCCCAGAGGGGCCTCCCGCCCAGCCCATCTTTCCCTGCCCCCGAACACTCACCCGATCTCCCTTGATGCCCATGTCTCCTTTGAAGCCCGGAAAGCCGTCTTCACCCTGCACGGGGGACCGGAGAGCGCCTCGGTCTGTATGAGAAAACCCACCGCCCAGGCCCCCCCACCCAGAGCCTCTGGGCCCCAACACCAGCACCAGGCATGCTGGGTGGAAGATTGTCGGTGCCCGACCCCCTGTCCCTTGCAAGATGTGCTCCTGTCAACCCTTTGCATTCTGCGGTTCTGGCTGGCTTTGCAGCCTTCAGTGGGAGCGCTGCAGCCCTGGTCACCCTGTTTGAGCTCAAAAGCTCTGCATGGCCAGGCGCTGGGCAGCCCAGCACCCAATCTGTCAGCATCCATTTCTCGGAGCATCTGTGTCTCGTTCAAGCATCACCATAGGCCCAGTAGCGGCGGACGGGCAGACGTTTGAGTATGGGGAGCCAGCTGAAAGAGCCCCCAAAGGGAACGGGACTACTGCTGATGGCCTTATGGGTGGGGGCAGGAAGAGCTCTCTGGAAGGGACAGGCATCGCCCGGAAGGGTCTGGGGGCGTGCGCTGTCCTGCCTGCAGGCTGGGCCAAGGACGAGCAGGTGGCCGGCGTCTCTCAGTTACCTAGTCCCGCATTCCACGGGGGAGCTGTACACATTCGTGCTATTTGTGAACCGGGGGATTCAAAATGCCAGTGGCCTACGGTCACTCAAGTTCCCAGGGTGGACCTTCCTGGCTCTTGGCCAAGCCCCTGAGGGAAGGAGGGGACACTCACCTTCTCGCCCTTGGTGCCCTTCAGACCTCGGATGCCGTCTGCCCCCTGCGCAAACAGAGAAGTGAGCAGCCACAAGCCCGAGCCTCTACGGACCCCACAAAAAACGGGCCTGACCCCCAACACCAGGGGAGCCTGAGCGTCCCACAGTCCTCTCCCACTGCCCCCAGTCTAGGGAGAGAGAGCTCTGTGGGCGTGCGGGGCGTCGCCCACTGACACCCTGTGCTCTTCCAGAAACATCTCGGTCTCTCTCTCGGTCTCTGCTTGGGGAGCAGAGGGGGCGTGAGGCCTGAGCTCGGGCTCTGGAATCAGGCAGACGGGGTCAGGCCCCCGACGTGTGGCCTCTGACGAGGCCCCAGACTTCTGCTCACTTGGGAAGAGGGGGTGATGACAACCCTCACCCCATCGCTGCTGGGGGCAGGGGAGGGCACAGGAAGCCCTGGGACAGTGCCCGGCAAACAGCAGGTGCTCAGTGAGGGGAGCTGTGTGCCATCGGGTGATATTCATTCTCCATTATTATTAACGTATAATCATACGTTACGACGGTAGCAATAATAATTATCACTTAACGACACCAGCCACTCCCACTGCCCTCATCACATCGGCTCAGGACGTTCTAATCCCCGTGACGAATAAGACTGTCAGGGCAGGACCAGCCCCCTCCCTGTCTCCCAGGTAAAACCACTCCACGCCCAGAATGGACTTGGCAGCCGTGCCCCCCACCTGCCAGCAGGGTACAGAGCCTGCCCCCGACTGACTGCCAGAAGCTTCCTCAGGCCACCAGCCCGCGGGGCCCCAGAGAGGCCGGGCCTCCCGTTCGGGTCCAGCTGAGGCTGCAGCCGGGTCCCTCGGGCTGCCAGCTGCCCTCTTGTAGCAAGACGCGTGCACAGAATCTGCAATTCTGAGCCTTTTCTCTGAGGCCCAGGAGAGCTGAGAAAAGCTGTGGAGGGACAGAGGGACGGGGCCGGACAGACGCAGAGAGCTGGGCTTGGCCTATGCCCATGGCTACATCGGCTTCAGGACAGAGGGGAGGCCGGTTACCCCGAAACCCTGACGCACTTCCAGAAAGAAGAGGGTAAGACGGCGTTGCTCAGATCCCTCCCAGACCTAAAGTTCCACCGTCTCATGACCCGCCCGAGGCCAGAGGAATGGGGCCAAGGAGACGAACAGACCAGGGTTTCCCAGCCTCGCTCCATCGCCTTCAGGGTCTGGATAGTTTGTTGTTTCGAGGCTGCCCCGGGACAGCAGCCTCTGACCTCTGCCCTGCCCCTCCAAGCCGAGACGATCAGAAATGTCTCCAGGCGTCCCTGGGGGAAGACTCTGCCCTGGGGCTAGAGCACCCATCATGGCCCTGGTGGTCCAGCGCTCAGGGAGCGAGGTCAGAGGTCACAGAACAGCCCAGTGGAAGGAGTTGCTGGGCCAGCGGCTGTGAGGGCACAGAGGGGGACAGGGCTTTCCCAAGGCCACCAGCGAGTGCGTGCTGGGGGACTTCCGCCAGCCCACCCAGCTCCTGTAGGCTCAGGGAGCGGCTGATTTGATTTGCCGACAGTCAAGCCCAAACAGAGCCCTGAGGAAGGGGCAGGTCAGAGGGTGGCCCGGGGGATGCTTAAAGGTCAGTGAGATCAAAGAGCTTGGAGGGGCCCCTTTCCCAGGAGGAGGGCAGGGCTGCAGTGGAGGGAAGCTAAGGACCTTGGTCTCTGACAGCGACACCCGGACTTCCCACCCCACCTCCGCTATCAGCGCCCTCCGGGGCTCATCACGCCACGGGCTCTGCAATCTGTTTCTCCAATGAGAAGAGCGTTCAGTCTTGCTTCTCCTTCCACCCTCCGCTTGCCCGTCTAGTGGGATTGCTCATATCACGGGTGAATTTAATCAGACCGACAAGATAAGAGCGTTCTCCACAAACATCTCAGGGTAGACACCTTCCCGGCTCACAGAATCAGCACCACGCGTTGGCCGTGTACGGTGGCTGGCACAGGCTCCTTGTGCAACGGGAACTTGTAAAATAAACGCGCACAGAGCTCACACAATCGGCACAGTTGCTAAATCACCGCCCTTACAAACTCACGAGGCAGCATGTAGGGTGAAAGCCTGTTTCAGAGAGAAGCCGCCTGTCTAAGGGTCCTGACCCGGGGCATCTCTCTGCCCTTGACCTTGGAACATCCCAGTTCTGGGAAATGGACGTCGGAGCCCCTTGGGGGCCCTTGGGGTCAGGATGGGGTACCTGGTTAGGAATAAGCAAGTCCAGGGTTGAGTCCTGGCTTCTGCATGGATTTACGGGTAATCTGGGGTAAGTTAACTAAAAACTGAAGTCTTGGGTTCTGTGCCCTCCACACAGAACCCTGATGTGGAAAAATGCTTGAAAGTATAAAGGACCGTGAACGACACGGGGAGGGGACTCCGGAGCTTACGGGTGTGTTCCTGCAAATCCCCCAAGATAAACCAGATGTTTTATACATGTTCGTATATATGATACTTCGCATCAAATTCCAGTCATTCTGAAAGAAAGACCCACCCTTAGCTTCCCTGTGGGTGGGAAGCCTGAGACTGAAGACACGGCAGCATCTCCACCCCGAGAAAGAAGGGCTCTCCCCACACACACCCCTGGGGGCACGTCCCTCTGCGTGTACACGTCCAGAAGCAGCATCACTGAGACCGAACTGCACAGCTCAAAGCAAACCCAGTTAGCTCAGGGCAAACAGACAGGGCCCTGTGTCTGGAGTATTGCTCTGGACCTCTGCGCCCATTTGACACGGGCCCGGGAGCCTTTCAACACGCTGTGAGTAAATGGACATCTCCCACGAACGCGTCTCCCAACAACAGGGTCTGCCCAGATGTGATCGGCCTGGAAGAAACAGCTCCAAGCATCCCAGGAAAGGGCGCCCAGCTCGTCACCTGGGCTGAGATCCACTGCCTCTGAGGGCCTCCAGAGCAGCAGGTCACTTGGCAGGTGGTGATAGTAAAAGGAGGATGGGGCAGAAGGGTGCCGCCCCGTCCCGGCAGACGGCCACCACCGCGTTGCTCGCGCTGTCCCAGATGCCCCGGGGAGCGTGTCCTGCTCCACTGCAGCCCCTCCTGGTCCCGCGGGCCCCTCCCTCACCTGCTCCGGCCCACATTCTGGGACCCAACCTCCCAGACCAGGGCCACCCCAGTTTTGGGGCAGGAGGGAGGTCAAAGCACAGAGGAATCTCTAAAACCGGCCCAGCCGTGCCCCGCAGTCCCGACCTTGACCTCCAGGAAGGCCTGAGGCTGTGAGACCCTCACCTTGACTCCACGAGGGCCTGGGTAGCCGATGGGGCCCTGGGGGCCGGGCGGACCCTGGAACCAGAGGGGAAAGCGCGTTAGGCCTATCTCAGGTGGAGGGCGCAGGGCTCACTCTGGGCCACCCCCTGCATCCTTCCAGAACAAGCCAGAGAGCTTGCCTGCCCCTAGCACACTGCCCTCTCGCTCCGGGCAGAACGGATGGACGTCCCAGGTCGGACCCGCGGGGGGTAGGCATGCGGGCACTGCCCAGCCCCACGGGGAAGGCGCGTCCGCAGGGGTGTGTCAGGATGGGTGAGGACAGGGCTGGAAGCCCCTTCTGGACTGGAGATCCCAGAACGGGGGTGGGGGGCAGCCCTGCCCATCCCGCAGGAGATGCTGGAGGGGCCGAGGGCACAGCCGGTACCCACCTGGCCTCCCTTCTCTCCCGGAGGGCCTTCTTTGCCAGGGTGCCCCTGTCAGGAAAGAGAAGGCTGGCGTGAGTCAGTGGCCTCTGGGAAAGCAGGCCTGGCCATGCCCCAGCTTCCCTGCAGCTGTCTTCGAAACGGAGGGTCAGAGCCCAGGTCCCTCCCATTTCCTCCCCACCCCTCCCCACAGCGGCTTGGTCACCCCCAGTCCTTTAGCCCCAACCTCGGCTGCTTCATCTGTAAACTGGGAATAATGCCGGGCCCCGGCAACAGCAGAGGGGAACGTGCTTCAAAAGCCACAGATGGGCTCCAGGCCCCTGTGCACCAGTGTCGCCTTGAGCCACAGCCCAGCCGCCCCCAAGTGCAGTGGGAGGGGACAGTGACACAAGGGTGTTCGTTCAAGGCCACCCAGCCAAACCGAATCGGTGGCCAAACAAGGACAGTGAAGTGGGACCAGACCTCCCGGGTCCCAACGCACCCTAGGTCTTCAAAGCCACCCCCCCAGGTGACACAGAAGCTGAGTGCAGGGGAGAATATACATCCTACCCCACAGATGCAGAGCTGAGGCCCCGCGGAACTGCTCACGGCTCCTTGGTCACTGCCCCCTCCACCCTGGCCCCCATCAATTCTATTCTCAGGAACTTGACCTTCTCTGACTTTCTGACCCAAGCTGGTGACTAGGTTCAATGCCTCTGAGTTCACGAGCCAAACACAGATGATAAAAACAGAAACAGAAGTATTCATTATCCGGAAATACAGTTCTACCCCCAAGGATTCCAGTAAAGAGAGGCCATGTGGTGTGGTAAGAATGCTAGCAGGGCAGGGTAGGGCGGTCTGGTTCTACTCCTGGTAACACCCAACCCGCTGTGTGACCTTAGGTAAGTCACTTGCCCTCTCTGGGCCTCCACTTTCGAGTGTGTAAAATGAGAGGGTGGGTTGGCTGCTCATCCAGCTTGATTGTTCTCAAGTTCTAGGATGCTACTTGTAGAACACAGCGGCACTGTGGAGACCCAGAGCTCATCAACTCAAGCAAATGACATGTGTGTGTTCTTTTCAATTTGTATTAGTCGTGGGCTGGATCTGATGCCATTGCAAACAGCCTATCACGGTGGCAACGCGACGGGAAGGATGCAGAAGTTCCTTTGCAGGGTGGGGCACCCCCGGGAGCCCTTGAGGACACTTAGGCACTGGTCGGACCACGCCAGCTGCCCGGGCCTGGAAGGGACACACTGCTCGCCATCCCCCTTCCCAAGACGAGGCTCACGGCACCGGCAACCCAGGCCGGCAGGGCTGCACCCAAACGGTGCCCAGGAGAAGATGCTGCCCTGGGAGGGCTGGGAGGGAGGAGGGTCCTGCTCCTTTTGCCATGTGGGCTCTTCATGGGCCTTTTTTACAGTTTCCAGCAAACCCAGAATTTTTCTGTGAAGGAGCTGAGGTGATGGACAGCTGTGGTGAAAGCCAGGCCCCAGAGACACACACGGGGGGCAGACCCCACATCTCACTCACGTGGGGAAGAGGGCTGACCCCTTCACGTGGCAATGACCTCACTTACATGGTGGCGGTAAGAATAGACCTGATGACAGTGTTTTGGAAATGATAAAAGAGAGGGACTGATCGCCACCACGATCACTGTTTGTTTGTTCGTTTTCGGCCGTACCAGGCGGCCTGCGGGATCTTAGTTTCCTAACCAGGGACTGAACCTGTGCCCCCTGCAGTGGAAGCGTGGAGTCTCAACCACTGGACCGCCAGGGGAGTCCCTGCCATGATTACTGCTGTTTGAATCAAGGCCAAGCTTCTTAAATGCATTCTCAGTTGTAACTTGCAACAGAAAAAGATGGAGAGGAAATACATCGAAGTCAGAGCAGCCGTTTTCCCGCCGTGAAAGGCCGGGCCGCTTCCACCCTCCTTTCTACTCGCTGGCCTTGCCCCAGTATTCTATAACCAGCAAGACTCTGTAATGGAAAAGTAATAAAACTTAAATTATGTGTATTTGATATTCTTCTGATTAAAAAAGCAATATATGTTCATTGCAGACAAATGGAAAAGTAATAAAGCTTAAATTATTTGTATTTGACATTTCTGATTACTAAAGTAATATACGTTCATTGTGGATAATTAGGCAAGTGGAAAAGAAAATTAAAACCCTTCATAACCTCACCACTCATAGCAACGGTGGCCAAGGGTGTGATATAGCACAGCTAATCTATTTTCTCTGCATATTTGCATGCAAAATCGGCATCAGAAGATGTATTTTTAATTTACTGTTATATCGTGAGCATTTCCTCATGTCACTGACTATTCATTGGAATTCAATTTTTTCCTGGCTCTGTAATATTCCCATGAGCCGTGATTCATCGCCCGCATCCCTTCTGTGTGCTGCCCAGATCAACCTCACGATGTATTCCAGATCATCGAGTCTGCCCCGAAACCCCTCACACTTCTCAAAGGCTCTGAAATCTCTTTCTTTCTTTCTTCAGCCCAAGCCACGCCAAAGCAACACAAAGGGGAAAAGGAACAAACCCTCTCTTTCAGGTTGATCAACCATGGGATGCCTCTGGGATACTCTGTTAAGGAGAGTATTTTTAAATCTTCTGCTGCCTCCCGATTCACCTAAGACAGGGATTCCGCTCCCCTCAGCCTGCAGTGTTGACGTTTTCCCTTTTTATCTCTTGCTTTGAGCATCTTCCGTGTTGACCCGGCACAACCACACTCCCTTGGGTCCTTCATACACTCGTATTTTAAAGTGTGATGGTTGTTTGGGGAAGAGAAATGGAGAGGCAGCCTCCTGGCTCCCTAACCCTCTTAAAGGTCCCTCTTTCCCCACAGAATCTGAAAGGAAACTGGTGACCCTTTAGGGACCCTAGTGACTGGAGTTTCAATTCAGAGAGAGGGATTCCAGGGTGGGACCAGGAAGGTCAGGGAGGCAGGGGCCGTGTAGGCACCGCCCCCTCCCTGACACGATGCACTGAGGGAAACGCCCCATTGACACCCAATACTGCAGAGGATGAACAGAAAAAAATGACTGGAAGGATGTACATTCACCTGCTATCAGGGTTTAGCCCATAGGAATGGGACCAGAGGTAGTTTCCATTTTGTCATTTTATTTATTTTCCTAATTTTCCAGAAGAAAATATCTTATCATTAGAAAATGCAATTAGGTGTCAATGTAAGTGAGAACACATCAAAGACATACTGCAAAATATTCATCTCTTCATATCCAAACTCAGTCCAGGAGACTGAGTCCCCCAAAGCAGTTCCAGCAGGAACGGGATTGTAATCTGCTGGGTCAGACAAAGACGGGACAACGGGTGACGCGTGATTCACGGGACCGAAGGATTCTCAGCCGTGAAAATGGAAAGACACCTTCGTCCTTCGCCAATCACCAATCACCAATTAACGGTTGACAGACTGAACTTCCTTGCTTCGTTATAAATACTTTCGCTAATCTCATTTTCTGAAAAAGGCTCTCTATTCGGCATCAACTGGATATGCTAAAAATAACCGAAAAACAAAAAAACCCACCGGCAACTCACACAAGGGGGGTGGGTGCAGATAAGCTCACGCAGATGGGCCCACACCCAGCGTTTGTCACTTCCCCGCCCCTCCCCCTCACAGCTTGGCCACAGATGGATTTGTCCCTCACTCCCTATTTCTAGGCAGCATCTACTCAGCTCCACAGCTGCGTGTTCACACCCCTCTTCTCCGTGCGTGATGGCTAAAAATACACCCGGCACTGGTGACACACACGACTGCTCGGAGCCCAGCCCAGCCCTCCGTAGATTTAAAAGTATGAGGCTGGGCTCTGATCACAAGCATCAAACCCCAATAAATAACGGCCGTTCCTACTCATGCAATCACCACCCTCTGACTGAACCACATTATGGAAAGTGTGTCCAAAACCCAGTAAGTAATTCCTGAGCAATCGAGCTCGCCGTCGGATAGGTCTTCATCGAAGGAGCTGGAAGAGGAGACGGGGGCCACGTGTGCATGGCCGTCTCGAGAGCGAGGGGAGGGGCCGTTTGCCCAGATTCCCAGTGCCCACCCCTGGGTGGACATGGGCAGGTGGGGTGTAAAGGGTGAGGTGGGCAGTGGTACTCACCGGGGGTCCATCAGCACCGGGCATTCCTGGGAGGCCTGGTTTACCCAGGGGGCCCTAGAACAAACCACAGACTCCATGAGCAGATGCCCCAGGGATCCCCTCAGCTGCCCACCCTCTCTACAAGCCCCCAAAGTTACTTTTCAACGTTTCTGCTCAAAGAGCATTTGTTTAAAAAGGTTGCTCACAGGCACCCGCTCCCACTGGTTACAAAGCTTCCAGCCACGGGCAGCACCCAAAGGTAGTGGACCCTTTGCTGTTTCCAGAGCCTTCAGTTTTGCTACCGGAAAAAAATCACCCGCCAAGTGAAGTCAGGAGTTCTCCAACAGTGGCGGCCAGGGGCTATGGTGCACTGAGAACCGCCCCTTTGAGGTCACTCTGCCGGTGCCACCCCAGGTGCTGAGTTCACTGGACACCTGGGGCTGAGCCACAAGATGTGCAAGGACTCCGGCTCCGGTTCTGTCCCCGGCATGTGGACTCGGGGTGCCGAGGATATATTTAGGGTTGCCAAATTTAGCAAGAAGAAACAAAACAAAACAAACAACAAAACGAGATGCCCGGTTAAATCTGGAATTTCAGACAACACAGTTCAAATTTAACTGAGTGTCCCATATCTGTTTTTCTTCTCAAATCTGGCAACCTTATACATAGCTAAAGAAAGAAAGGAGGGAGGGAGGAAGGGAGGGAAGGAGGGAAGGGAGGGAGGAAGGAAGGAAGGAAGGAAAGAAGGGAGGGGGAGGGGGGAGAGAGGGAGGGAGGGAAGGAAGGAAGGAAGGAAGGAAAGAAGGGAGGGGGAGGGGGGAGAGAGGGAGGGAGGGAAGGAAGGAAGGAAGGAAGGAAAGAAGGGAGGGGGAGGGGGGAGAGAGGGAGGGAGGGAAGGAAGGAAGGAAGGAAGGAAAGAAGGGAGGGGGAGGGGGGAGAGAGGGAGGGAGGGAAGGAAGGACGGAAGGACAAAGGTCCACACCACAAGCTGGTGACCAGTGCTCCTAATGCACCCCACAGGCAAGCACCCCTATGCCCAGCTCAGCCCACCTACCTTTTCTCCTGGAGGTCCGATTGCACCCTGGGGGCCTGGAAGACCCTGAGAGGGGAAAGAGTGAGCAGGAAAGGTCAGGGAACTTTTCGACTGACTCAGAACCCCTCCCTGCCATCTGTCCATCTTCCCCCGACCCGCTCCCTCATCTGGGTGCCGACCCCATCCTGGGTCACCTCCAGGCTGCGGGGCCCTCGGGGCTGCACTCAGCGGCCGCTCACGCCCCGGGCACTGCAGACCTGCACCTCCCACTGCCCACAAGCCCGCCCGGCTCACTCACCTGGGCGCCTGGATTACCCTGCTGTCCCGGGGGGCCGGGCTCTCCCTGGGGACCCTACAGGAAACACAAGTGAGGCACTGAAGGGGGCTCTGGAGGGCGAGCAGGGGGTGCAATCTGCTGTCGTGCCCAGACGGGAAGGCAGGGGGCCAGATCCAGGCCCCGCCGGGCCGGAAGCACATGCCTGTGTCTGTGCAGGCACGCCAGACAGCTGGCCAGGAGGGGCAAGAGACAGGACCTACCAGAAAATACCCCACCCGCCGAAAATTCCCAAATCCTCACACCAGCTAAATTCTCCCGGGCCCTTAAAAGAGACGCATGAGACCCCTCTCTCTCTCAGTGGGCGCTGTCACAGCACCTGGCCACCACCAGCTTGCCACGCACAGCGAGAAAGAGGCTTCCCTCCACACCTGTGCTGACACGGTCGGGCTCTGGATGGAGCAAAGCACCGACTCCGGGATCTCACACGTGCTCTCCTGCTGGAGGCCTGCACCTCGCGGGGCCGGGGCTCAGAGTCTGTGCCCTCCCTGTCACATCCCCATCTGGTTTTGGTG
This sequence comes from Neophocaena asiaeorientalis asiaeorientalis, assembly GCF_003031525.2. Taxonomy (NCBI): domain Eukaryota; kingdom Metazoa; phylum Chordata; class Mammalia; order Artiodactyla; family Phocoenidae; genus Neophocaena; species Neophocaena asiaeorientalis. The sequence goes on from NW_020175018.1 coordinate 17,399,186, forward strand.
GCATGGATCCCCCTCCCCTGCCCCGAGCAGCTGGGAGTGAGCCCAGGGGTCACCGCCATGAGACCGGGGCACGGGACCCCCAGACTTACCACATTGCCTTTCGGGCCTGGTTGGCCATCCATTCCCGTCACACCCTGGATGAATGACATTGAAACAAAAGATACTGAAAATTAACAAAGCTCCACAGGAAAAGTCCACTCAACACAGCTTGGTCCCTGCCCGCAATGTCAGAGGACGCCACACCCTTTGAGGGAGGGGAAAGGCTTGATCCCGAATAAACCCCGAGATTGGCTAGGGTTTAGCGGGGCTGCCAGGCCCTGGCATCACGTGGGGCAGCCCTGAGTTCTCGGACAGCTGGGCAGAGGGGCCAGCCCTGGGGAAGCCACCCCCTGGATAGAGCCCTGCCAGAACCACGGTCTTCTGTTTCCCTCCAGGAGCTGCCAAGACGCTACTGGAAGTGTTTTCAAGGGGGGGAAATGGGCGTCCTGGTGACAGAGCGAACCCTGCACCTCCACCTGCAAGCCCACACCTGCCGGGGCTGCCTCCCACGGGTGAGCATCAGGGCCCCACAGACACCCAACGCGAACACTGGGCAGCGTGCACAGCCGTCAGTGCGGGCAGCTGCCGGCAGGCCCGAGTGGACCACAAGCTGGGGGCGGGATCTCGAGGGCGAGGATGGGACAGACACGCGAAGGACTTACAGGAGGTCCAGGAGGGCCTGGGGGCCCCTTCGGCCCCAGCAGACCACGAGGCCCCTGCGAGAGGAAAGAGCAAGGAAGGTTCAGACTCGGCCAGGAATCCCAGCCCCCTGCCCCGTCCGCAGCCTCCCTCAGCGAATCCTCTTCCCAGAGCCTCTGCTCCTGAGGCAGGTCTCCCGGCCTGCGGCCAACTCAACTCCCCCTCCTCCTCTGCTTCAACTCCTCACCGCACCCCAGCTCTCCGCCCGGGCTCTCGGAACCAGAGGCAGGGCTGGCTAGAACTGATAGGGGCTCAGTACCCGCTCCCTGGCCGGGAGGGGCATGTGTGTGGGAACCGCCCCACGCACAGGGGCAGGGGCCACAGAGCGGCCACTACCTGCCAGGGGAAGGACCCACATCCGGACGGCTCCCTCCCTCCCTGTCAGCTGGAGAGCTAGAGCCTTTCAAGGCACGGCGATTTCGAGTGCCTTTAATTTTGATAGGACCTTCTCAGACGCACTAGAAGAGAAACCCTTCCCACGTTCATTGCCACTTAAATGTTCCCTTCCTTCTTTTAATACCTAGTCACGTAAATGTTTTTCAGAAGTTAATAACCCAGAAGGCATCGCCTAGACCCGTGTTAAGGGGGGAGCTGTGTTGATGAACCCCCATTGTGGCTAACCAGACACCTAGGGTGTAATTTAGTCCCAAGCGGAGGTGCAAACGCCGACCCCGGGCGGGCTCTCCTCCACGCGGCGCCTGCAATATTTCTCCTCAGTTAACGTCCCCGGATGTGTATGGCCACGTTGACGTGGGCAACAAAAATGAGATGTTTGAAAAGTAACAGTAAGTGAAAAGGAATTAATGTCCTTCTGTCACTGAGGAAATCTGCTCTGGTCTTAAACAGAAGTCAGCTTAGGTAAAGAGCTTTTGGAGGCCCGGGTGGGAGCACCCTACTGGAGGACTCTTTATTTGGAAAATGTAGCCATCAGAAAGTGTGGCAGGTCAAGTGACTGCCCCTGGACACCTACCCTGATGGACCCAGGACACCCAGCATCATGGACCCTGGACACCCAGCATCGTGGACCCTGGACACCCACCACGTCTGTACTGGAGTCCCAACCACGACCTTCAGGGGCAAGGGCTTCCTCCCTGGCAAAGGCTCAGGCTGACTCCTTAGCACTGTCCACCCACCTCACCCGTTCCTTTCCCGGGAGATCCCCAGATTTGTGTGTCTCAAGGCTGAGCCCCTCTCGAATCTATGCTCTGAGTCGATCGATCCCTGATTCTGGCCAGAGCATCAAGGAGGAGACACAGAAGCCCACCCAGTCAGTGGACTTACAGGCTCCCCGGGCAGCCCTCTGGGCCCGACTTCTCCATCGTCACCCTATGGGGGAGAAAAGAGGCAGGATTTTAGGGATACGCCATAAAACCTGGACACGAGAGAGACAATTTTTCCTTCATCCGTGCAGGATTCTTTGGCCTGGGGCTGCTTCAGCATACGGCAGTTACTAGTCCCTGCGCCAGCAGGAGAAGCCCCGAGTGTCCCCACTCCCAAAGGCTGCAGGTAAAAGGCGAGGTTTGGGGCTCACAAACCACAGCCCCCGTGAGGGGAAAGCTGGGCAGGAAAAAAATCAATGGTTACCTGACAGGTAAAGACACGGATGAAAACTAGAATGGCAGAAACTAGACAGAGAGAGATGGCAGATAGGTAGAAAGACAGCAAGATAGAGAGAGATGATATATAGATAATAGATAAATAGGTAGAGGATAGATAAATAGTAGGTAGGTAGCTTGATGAATAGATAATGGATAGATAGATCACAGATAGATAGATAGAGATAAATAGATATAGATAGATGACAGATAGACAGGTGATAGAGATAAATAGATGTAGATAGATGATAGGTAGATAAGTGATAGGTAGATAGAGACATGAATGATAGAAACTGGTGTAGGGCAGGATCCTGAGAGAATCACCAGATGCCCTGGGCCAACCCCAAGGGGCCCCTAACGTCTTAAACACAGACAGGGGAGCAAAACCAGGATGAGTCTTTTCCTTCTGGCTCTACAAGGAAAGCTGCCTTAGCTTGCCTGGTTCACGACCAGCAGCTGCTTGTTCACACCCCGCTTCTCTCCATCAAGGCACTGCCCCCTCCTCCTTCCCTCAGCGCACACACGCACACACCCCGTGCAGGCACGCGCACGCACACACGCCCACTCGCAGTGCACATGTACACACACAGCCCTGCACGCGCGTGTACCTGCATGCACCTCCTCATTCCAGAAGCACAGACATCTGGGGACCCCCTCCCCTCTCTCATCTTACAGCGGACCGTGCAGGCTGAGGCCCCAACAGGAGACAGTGCCCTGATGATGCCACAGCCCAGGAGCTGTCAGGACAGGCATGCCCCTCTTTCCCAGGTACTGGGGCTTCTAAACCTGTCCCCAAAATGCCCCTAACGCCCGAAGAAACTGTCTAAGTGACTGGGGCGCACAGAGGGCTGTGCTTCCGTCTAAGGACATCGCTTGGTCTGCAGCCCCACCAAGATGCACCTGACAGAACCAGGACTCGGGGCAGAGCCCACCTGAGCGCCCGACCTAGCCCAGGCCCTGACCTTGGATGGCATCACCGCCCCTCGCTCTGTCCACACGCTTCCCTCACCTTGTCCCCACCTCCAGGGCCAAGGAAGGTCATTTTCTGGACTCTCTGCACCTCACTCCTCACCCCAGATCCCAAGCTCCGCCACTCGCTGCCTCTGGCCGCCCCTCACTCAGACACGGAGCTTATCGGCTCCCCCAGCATCAAGGTCTGAGATCTGCTTCTACAGGAAGGAAGTCCTCTGTGGCCATCTGTCCACTCCCATCAACTCCCCTCCCCCCGACGCAGGTGCCGATCACTGCTGCCAGCATCTTGTACAGTTTTCACCGAGCAGACGGGCAGCAGGTGTGGCCCACACACGGCAGGTTACGTACCCTTTCTCCGTCTTCCCCTGGAGGTCCCGGAGGGCCGGAAGGACCAGGGTCGCCCTGGGAAGCCAAGCAGGGTCAGCGTTAGGCCCGCGGGCAGACACGCACGGCTGTCTCAAGCCCCCCATTTCGTCTTTCTCTGCTTCTGAGACTGAAAATCCCAACCGCCTCCCAAGACTTTCCCAGAGTCACAGAGGACCCCTTTGGAGACAGGGCCTCCTGGCGTGACGGGCTGCAAAGCTGGCTGGCAGGACTCTCAACCCGGGACTCGGTGTCCTGGAGGAGGGTTGGCTGGACCGGCACCCAAGGACCGGCGGGCACCCCAGGACACCGAGGCAGGGTCTGAGCTGCACCCTACTGACCTCTCCGTGTGAAGGAGGGGCACACCCCAGCCCCGCACCGCCCCCTGAAAGGGCCACCACGCTGCACTGTGAAGGTCAGCGCTGGTCCACCTGACACCCCTGCAGCTTCAGACCCTGCACACCATCGGTGCTCAATACGTGCTCGTTGTCAGTCCCGCGGATTGGCCCTTCCCTCCGGTTTCCCCATGAGTGTTGGAGAACGTGGGTGAAGAAGCTTTGGCTAAGGCACACGAGCCGCTTCTCAGGGCGGCAGAGACGTGACGGGTGACCCTTATGACAGAATCAACAGCGTGTGTGTGTGTGTGTGTGTGTGCGTGTGTTCACGCATGCCCAGGATATGCCAAAACATGAAAGAGGCATTGTCTACATCAAAGAAAACAGGTTAAGGGCTGCAAAGAGCATCTCATGGGGACACATGGGATGGGGCAAGATAACAGGCGGGCCCCCGACTGCAGCGTGAACCCCGACCCCCATCCACGGGGCGGTCACGTGGGACCAGCCCACCTCCTAGAGTTGCCCCTTTAACGGTGAGAAGGGTCCTCGGGTCCCAAAAGGGCAGCCACTGGGTTTCCTGAAGGTGTGGAGGGCCCCTTAACAGAGTGGGTTTCCCACGGGAGCTCCACATTCCTTGCCTCATCCACTCGAGGGGGCCACTGGCTCTTTCGCCATCAGCTGCGGGTGCGAAATCGGCTCTCCTTGGGCTGACCTTCCATCCCCAGGGATGTCACGTCCAAGTCCACTGCCCCAGCCCCATGAGGCTCACCAGCGACCACTTTGGAATCGAGTGCCCAACCCCCCAGGAAGCCTAAGGCTGCCCAGAAGGGCCTCCCGACAGCACCTCCCCCAGCAGCTCCCAGAGAGGAAACACTCACCCGGTGGCCCTTCTCTCCCGGCAGCCCAGCCAGGCCATCGAAGCCGCGGTCACCCTGCGAGGAGGACAGAGGGCAGCTCAGCCCGTGCCACACGGCCGCTCCACCTGCCTCGGGCCACAGTCTACGCAGCGCCTGTGCACCCGGGGCCCCAGGACCCCACGGAGGGGCCCCGGCCGCCGCCCCATCACACATTCCACAGCCTTGCGTCCATAATCCCAATGCTTTTCCCCCAAATACCAACAAAGGCTGCAAACAGAGAGATGGCCTCTGTCCCAGAGCCACAGACAGCGGCCCGGAGGGTCCTGAGACCTCAGCGTTTGGGGTGATGGCTGCGAAGTCGGGGTGTGTGTGTGTGTGTGTCTGTGTGCGCGCGCGCACCTGCTGTCTGCCTGTGCCTCTTATCACGACACCCTCAGGGCTCAGAGTGCCGCCCGCACACAGCAGGTGCGCCTACCCCTCTGGCGGGTGGCCCAGCTCCGCCCACCCTCGGGCACCCCAGCTCCCCGGCCAGCCCTCCTTCTGCCACCCAGGTGGCCCCCTGGAGTCTAGCTCCCCGCCTCGTGGGTGTTGCAAGCCATGTGGGATTGAAGTCAGGAGAAGACTAGTTCAGGCTTGAATACTTTTGCTGTTGAAAGAAGGCTGTAAGCTACCGGGACAGATTCAGGAACCCTCTCCTCCTCCGTCACCGCACGTCCCTGAAATCCAGGGCCGCTCGTTCGCTCGGCACTCACAGGAACACCCGAGGGCCGATGCACGCCAGTTACCGGGGTAGCAGGTGCAGTGCCCCGTGGAGGGTTTGGGGACCCCTGAGAATAGCTGCTGTCCCCACTGGGGGTTCCTCGCTGGAGAAAGTCAGCACTTCCTCCAGCACCTTGTACGGGCTTTAGACGAACACTTCCAGGGCCGAGAAGGAAGGGTCGACCAGGAACAGCGGGAGTTTCATCCCAGATTCGGGGACAGAGGGATGGGCACACCGAACCTCCGCAGCCGGGAGGGGCGGGGCTTCCCTGGGCTCCCGCGGCTGCCCCGGGGCACACGCCTCAGCTCCACGGCCACCCACGCATCGTCTACTCGCTCCCTGCAACTCCGAAGAGCTCAGACACCCCAAATCTCGGCAAGAGGACTTCCTGCCCCGTGGACTTGTGAGAGACCCATGAAATTCTCCCCACCAGCCCCTGCGTTTGCGTCAACGTGCCAGAGGAGCTGACCCAAACTGAACCTTCCAACCCCCAAGGTCGTACCCCCGGATGAGGGCGAATGTCCGAGTCATCACGTGTCATCACAACCGTGCTGATGCCGTGGTGACACTGACCGAGGAACGGGCACCAGGAGGCGGCGGGCGGCACCTACCTTGGGGCCAGTCTGTCCAGGCATGCCTCTTGCTCCGTCGCTGCCAGCTCGCCCCTGGAACGGAGCGGGGCAAACTGTCAGTACGCAGGAGTGGCCGGCTTACCGAGACCTCTGAGCGGAGGCGTCCTGTGACACCAAGCGGAGGTTTCCACAGCCCCGGGGGGCCGGCTGGCCCAGAGGACCCCGATCCGGAGTCCCGGCTGCCGTACGCGGGTTCTGGTCTTTCCGAGTCTCGCCATCCTGAACCTTGGAGCGGGGCTAACGCGCTTGCCCCCGTGTTGCTGAGGACGTGGTATGCACGAGACGGTGTGACGGGGGGCGAGCGAGGGGCCGTGTGGGTCCGTGGGACCCGCTTCACGACCCGGGAGAGAGCCCGCCCCTGACAGCTGCACATGTCCTGTCCACCAGCTGACATCAAGGGAAAGCCCAGAGAGCCACAGGGTGAGAGAAAGCATCTGGTTAGTGCGATGGAGGGGGAGGAAAGTGAGGCCCAGAGGGGTGGGCTGGCTCTCGAAGGCCACGCAGCCGCCCCCAGGCAGGGTCTGGACGGTGAGCTCGACCCTCCGTGCCCGGGGGCCACTCCCACGGCCACTCCTTCCAGCCGGGGCAGCAGGCCCACGGTGCCCACCTGGGGCTGGAGGACAGGGCCCCGACCTACCAGGGTCCCCGATAAAGGCCGCAGTCCCCCAGGAGAGCCTGCCAGGTGTGAGGCCACCTAGATGGGGGCGGGGACCACGGCAGATGTCCACTCGCTGATAAGGAACGTCAGGCAGCTGATCATAAACTCCCGGCCTGGATCCACATCACGTCCTCTCCAGGCCACACATGCCTGACCCAGGAGGCCTCGCCAGGGCCACCGGGGCTGCGCTGACGGGCAGAAAGGCCTCACGGCGCGACCAGGACGGGGAGAGCAGCACCAAAGCGGCGAGGGTCTGGGGGGACCACCAGGAGGCGGCCTGCGCACCCCAGGTGAAAGGTTACAAGGAACCGCCAGGGATGAAAAGTCATCTCGGAACATGCTCCCGAACAACGCAGCTCCAGGCGGAACGCGGACATGACCCCGTGAACACAGGGGCCGACCGGGAGCCTCTCCTCACATTTCCAAACGCTTCCAGAAATCAAGAGAAATCTGTCAGAAGAGCTGACAGGATTTCACTGCAGGACATTGCAGGCAAACGGCCGGACGCTTCTCTCACGCTGACGGGCTCCGCACCGCACAAAGAACTAAAGGGACAGCCCGCCATGCGGTCTTGAGCCCCTCCCGCCATCCCCTCCTCTCCAGCCTCATTCCTCCAGCACATGCGTATCCACGGCCCTGATGCTGTGGTCTCTGCCACGAGTCACCCTACGAACCATCGCTGGCATCCTCCCCTTTTCAGTTTTCACCTCGCCCTGACCGAGAAACCGTTTCCACTGAAACTTGACAATAAGCATTTACAGAGATACAAAAGACCCTCAAAGAAATAAAATGCCTTTCAGAACCAGATCCAAGATAAACCACCTGACTGTCTACCGAGAACCATTGAATTCCGGCATCAGGGGTCCTTTTAGAATCATCCGTGCACCCCTCTGCCTCGAGCCTGGGTCCCCTCAACGATCCGTGAACCTGCAGCCTTGAGGGGCCAGCATGAGACAGCCGTGCCTGAATGCTGGTCACTCCATCCCTTGCCTTGTAACTACAATTAACTCCCAGGACAGAGGCCCTGTAACCACTAAGGAATTATGCATTTTTGCCTTGTATACTTTGCAGCTAAAGCAAGAACTGGCAGCTCAGTGGCGACCCACCATTCCTTGCAGGGGTTCATCTAGGTATAAATACAACGCAAGAACGAGTAATTCTTTCACTCGGTAGAAAGGTTCACTTGATGAAAAGATCCACTAGTTAGAGCCTGATGCGGGTTAATGAGGATTTCCCGAGCTCAGCTGGATGGTGTTCATTAATTTATATTAGGTTATAAATGCACGCTCTCGGTCAGTAGCCACGGTCGTATGGAAGCAAAGCAGTTCCATCCACTAAAATTACAACCCAAACAGAGAATCCAGGAGTCTAGGAGCACAGGTAAGGTGCGGGGGGCCCGAGCAGCTGGCCGGCCATTTCCCCCACACCAAAGCCATTTCTGGAGAAATGAGGCTGCCCCCAAAGAAAGGACCACTGATCATTTTGTCTTTTCCATACTTGCTCCCCAAGAGCCTGGGAAATTGCTTTAATTAAACATGTTTGTTAAACTACATTCACATGCTCGGGACAGAGGCTGGGGGCAGGGGCGGGGCAGCTCGCTGCCCCCGTGGAACACAGACACGCCCTCTGAAGGGAGGGGAGTAGCCGGGCCAAGCCTAGCCGGCAAGGTGCAGCGTGACCGGGGCAAACGCACCGCAGGCTCCCGCCCCATCCATGGCCCAGCCGTTGTCACTGAGAACTACTCACCCTTCTTCCAGGCTTTCCCGACGGGCCAGGTGGGCCCTGCAAACCCCGGGGACCCTGTCGCGAATCAGAGGACAAAGGTCAGTAGCGTGTCTGTTTTTCAGAGGGAAAAAGCAAAGCCTGGTCCCCGTGCTCGTCCCCCTGGCCCGTGGCTACTGTCCCAGCTGCCAGCACGTGGGAAACAGCAGGACAGAGTGCGGGACCCACTGCCCCGAGGGCGAGGACCGAAAACAGCCAGCTCGGTCCCCTGCTGCAGACAGCACTGCTGTCCTGCATCAGCTTTGCATCAGGTGATGGCAACTCCCGCTACTTCCTTGACGAAATGCGGCATCGGGGGCACTGCCTTCCGGGGGGCGCCCCTTCAGACAGAGGAAGGTGACGGGGGTACGTACCTGAGGCCCCATGTCTCCCGGCTCGCCCTTCAGACCTCCGCTCCCGGGAGGGCCCTGGGGAGACATGTTTGGTTAGGGGATGCCCGGCAGGCACAGGCTGTAGGGGTGACTGGGGAAGGGTCGGGAAGCAGAAGGGACACAGGACTGGCCAGTGGGCAGGGCTCCCACAGAGCTCGGCCAGCTGCCTTGGACAGAACCCGAGGGACAAGCAGTAACTTTTCCTCGTGTGCATCTCTTCCCAGGTTTGAGGGAAATCCTGGACAGTGGCGTGCACGAGGGCCACGAGCTCAGAACACGCTTGCTTCTCTCCAGGATGGATCTGACCACGGTCTGTCATAGCCCGTAGCCCAGGGCCGTGTGTGGACATCCTCGCCCACTGCAGGGCAAGATCCCCAGATGCTGGGAGGACACCGACGCAGACCTGGGGCCAGGGGCCAAGCCCACCCCACATGGGGAATGGGGATGGGGGCACCGTGCGCTTCAATCCTCCAGCTCCTTGCAAGCTTCAAGGGCCACGCACACCCCCAGGGGCCTCCTTCACTGCCCCGAGTGTGTCTGGCTGCCCGAGGCTCGTGCAGCAGGGGCCGGGCAGGGGGCCAGAATCGGGGTCTGCCCCACACTGAGGTGGTGTCGACTATAAAGATGGATGGCAGCCCCAAAAGAAAGAGGCTTGGAGCCCCTGGGGTCACGAGGTAAAGTCGTAGCCAGTGCAAGTGTGAGGGCTTCCCAGCCCCCAGGGCACCACAGGCCCCGCCTGCCAGGCCCCTCCTGCCCCAAGGTCCCAGTGATGTAAAGTGTGCTCTGACCTGGATAAGCTGGGAGCCTGATGGGCTGGGGGCGGGGAGGGAAGGGAAGGCACCCCACCCCCCAGGTGCCCAGGCTCCCCCAGGCTCCCCCATGACTACTTACCATGGGGCCGGGTCTCCCAGTAAGACCCATCGGGCCAGCCGGCCCCCTCAACGCCAGCTGAAAGGGAAAACGGGACACGCTGAGAAATGGCTGGTTTACCTGTACCGACAGGTGAGACATGCCAGGTGGGAAGGGGGGGCCGATATCAGAGGCCAAGGACAGGAGCCTCTGGGGGAGGAGGTCACATGGACCCCCAGACCCACTTTCTCCGATCCTCTGGGCTCCCGGCAACAACCACAAACGGAGCGGCAGAGGTGGGGTGGGAGCCAGGTGGGTGCCCACTCCCCGCTTTGGGGATGGGCGCTCCACCCACGTGGCTGCTCAGAGCCTCTTGTTGACTGCCTCCTTCTCCCCAGATGGCCTCGCACAGGCAGGGCCTGCCCTCAGCCCTGCACCCCGCAGAGTAAGCTTGAGAAGCAGTCCCGCTTCCGGGCTGGGTTAGGGTTCCACGAGAGGCACTTCCCGCGACCAGGGAGGTATCGGGGAGCCCTCCTAGGGTGAACTAAGTCATGCCCAGGAGAGGCAGCCAGGGAGCCTCAGCCACCCAGGGCCCCGCCTAGATACCTGCCCAGGTGGCTCCACGCCTCCCAGCTGCCACCACACAGCTCACCCTGCTTTCTTAGAGGGCTTCCTCCGTGCCACTCTGAGACTGCTCCCCCTGCATGATGTCACTTTAATTTTGGAAGATTTTGTGTTATAAAATCTTCTTGGGAGCCCATCGCCCACTTGACTTCAGTCAAAACACACACATATACGAAGGCCAGCCAGGCCGGCCCGTCAATAAATCCGGTGGCAGGTGATGGGGTTTGCTACCCGCTGATTATATCACACGACAATTTGTTCCATAGCAATGACTCAGTACCCGCCGCCCCGTAATTCATTATCCACACGTTCTGATCGGTAGCATCTATCCGCTGCGCCAGAGATCCATAAATGTTGCCAAACAAGGGACTACTTAGCAGCTTGTTGCGATGGCCCATTACGGGCACTCCACTGTCACCCACCCCGCCGGGGGGCATTTGCTCTTGTCACAGGCAGTCAGCAACCTGGAGCCTCGTCAATTAAAAACACAATTCACTCATCAGCTCCTCTGCCAAGAGCAGAGCAGTAATGGGGCAAGTGCTCCTCGGGACCCCCAGGCTGAGCGAGGGGCTCTGGGGCCCACGGGCTCTCTCCCCAGGGCGTCGGGCTCGGCCCAGCCCATCACAGGGAGCCCCTTCCAGGAGTACATGGCGGGGGTCTCTCCATCCCCAGAGCCCAGGGGAGGGCAGCGGACGGCTGCAGCTGGGCGCACGGGGTCAGTAGGTGCCAGAGGGGCTCAGCAGCCGTCCTCATCCAGGAACCTGGACCCTCGGTGTGGGCAAGGACCCCCTAAGAAACCTCCCCCACCTTTCCTGGTGCTCACCCGGGTCCCCCAAATGCACAGGGATGACGATCCCCGCAGGCTCCTGACTCGGGCAAGCACACCCAAGTTGGCCAGAGGCACTTCTCCTCCAAGCTGGGCTCTGAGCCCCATGGGGCCTGGCTCTGTCCCCCCAGCCCCCCAGCCCCAGGCCCCCCTCCCCCGGGCCTGCTGGAGGATGGCTTGAGCTTGGGACTCCTGGGCTGAGACCATGGGTCCTTTGGAGCCCGCGTCGCCGCCGCCTCCGAACCGGAACTGTAGGTGTAAGACTGGGGTCACCAAGGGCACACCGACGTGACGCCCACTCTGGACCCCAGGGCTGAGGCGGTGCCCGTCGGCCTCCCTGGCAACAGCAGAGCCTTGGAGAGTCTGGATGGGCAGCTTCCAGCCCCAGTCCCCGTCTCGGTCACACCACCCGACTCTGCCAGCAAAGAGCTGCTCCAGCCCCGCCGGCCAATTTCAGCCCTGGGGCACCCGGAGAGCCTCCCTGCAGCCGGGAAGCCCTTACTGGCACCTGCAGCATCTCACCTGAGACCCCACGGCCCCGACTTATTTAAAGGAAGAGCCCAGGGCCCGGTGCAAACCCCGCACCGAGGCCCAGCAGGGAGGCGACAGGTCCACGCAGGGTCTCCCGAGCTGCACCCAGCCTCCCGGGCACACAGGCTCACGGAGAAACTGACATGGGCCCAGACCAGCCCTCTACACGCTTGCCCTCCCGGCCTGGGCTCCCCGTGAGGACCCGCAAAGTCACGAGCAGGCCAAGTTCAAGGAGGGGCCGGCTGGCACGGGGGTCCGAGTGGAGAGGGCAGGTGTGTGGTGATGGAAGCAGACACCACACAGCTTCCTGCAGAGCTGGACTCCATTCCCTTCGGAGGGGCCAGCCCTGGACGCCGGCAGAAGTGGACCCCTTGACATCGGTGTCCACGCTGCCGTGTCAGCAGAACAGCCCCAAGGGGCCTGTATCTACAAGACAGTCGGCCCAGGTGGGAGCTAGCCTTCGGCCCGGTGATCGACCCCCCTCGGAAACAGCCCAGGGCCCCACTCCCCCGCCGCACCTGGGGCCCCGAGCCCACCCCCACGGCCGCCACCCCGCAGCCCTCAAGTACGGACACTCACGGGCAGCATAAGCATGGTTCCAGGAGGGCCGGGCAGCCCGTCAGCCCCAGGAAGGCCTGGGCGTCCGGGGGGACCCTGTGGACAAAGGGGCCAGGAGAGTGGGTCAACACACAGGGCGGAGCTAGGCTGGGACGATGCGACGGGGCGGAGTCAGGAAACGCGGGAAACGCAGGACCCCGGGAGAGGGATGTGCACACCCCAAGCCCAGAAGAGGGGGCTTCACTGTGGACTGAGGACAGGATCCAGAGGAATCAGAGACACAAAGGCTGGAGCCTGCCGTGGGGGCGGGGCGTGGAGGGCAGAGGCCACACTGCGGGAGGTGCTGGGGCTTCCACGACCACAGGAATAACGCCAGGAACGTCCCTGCCAGGTGTCCCACCTGGGGGGGCAGCCCAAGGACACCTGCGCTGGCTGCTCAGAGGGCCAGCTGGTCCGTGGTCAGCGAGGGGCCCCTCCTCACGCACCCTCGGCTGTGCGAGTGGAGCAGAGGCCAGACGGAAAGCATCCACTTGTCTGGACAGACGTGCAGGACCGGAGTCGCCGGGAGGACGATGCTCTCAAGCACTTCGAGGCCCCACCGCTGCACAAACATCATCCCTCCAGCTCATCCTAACAGCACCCCACCCCCCCGCCC
>NW_020175018.1:17412340-17426623 GCF_003031525.2 Neophocaena asiaeorientalis asiaeorientalis
AGAGTCTCTAACTGATTCTGGCCCAAGTCAGGCTTATGTGAATGTCACACGAATAATACGGCTTATTGACAAAAAAGCGTTTTATCGCTCAGCTTTTCACTAACGCAGGCGGACTCCCAACCGGCTTGCGGGGGACGAGGTCTGTCTGCAGACAGATGCTTAGCTCCCCTTCCTCAATGAAAGAGACCACCATCGGCCCCACCGCGAGGGATGCTGGGTCCAGCCCTCGAACCGAGTGCAGACACCACCACCGCACACGATGCGCCCAGCTCAGACGCAGACTGACTCCCCGGCCCAGAAGACCAAGCACCTGGGGGGTCCGTCCCGGAATGACCCAGAAACGTTTACTCCAGGACTGATCCCCGTTCTTGTGAAACGCGGTGGAACACAGATTCACACAAAGGGAAAAGTGAAAGTTCCCTCTCGTTCCTCCCGAAGTAAGTAGGGCTAAGACCCTGTACATGTCCAGAGAGGCCGGAAGCACAGGCACCGAACACCCGACGTGCCTCACGTCCGTCCGTCTAGGGGTCCGTGGCCAGGGAGGTGGTTTTCCTCCTTTTTCACGAGATCTTGTCCATGTTGTTCTGCAACTGGCCCTTTTCCTCTGCTGCACGTCGTGGCCTATTTATGAGTTTGGCCTCATTCATTTTAACGGCCACACATCAGACTCATCATTTATTTAAACCGTCCCCCTCTGATGCACGTTTAGGTCATTTCCAGTTTTCATTAGGACACAGGCTGCCGTGATGAGTCTTCAGGCATCTTTCTTTTTTTTTCTGGCCACGCTGCGCGGCATGCGGGATTTAGTTCCCCGACCAGGGATCGAACCCGGGTTCGTGGCAGTGAGAGCACCGAGTCCTAACCACTGGACCACCGGGGAATTCCCAGGCATCTTTCTTAGGGAGGTCCTCAGAAGCAGAACTGCTGGGTCAAAGGATTCCCGTCCCCCTTTTTGCTAATGGATACAGCCAAATGGTCCTTGCCTGCCATTTCAGAAAACAAAAAAATTCTCAGAAAATAAAGCCTGCTTAAAAAAGAAAAATCCGGAACGTGTTCTGCCGCCCAGATCTCCTCCTGGAAATCCAGTGCTGATGGCTGTTTGCAGCTGAGTTTTCTGCTGCCGAGTAGATCCCAGATCAAACCCCCAATTCAAAGCTTAGGGTCCGTGCCTCCCAGGGACCAGATGCCGTCCATGTGGTGTCCACGTGGAGAGCGTGTGCTTGTGTGTGTGTGTGTGTGTGTGTGCGTGTGTAACACTGGAAACCAGGAAGCATACTGGGGCGGCCCCTCATCCACTATTTCCACTTTCAAAGACCCTCTTCCTGCTGTTTCTAAGCCATGGAGGGTGAAAATTCAACCTGAGGCCCAAAAGCTATTTCACCCTCAGCTGGCATGCTTCAACTACACCCGGAGTGATTCCCAAGAACGTATGCATAGATGGACAAGGAAAATCTGGAAACCCTGTGAGAAATAGAAGGTTCGCGGGAGAAAACCACCCCGTGAATCCTTCTGACACTTTCAAATCTGATGTGAGTCCCGCGTGTCCCCTCGCCCGCACCTGTATTTACCACGGCTTGAAAAAATCGTCAGCCGAGCTTTGCCAAGCACGGAGGTCAGTAACTCAAAGACTTGGTCCCCTGAGCCAAAAGATGGGGCTACATCACAGCCGCCTTCCCACCCTTCAGGACACTGAACGCAGGCTAGTATCAGTGGTTTGCTCTTTTTTCAGGTCAGCTTCTGTGCAATTACAGCTTGGGAGAGGCCAGAGAAGTTCTTGGGGGTCAGCGCCTGCTCTAGATCTGAAACCCGGCTACACCTGCGGCCAGGGCCAGAGCCCTGGGGGAAGCTGGCACCATGCACGCTCCCACCCCACCAGGAGCCTCAGCTGGCCCTGCAGCAGGAGGGGGCCGGGAAGTCCCAGCGGAGATCACTGAGGTCTTCTGAGCCCGGGAAGCCCAACAGGCCTGGAGGAGGTGCTGAGGTGTTCCTATCGATACTTTCAGCCTTGTCCCAGCTCAAAAGGTCCCCCCCCGCCGCAATGTGCTCCCTAATATGAAAAAGGGTCTTTCTGGCTTCTAGCGGGTTCAAGAGGTTAACAAGACGACTCAGGTGGCCCTGGCTCAATCCTAGTGATGCCTCATTGATAGCACCGGAGGGGGGACGACCAGGTCACAGAGAGGATGTGGCCCTAACACACCCAGGGAAGGCCCGTGTTACTGTGGCTTGTGGCCAGGACATCACAGAGATACTTGGCTGTGTGGAACAGGTGAGTAACCAGGTGTCCCAGGTTGGATGGCCCCACAAAAGATGTCCTGGGCACACAGGGGCACTGGAAGGCGGAGCCGCCTGTCCTGCCCCCAGAAGGCAGGAGATGGTCGGACAACCTTGCCTTGCGGGCATCAGCGGTCACTCACCACGGCCTTTGCGAAGCTAAAAGCTTCCTATGGGCCTCAGTGGACTCTGCCTCTCAGCCAAGTTGCAGGGACCCAGCCTGTGACCATTCCCCTGGCCCTGAGTGTAAATCCAGCCAGCCGCGGGGGGAGGTGGTGACATAGCTGGGCATCGTCCCAGCTGGCCCTGGGGAGTAATGCAGGCACCTGTGAATCACGCTTTCCATGGGTGTAATAACGCGGGTTCTTACAAGCCTTTTAAAGGACAGAAAAGACCCTCAAGCAAAATCCCGAAAGGATGCCCAACCCTTGAAACCTAAAGAGGTGGGAGGGAGGGGTTGAGGTCTCAACAACCGGGAGAAGGGGCTGGAGAAGCTGTGCCCATGGCAGCGTCATTACCGGGCTGTGTGGACATGATATAGTGTCATTGACCCTGCTGCTCCCTGGCCCCGAGGGTATCAAGTGCATCCCGATTCTGCAGGGAGGGAGGCACCCCCCGCAGGAAAGGGCCACTCAGACGAGTCTGCATAAACAGACCTTACTGAAACAAGCCTTATCTTCCATTAGTTTCCCCCACGTATTTTGCAGTCACTTCTCCGTGGTTTATTGCTTTCTGTTAAAATGGTATATAAGTTCCCAAGTCTAACCACTTCTCTGGGTTTCTTCTTCTTTTGCATGAAGCCTCATGTAAAATTAAAAACATGAAGAAACTCATTTGCCTTTTCTCCTGTTAATGTCTTTG
Organism: Neophocaena asiaeorientalis asiaeorientalis; assembly: GCF_003031525.2. Lineage (NCBI taxonomy): Eukaryota > Metazoa > Chordata > Mammalia > Artiodactyla > Phocoenidae > Neophocaena > Neophocaena asiaeorientalis. Next base: position 17,415,473 of record NW_020175018.1, read on the forward strand.
GTCAGCTTAATTTGCAGGTCCCACTGACAAAACCTAAGAGGGTAAAGTTCTTTCCTCTCCTACACGGGAATTCCGAGGTCATGCTGCCAGCAAGTGGCACTGCAGGATCCTGACTCTGCATCCAATGTTCTTTCACAGCTAATCAGCAGACAAGCAGGAGATCTGGGCATGGCGAGGACGCTGAGCTGTGAGCAGGGACGGTTCCTGGACAAGCTGGTTAGGCAGGGCCCAGCGGGCGAGCAGTGCTCAGCTCCTGGAATCAGCCCCTCTCCCGGGGAAGGGCCCTGGAAAGGTCAATGGGCCGCAGGTTTCCCCTCCAATTCCACGGACAGCGGGCTCTAGAGCAGGTGATTCCTCTGCCTCCCTAACCCCAGTCCCTTTCTCCTGGACCCTAACTTGAACTTAAGAGAGACCAGCTCTAAAAGCACCGGGAGATTCCACCGTCAGGTGCCGTGGCTCTTCCAACTCTCAGGTCTCAGCACACAAAGTACCGGCAGGGTCGCTGCCTCTGGCCCTGACCCAGGTTCAGTCCAGAGGCAGGGACCAAGCGGGGAGGAGTGTCCCTCTGGTTCGTGAGCATTTAGACCCTCAGTGCTAGACCAGTGCCCAGCACTGTGGACACTCAGTGAATACCTGTGCCGGACGGACAGACGGACAGACACTTGGAGCAACACTGAGGCTGACGGGAGATGTCAGTCAGTATCTGCGGCCCCTGTGGACGGCGACCTTCCCTACGTCTAAGAGAGAAGACGTCTGCTACGGCAGGCCGTCCTCTCTCACTGACGTCTGGACTCAGTCGCACCCCTGGGTCCATCTGAGGATGGTTCTGTGGGGGCACACGGCTGTCATCCCTCCATCCACTCCCAGACCTTTGGAGTGAGCTGGGTTACAGACTGCAGCCCCTGGGGCAGAACCTGACTGGCGTGGGTTCAGGGGTGGGGAGAGGACAGGCCCCTCACCTGCTTGTCTGGAATTTCAACTGTGGCAGAGGCAGGAGCGGCATGGGAAGTATGGGAAGGCCAAGCATGTCACAGGCCAGCCACGGAGCAAGGCCCACCTACTCTGCCCCCAAAGTCACTGGCCACAGGGAAGCAACATGGCGGAGAAACCTGTTTGGTGCCCAGTCTGATCCGGCTGCCCTCAGAGGTCACGCAGCCACCAGCTCTGTCTGCGGGCATCGCCTCACGTCACCCTGAGCGTCACCCCAAAGCCCCCAGCACCTGACAGCCAAACGCCCCCTCGGAAGCAGACCCCAGCCGCCCTTCCTCAGGACCAGACCCAGGCACCGTCCACCCCAAAACTGTGAGGTCTCTGCTCTGGGCAGTGTGCCAGGCACTGGGGATAAAGGTCTCTCAGGATGCACACACGCCCCCAGTGTCTCTCATCTACAGCTACACCCAATTAGAGCTCTCAGTCTGACTGTGCTCACATCGGTATTCGTTAACCAGCAGGGAAAACAAAAAGAAAAAAATGTCAAGCTGGTCGACAACCCACAGGGCAGCAGTACCCCCAAACGCCCACTAGGAGGCGGAACGAAATTGCCTGCATCTCTCCGGCAGCCACCCAGGGCGACCCGGGGATGGTACCTTTGACCAGGGAGACCACGGGATGTGTCCCTTTGGTCAGGGTGACCCCAGGATGGTCCCTTTGGCTAGGGTGGCCCCAAGATGGTCTCTCTGACCCAGAGCAGGTTTTCTGTGTCTGTTGCTAGATCTCCAACAAGGAAGCTGGAGCCAGGGGGTCTTAAGGCCAATGAAGTCCTTGTATTGAGGGAGGATAATTCGGATCCTGTGGGATACCCAGGCAGCTCCAGAGCTCTTTGGCCATTGCAGCTGTTGTTATTGCTACCCTAATGCAGGGCCGCCACTGTGGGCTGGCCCCTGGAACCCGCCGGGGGGCCCACAGCCCGGCTGAGGCTCACTCTTGCAGGGGTCTCCTGCCTCCAGCTCAGGGCCAGGAAACGGTCGGCCCCCTAAACATCTGAAGAGAGTGGACGCACTAAGGGGTGGCGTGAGATGCGAGGGGACAGGGCAGTTTGGGGAAGGACGTCAGTGTACGGTGGTCACCCACACAGGTGAGGTCAAGGCTGCTCCCCGAGCAGGGAGGACGCCTGGACGAGGCCACAGAGCCCGTGATCCGAGGGGACTGAGCCGCCCTTACCCTTTCTCCAGGGTCACCCACTTGGCCAGTGGGACCCATTGTTCCTGGAGGTCCTGGGAGACCCTAGAATTAAAAATAAAATCAGGCAGAGTTAAAGATGCAGCCACAGGGCGGTTCCCGCCTTGCCAGGAGAGGGTTCGAGAAAGTGCCGGTCCCAGGGCGTTTGCCCCTCTTTTCCACCTACGAGCTTTAAGTGGTCTCCCTCCACCCCTGAGCACCTCCCACAAGTCACGGGAAATAAAATGGGACACTCACCGCGGGGCCTTCGGGGCCGGGTGGCCCCTCCAGGAGCATGCCCTGGAAGAGACAGGGAGAGCGTCTGAGACCCCAGGACCCTTTCCCTCCATCCCCAGACCCCGAGTGGGCCCGGCCCCTAGCAGACCCCAGTCCTGAGGAAGCTCTCCACGCTGGGTGGACCAGAGGACCACCGTCTCGGGCCTCTGGGCCTGCACCCTCCGTCCTGGGAGGGGTCCCAAACAGCAGCCTCTGGAATGGGGGCCACGGCGACCGTCCTTTGAGCGTTTCCAAGGCAGCCACAAGCCAGACAGCAACCAACAGGTTTCCCTCAAGAACAGCTTCCAGAGGAGAGAGGAGGAACCAGGACTCCCCGGCCACACCTCTGGCCTTCCTGTGCCCAGGGAGGCCCTGGTGACGGCGGCCTGAGGGAGCAGTGGACCCCAGGACCAGGGCCCAGGGAGGGTGGAGAGACGACCAGCCGGTGGCTTCAGGGAGGACAGGAGGAAAGGGCACCACAGGCTGAGGTCCCCGCCTAGAGAACCGTTAGGCCCAACTGCTAGAGCAGCCACGCTGGGGTCTCCAGCCCCCTCCTCCCTCCACCTGGGAAACACAGCCAAGTCCACTGGGCACTCAGCTGCCCTTCTCCTCTAGCCCCTTACCCGGCTGAGCCGAGGTTCATGCTGCCTCAGGCCCCCGGGCCTCACCGTCTTTCCCCCCAAATGGGGACGAGGCCTCCTGCCCCCCTGTCAGCCTGGGCCCTAGAGTCAGCACGGGCAGTGGAGGGGAGAGCAGGCTTCAGGTCTCTGCGGACAGAGCTCCCGGCCCGGGGTCTCCTGCTCCTGGGCCTCGGCTTCAGCTACCTTCCCAGCACGGGCCTCCTCTCTACCCCTGTCCGGTCAACACCAAGGTCAGCGTCCTCTGTGTTCCATGCCCACCGCCCCAGCGTCCTCTGTGTTCCATGCCCACTTCAGGAGTCAGAGGCAACGCATGGCCTTCCAGCGGGGGGGGAAGGACCTCTGCCCCCTGCAAGGGTCTGCATGCTGAGAACACCGTGGTGGATCGTTTCTGGGGGTCCTGGGACCCGGTGGGTTCCGTCCGGCCCAGCTGGGCAGGCTTCAGCCTCACGCAGGGCGCCTGGCTGCCGTGGACCCCTCCTCCCAATGAATTCCTGTGACGGCTGAGATAGCGGTGAGGGCTGGACATACCTGGCCCCCGGTGGCAGACCTGCCTCCTGTTTCCCCGGAACAGCAGGCTCGGGTCGCTTCTCTCTGGGGCTGATCAGTGCTATTGTACCCTGGGCTTTTCTTTGAAAGTGAACAGTTCTCTTGTGACACCTGGACTTGCCTCCTAGGAGTAGGAGGGTGTGCTCAGGACAGGCACCAGGTCAGCACAGGTGTCGGACACCCCCCAGTGGGGGGCCCCCAGGCCAGGGGCTGCAGGTCCTCTCCAAGCCCCTCATCCTCCCGACCAGGGCTCCCCAGTCACTGCGAGGATGCACCCGGTGTTTACACAGATGTGCACTCAGAGAAATGTTTGTACACGAGATGTACACAGAGAGTTCATCCCAACGGCCTCGTGAGTCCCACTTTCCTGTCTCCTCCTCTGACAAAGGCAGCTGAGGAAGCTCAGAACTGAGCTAGGCTTAAGAGAGAAACCCCTGGCTGCCACGGACCCTGCAGGACCGCAGCTGTCTTCCCGGACACACAACCGCTGTTCTCAGGGAGTGGGGGCCACGGTGGGTGGGCTCTCACGGGAGGATCATTGCAGGTCGGCCCGGCAAGGGCCGGAGGCCGCTGGATGGGTGAGCCCAGTAGAGGGGTGCCGGCGCTCTCCCAGGTACAGTGAAGGGATGGACCCCTGACCACCACCCCAAAGAGAAGTGCTCCCAAGACATGGGAAGCCATGGCCTTCCTTTAACGGCCCCGCTCCACGCCCCACCAGGGTGGAAGGTCTCAGCCTCAGCTGAGAACTCGAAACCATCCTTAACGGGGGTCCATTCATCTGCTACATAGCACAGACCGAGAAAACCTTCCTTAAGCCACAGTGGAAGGCAGACATGCCTGTTGCGGGCCTTCGCCAGATGATACAGGACATTGAATCTGGAGATGCCTGGTTCCCTGAGGTCCCGGGGCAGCCAGGAGCACCAGTTCTGACTGGCCTGAATCCGCTCGGCTGAGGGACTCCTGTCCTGTCGAGGAGCCGCTGGTGCTGCTGACCCACGACACAGGGTACCAGGTCTGCCCCTGTGTCCCTGGGATGGATGGATGCAAAGAGAAGGAGCTGGTTCCCAGAGCCCCATGGACAGTCAGCCACGCTCCCCAGAAGGAGGTCGCTGGGGCAGGCTGGGGAGAGGAAGCGGCCGCCCAACCTTCACGGGCCGCGACGCCTGCGCGGCCGAGGCAAGACCACGTGGGCCGTGGTCCAGGACTCGGCCATCTGTTTACAGGGAGCTGAGACTTTGAGGACATCTGGTGACGCTCCAGGTTGAGAAATTCCAACAGTTTCCATGATGTCTCCAGGGAGACCGGCCTCGGCCCCTCGGACACTCCGAACAGGCTGGGGGCTGGGCGGGAGCAAACGCTGGGGCCAGAGGGGAGGGCATCCTTCCCTAACTGCATCTAGGTGACTCATTTCTCCCCAAACAAAGATGAAATGCATTTTCTGGAGGCATGCAATTTGTGTTGGGTCGCTTCTATTTTCTCAGCCTGTTCCCCCGGCCCACCCTCGCCGGTGGAGCCTAGTGGAGTCTGGCAACTGGACGCCTCATCCACTCTCACCCGCCTCCACCTGGACCTGGGATGCTATGGCTCTCACACGGGGGCAGCCCGGTCTGAGGGACATGTGAAAAGGAAGCTCGTCCTGACCGAGGCGCCGGCCAGGCCTTCCCAGAGCCAGGACCAAACCCAGGACTCCACGGAGCCTGGCCCCCGCCTGCCCGAGGGTTCTCCTCTTCCCAGGCAGGATGCCCCTTTCACCAAAGCGATGGGGACACCACGGAAGGCACCCGAGTCGGCGGCAAGTCCACCGGGGACCAAAGCCATGTGGACCGTGGTCTGCACACAGCTGGACCACAGGGAAGTCACAGGGTGTGGTCCACCTTCTGGCACAGCCCCTCAAGGGCTGGAGCCACAGGGTGTGGTCCACCTCTGGCACAGCCCCTCAAGGGCTGGAGCGGGTCCCCGGCAGCCCCGTGTCTTGAGGTGGCACCACTGGCCGCACTGCTCTTCCCCGAGGGTCGCCTTCCTCCCCGAGTCTGGACTTGGTGTGAGGGTTTTACATGTCGCCGAGCAAGGAGCCCCCTGGTGCTGGTGTCCCCCTTCGGCCCCTCTGCCCACTTCCTCTGCATCCCCATCTTCCGGCCCCAGACAAGCCCTGACTCCCTTGGACCCTTGGGGAGCACCGGGAAAGGAATGTTCTCAGCACGAGAACAGGATGTGTGTACCCAGTGGCCACAGCCCAGTGGGAGCGGGTGCGCCCATCCCTGGGACATGCCCTGGGGGGCGGGGCAGGAGGCACAGAGCGGGACAGTCATCTAGTCCCCCCGTCCTGATGCCCCAGCCACGGGCTTCAGGTGCCTCTAAGGGGGATGAGGTTCCAAAAGAACCTTCCCAGTCCCACGGGAGGATGGGGGTCACCTCAGTCCTCCGTCCCAAGATCGGAAGCGTCCTGGAGCCTCCACGGGGGGCAACCAAGTCCTGGCAGTAGAGAAGGCTGGAGCCTGGCCCCAGCCTCATGAGCCGTCGAGTGCAGGACGCTGGCCTCCTCCCTCTGGCTCTTGGAGGACGTGGCAGGCGTGCACCTTGGCAGCCAGCCCCTCCCCACGCTTAGAGCTGCTTCCCAGCCCACGATGTCATACCCGCCACGTGCAGCTGCAGGGCACCCCGCCCCCACCCGGCTGATCACCTGGCACCTCGCCTGCCCCGACTCAGCGCCTGGACCTCGGCAGCCCAAAGGCCACAGGGTAGACCCTGGTGCTCCCCGGCCAGGCACGGCTCCCTGAGCGCAGAGGACATGCCAGCGCAGAGTGGGGCCCCCGCCAACACGCACCGCCCCACGAGGTGCACGTGGGACCCTCTTCCCCCTGATCCCAAGGTTAAGACGTTCTCAACAGTCATTTTGTTTAAGTCGCCCCCAGCCCAGCACAGTGAAGTTTCACTCAGTGGGAGTTTCAGGGCAGAGCTGTTTTATTAAAGCTCCTCGGCGCGGCTGACAGCCAGGCTTCCCTGTTCTACCAGCTGCAGCCACATGGCTGCACAGCCCACGTGGAGAGCTGGGTCCGTGGCTAACTCTCCCTGCTCCAGACCGGCCGCCACACTCAGCCTGCTAACCCCCTCTGCCCTCCAGGGGAGGTCCCTCCTTCCCAGAAGCCGAGTCTTTTAACAAGGAGAAATCGACACGCAGTGACGTGCCCGGATCCTAAGCATGCAGCACAAAGGGTCCTGACCCGTTCGAATCCCAGGCGGCCGCCACCTCATTCGAGGTCCAGAACCTTACCCCTGCCCAGGCGCTTTTCCAAGCAGCGGGTGGCATCCACGAGGTCACGTAGCTCCTCATGGTAGCCCCAGGCATAGAGGCGCAGGGGTCCCACAGGCCCAGCCACATCCTACCTAACCCGCCACGTGCCCCAAGCTTCGACCCACCACCCCGCCGGTTTCGGGGAGACAATAAGAAAGTGTCTTACTGGTTCGATGATGGCAGGTTCTCCCTTTTGACCTTTCTCGCCCCGTGGTCCGATCTGAGGTTTGTAAGATGCAGAGAGAGGAGAGGGAGAACAGGAAGAAGGTACAGATTACACCAAATCCATACGGCTGGTGAAGCAGGGGGTCCCCCGTAAGGGCCCGGGGAGGCACCCTCCCTAGCCACTCACCCCTTCGTAGATGGTGTCCTGGTTGGCGGGCATGCCCGGCCCGATCTCCGATGGGGAGATGGTGGGGTCGTAGTAAGGGTCGTAGTAGTTCTCATCCAGGTTCTTGATGGTTTCTTCTGTGAACTCTCCCTCCAAGTCGTCCAGCCCCTCCTCCGGAGGCGGATCCGGCTGAGAGGGAAGGCGGCAGGGTCACCCAGAGGAACGGACACGCACAGGCCCCCAGCCCCCGGACTCCAAGCACCGTGGCATTCCGAGGTCACAGAACACAGGCAGCCTGGGGTTTCACTTGTTGGGAGTCATTGTCTCCCTCTCACGACGGGGAGACTCACCCCAAAGCCCCCAAGACCCCGCGGCAAATCAGGGCTGCAGAAGGACGGGCACGTGGCCCCAGGCTGCACCGTGTCCTTGGGGAACCTGGGGCCGCCAAGGGCTCCACCCAAGGCCCAGGGTCTCGGGGTAACGAGCCCCTAATCCCACGCCCGCTGCCAGAGGGGTCTGGACCCATCAGAGCCCCGTGTGTCTGCTCTGTGGCCATCAAGAACTCAGCGTCACGTGATGGCTGTTTTTAAGCACTCCCCGTGGACCACGGGCTGAGCTCAACTCCTCTCCAGTCTGAAGACGTGGCAGCAGCCCCAAGAGGCGGGGAACACTGGTGTCCGGTTGTCAATGAGATCACTGATTTTGAGAGAGGGGATATCACTTTCCAAGGCCGCTGGCAGAGACTTCAAGTCAGGTGTGCCTGATGCGAAAGCCCATGGTCCTACCGGGCCTCGTGTCTGGCCTGCTTGTCCAGACCCCCAGCTCATGTACCTGTCTGGCCTGCCCTCGCCCGGGCCCCAGACAGGAACACTGTCTGTGAACACGCATGTCCTCATCCGTCTCCACCGAACCCCAAGAGACCCGGAGGGCAGGGCTCATTCCACCCATTTTGCTGATGAAAAACTGACAACACTGAGATCCACCCAGCAAGGCAGTGACTGCAAACTCACCGGGCATCCTCGGCAATCACTTAGAACGGCCTGGCTGCAAAGGGCTGCAGGGCCAGTGGTGGTGGGCAGGGGGAGGGCAGCTGCCCCAGGACAGCAAAGCGAGGAGTAGAGAAGGAAGAGCCCGGGGTCCGGCCCCCTCCCCTGGACCAAGCCCACTCGCTGAGAAAGCAATTACGTTAGAGGCATTGGAGGTGAGCACCGTGCTGGTGGGAACTTCGGCCCGGGCGCCCGGGTCAGGGGACCGGTCGGGGCTCTCGTCGGGGCTCTCGATGCCTTCGCCGTAGCCGAAGTCCTCGTAAGGGGGTGGGGTGTAGTAGTCCTCGCTGGGCACGTACTCGTAGTCTCCGATGCCGGGGTCCTCCTCCTTCCCGGCCCCCTCGCTGGTGTCGGGCACCGGAGGGGCTTCCGTGGGGGGCTGGGTCAGCTCCTGGGAGCCGGGCAGAGACACGCAGGGTTAGGGGTGCGGCCGGCGCAGCGAGGACCGGGTTGGGGCTTTCCTCCGCGGCTTGAGAGGGAGGCTGACCCATCAACCAACCAGCCCCTGTGGATCGGGGCGCAGGGGTCCCCTCAGGCCGGGGGAGACAGCCCAGCCCGCGGAAGTGCTGTGCACGGCTAAACCCCGCCATCATGCACTTGGACAGGGTAAACTATATCTCAAATTTTTTTTTAAGGAGTAAGAGAACAGAGAATTCCCTGGTGGTCCAGTGGTTAGGACTCTGCGTTCTCACTGCCGAGGGCCTGGGTTCAATCCCTGGTTGGGGAACTAAGATCCCGCAAGCCACGTGGTGACCAAAGAAAAAATAAGAGAACATTCCAGACTCTTAGAGCCTTATGGGCCAGTGTCCCGGCCACCCGTTGGGGAGGGGACTGGATTCCATCACATCCATGTCCCCTGGTGTCCCCCGCACCACGGAAGGCCCTCTGCCCTACACTCCCCGTGAGGACAAAGCACATACGGTCCCCGGTCCCCCATTTCCCTGCCAAGCTCCCGCCCACCGCCCCTGCTCTCCACGCATCTCCACACGGCCCCCATGTTCGCCACGGAGCCCCCGGCCCCCCCGCCAACCACGGCCTCCAGGGACCAGCAGCCACCCGGCCAGACCTCGGCCACCTCTGTGGTCTCTCGAACAGCTTCCACTGGTGTCTTGGTGGGGGTGGGCTCCTTGCCCACGTCGTCCGTGTCCTCATAGTAGGGGTACTCATAGTAATAGGTATCTCCTTCACCCTCTCCTTCCGGGTACTGAGAGCAAATAGGGCCATGTGAGGAGGGTGCGGGCCCCCCACCCCGAGATGCCAGCCCGCCATCTCCCTCCCTCGTGGGTTCAACTGGGAAGATCGGACCCCCGAAAGTCGTGCCCAGCTCCAGGCACCAACCCCATGGGCCCTGAAAGGAGTCTTCCCCCTCCATCCCCTGGGGGAGCAGAGCCAGCCCCACGAGGAGTCCAGGGAAGGAAACGGGGACCCCCGGTGGCCTTCAAAGAGAGATGAGCCCTAAAAGGTCCAAACGTTCTGAGCCTTTGGCACCCACCCAAACCGAGGGCCCTCCCCGACCTTCACCGAAGGCCCAGGCCTCACGGGAGGGACTTCACAGCGACAGAGACGGTCTCACCCTCAGACCCATTTCTGTATCGGGCATGGGGAGGGTGAGGCGTGGCCAGGAGGCCTCGGCTGCAGCAAGCCAGCTGGGAGCACTGCCAACCCTGTTCTCGGGGTGGGAAAGACATGCCTAGCCCAGGACTCCACAGCTTCATGGGGTCCCCCCCTCCTCTTCTGACTGCTCGTGAAAGAAGGGAAGCTCAGAGAAAAAATAGACAGCAGGATTGAATTTTACTTAAAAGAAACAGGAGTCCAACCTGCACAGGGGATGGGAGAGGATTCTCATTTGGAAATGGTACAAAGAACTGCAAATCCAATTAACCGAGGTGCTGCTGGGGCGTGAGGGCGGGTGGATGGGAAAGGCTGACCCACTGACACGCGGGTCACGGCCAGAGGACAGTGGCGTTGGACACGCTCCTGAAACTCTCGGGCCGAGGCTGCCCCTCAGAGTAGCTGCCGCCCTAGGGGTCAGAGGGGACCATCATCCACTCCGACAGCCCTGAGCCCCTCCTACCTGGCCAGCTCCAGACGGCCCGCCGGGGGCACCTGTGGCGTTTCCGCTCACAGCACCCCACCCAGGTGTTGGTCCAGGGGGCCCATGGCTCTCTTCCCCCAGAAACTTGGGTGAAAGATTCTTTACCAACATCCTTTTTGACTCCACGGCTTTGGGAGCACAGAACCCTTCGTAAAGTGAGTCAGGAGTCCACCTTGCCCCGGGGATCAATTATAAGTGTCACCCAGTGGGTTTGCTTCAAACGGGAGGCCCACAGCTTCTGTGTCCCACCATGCCCAGCACCCCGAGACGGTCTGCCCGCGGCTCCCACCAGGACTCACATATTCATCGGGATTGGGGTCCTGAGACTGGGGCTTGTCAGGGACCGCAGTGTCACAGTCAGGGCTGTAGTGCTCGCACTGGTCGTAAGCTGCCCGGTGGTCCGAGACGAAGAGCAGCTGCTGGATGTCTCCCTGGAAGACAACGAAAGCCCTGAACAGGCAGCACAGAGGGCACCCACGTGGGGACCCAGGAGAACTGCTGATGCCTGAGAGCTTGTCCTTGGGGCCAGGCCTCCTCTGGGGGAGCTGCTACCTCCAAGAGCCATTCAACTGACCTGGCCATCCAGGCATTACTGATCCATCCAGCCACCCACCCATCCACCTATCCACCCATCCATCCACCTACCCACCCGTCCAGCCAGCCACCCATCCAGCCAGCCATCCACCCACCCATTCACCTATCCATCTACACATCCATCCACCCACCCACCCACCCACCCATCCGTCCATCCATCCACCCACCCATCC
>NW_020175018.1:17426856-17479744 GCF_003031525.2 Neophocaena asiaeorientalis asiaeorientalis
TCCACCCACCCACACATCCATCCAACCACCCACCCACCCATCCTTCCACCCAGCCATCCATCCATCCATTCAGACACCTGATGAGCACCTGTCAGGTGCCAACCCAGTGCTCAGAGCTTTTGTCTCCTGTGAGTGATACATTTAGCCTCAACCCTAAACTCTGAGGGCTTGGAAGTACCGCGTCTCCTTTCCTATCACCCCCTACCACAGGGGTGGGAGGTGGGGCTTATTTTCAAATAGGCAAAATACCCTATGACCCATCAATTCCAATGCTGAGAACTAACACAGGTACGTAAACAATTCACCCAAATCAGTTCACCCAAGGGAGAACTGCAGACAGGGACTCAAGCCCATGCACACCCACATTCACTGCAGCCCTGTTCACCACAGCCAAGAGTGGGAACTGCCCTAGTGCATACAGATGCGTGAATGGAGAGACGAGGTGTGGTCCATCCATATGAGAGAATATTATTCAGCCATAAAAGGGAATGAAGTACTGACACTTGCCACACGTGGATGAACCCACAACCACTGGGCTCTCTGGTCTTTTTGAGGCGCCCTTCTGACAGTGGACAGTGCCACTATGTCAGCTCGGGGAAGCATCCCAACATTTTATTCCACTTTGCTCCCATAATGCTGTGCAGAAAATGGAAAAACGACAGGGCTGCTACGAGGAAGAAGCAGGTCTCATAATCTTTATCAGACATCCGCTGTCCCCCTGGCAGAAGGGCTTTGGCCCCAGTCGGATGCATGTCAACTGACTGGTACAGTAATCACCTCATTAATGACTCACGCGTAGACGGTGTTTCCTGGAGATCCGGCACTGGACAGAGAAGCTACACGGCATCGCCCACTTTGTGCCCGCAGGTACCCTATAAATGATGCCTTTTAATCCCCATTCTGCACCTGAGAGGCCACCTGCCCAGTGTCATGGTCACACGGCAGGCGGGTCCCCATCACTACAGGACCTGATGAGCTCTCAGGGAGGAAAAAGAACGTGGAAGAACACAGGACGCTGGACCCTGTCGTCGGAGATGGCGCCCCACGCGGGGTAACTGGGGCTATGCCGGGAGTTGGGCTCCTCGAGCTAGGAGCGCTACTGCCGGCCGAGCGTGTTCTTTTTCCAGACTTCATGAGTAACAGGAAAGGACGGGCCCCGCGGCCACTGTGAAGCCATCACTGGTGGGTCGTGGGGTCCAGGTGGCAGGGCTGCACCCAGAGGGATGCACGTTCTCACGGATTATCCTGCACCTCTGCTCCATCAGGCAGACGCCCCTCTCTGGGCCTGGGGCCTGAGGCCAGCTTCCCCTCTTCCAGGAAGAGCCTTACGTTCTGCCTTGCAGCCCCCGGAGGCTCCGGGGTGGCCTCCTGCTATGCGCTCCTGACCCTGGCAGGTCAGTCTGCATCCCTCGGGCCCTGGTGCCGGGGTGCTGGGCGGGGCTCTGGGTGCACACGCTGGTCATCGGGTTGTGGGCTCCTCTCCTCTGGTGCTGCGCTTGGATGGATGGACAGCCTGAGCCCTGGACACACGGGGGACAACCTGCCCCATGGGCCAGCTGCCAAGGGCAGAGGGAATCCCAACACCCGGGGCGGGTGGGGGAGGAGCTGTTCTGTTCGACCACCTTCCGGCTGTGTGGCCCGTAGTGAGCCCACTCACCTCTCTGAGCCCGGCTCTTTCTCTCTGCGGAAAATGGGCGTAAGATAGTAATATCCAGCTCACCGAGCTGTGGAGGCTACAAGCCCTCCAGGCAGAACTCCTTGTGTAGTGACGGTGCTCAGCAAGTATGTGAAAGACTTATGATCCATGGAAGGGGTGCTCAGGAAAGGTCCTGGGGGGGGCGGGGTTTGAAGGAGTTAAGAGGCTGCGAAGGTCCCAGGGGGATGAAGCATGGGAACCTGGTGGCATGTACGTGAAAATGACAACGAGAAGACCGGTGTATCCTGGACAGTATTTCTGAAAAGGGGGCAAAGAGAGCACACATGAAGGAGCCAGTGGTGGGGGCCACAAGGCCAAGAAGAGGGACTCAGCAGGAAACGGGTCTCAGCACCCGGGGAGGGAGAAGACGTGAGCGTGTTTACTGCAGGCAAAGAGCCCAGCTGTTCCTCATCCACTAACCGACCCATCTGTCCATCATCCACCACCCGACCACCATCCACCCATCCACCCATCCACCCATCCATCTGTCTGTCCATGAACGCATCACCCACCATCCGACCACCATCCACACATCCACCCACCCACCCATCCATCTATCTGTCCATGAACGCATCACCCACCATCCGACCACCGTCCATCCACTCACCCACCCACCCATCCATGCATGGACCATCCATCCTTCTCTCCGTCCACCCATCCACTCATTCAATAGTCATCACTGAGCACCTACTAAGTGCAAGCTACCGCATCACACATGGTGGATGCACGCACGGCCCAGAACCACTGCCTAGGGGTACCCACACCCTTCCTAACACCTTGGGCTTGCCCTGTGCCCCACGGATAAGACCCCATCACACCCAGACTGTGTATTCATCAGATTTTCATCGATTCCTGCACCAGTCCCACTGCCCCCTTCTGGCCAGAAGCCTGAGTCTGTCCCTGGTACTGAGCCTCTGCTCTGCCAGGATCCAACAAAAGGCTCGCAGCATTCCTGAAGGGCGGGGCCACGGGCGGAGCAAGAACGCGGTACCCATCTGCTCATGTCAGAACCACAGGCCCAGGCAAGGAAGCCGCACCCTCCCTGCCAGTCATTTGGAGAAGGTGCGTGAGGCCCTTCTCTGTGCCAGACCCTGGGAAGAGAGAGAGGCGGGCCCCCAGGCAGGGGCCAGATGTGGCCTCTCATCGCTGGACCATGGCAGGGCTGGGGTGATGCGTCACCCAAAGTCACTAAGCGTGGGTCCACGGATGGCCTCTGGGATCTGTGAAGCAAGGTGCCGGCCGTGTGCACAGCTCTGGGGACAGGACCCTCACCCTCCGTGGCTTCCCAAAGGCTCTATGGGTAACCTGACCTAGAGACGGGGTGACAGTCCTGGAGTCCAGCAAAGGCCCATTCCTACCCGATCCCTGAGGCGCAGTTCCAAATACGCGGCCTCCCAACCCGGGTTTGAAACTGCCCCCTGACGAGCGAGGACTTGGAACTACCCCCGGCAGCCCGTCTCCACGCAGGGGGCTCGGAGGGGTGGAGCGTGGCCCCCCCACGCCGACGTCCAGCACTGTCTCCGGAACACAGACAGACGCTCACCGTCAGTGTCACCGACCACAGCCCGGCCGCAGGCCCCCGGGGCTCAGTCTGCAGCCCCTCTGCCTTCCTGCCAGTGGGAGGAGTAGGCGTGCAGGGTGAGCAGCCTGTGCTACCACAGCCCTGGGCCCGTGACGGCAAGTGGGGCTGTCATGGGGGCAGAGCAGGAGAGGGGCGCCCCCCGCCCGGCGCCCACCCCCTCGCTCAGCCACCCCTTCTCCCTCCCTTTGGATGTCAGAGGCTCCCAGCCCACGTTTTAAACTCTCCAGCACACAGGAACCATACAACAGGCACAGTGAATCAAAACCGCACATTTTTATTGAACAACATGACTTCTAGTTCAAATTTCATCCAATTCAAATAAAGTATTTCTCCCTACGGACTGGCAGCTTGACATCTGAATATACGCTCTCCAAATGCGGTTACCGGAAAAAAGAACAGGCTCGGGGCATTTGGGGGGCAGCTGTGACCCCGGGCAGGGGGTGCGGCCCTCGAAGGAGCAGCCAGCGCACTCATCACAGTGGCCCGCGGAGGGCCTGCCTCCCCGGAAAGCCCAGGCCCCCGGGTGGCGGACGCAGCCGGTGCATCTCTGTGTCCCTGTATCACAAGGTGTCCAGCCCAGCGCCAGGCCTCGCAGGCCCCGCACAGGGCGATGAGCAAAGCCAAGGGCGCGGCATCCACTCCCACAAACAGGCCCAGCCGGAGCGGACGTGCTTCCCACCACTCAGCCCAGGCTCCGGAATGTGCCTGCCGACCCAGCCCTCGGCCAGGCCTGCTTCCCCACCTGCCCACCCATGCCCCAGACTGTAGCAGTGACCACGTGATCAGTCGAGGGCCCTGCCGGCAGAAAGCCTCCTTCATCTCCAGCACCCACTCTCCCCTGCAAATGCCCGTATATGTTGAAAATCATTCTTCCCGCCAAATCCTCAAGTGGGTTTTCACACCAAAAAAATGCCTGTTTGTTCTGTGGGCGTGTCCCTCAGAGGGCGGGGGTCTACTGTCCCCCACCCACTATGGAGAAGGGAAAACTGAGGCATGGCTGCGAAGCCCCCCAGAAGCTCTGCACCCGGATCCTCATCCAGAGCTCCCTCCAGCCCTCCCCCGACCTCTTCCTGCACACAGGGAGGGGGCTCACGTCCCCGGGCACCCCATCAAGGCCAGGAGCTTTGGGGCAGGACCCTGGGGTGACAGATGTGGCACTGGCTCTGCCTCTAGGCTCCCAGACGGAACAGGTAGCTCCCCTGCTCCCAAACCACCCAGTGGTGCCACCTCCCAAGGGCAAGGCAGGGTGGGGAGGGGGCCTTCAGGACGCTGCCCCCAGCCCCCAGCAGCAGACCCCACTGAGGGCTGGGAGGCAAAGCTGGGGCTCAGGGAACAGCTGCCAAACCCACCTTGCACAAGCCAAGGAGACACCTCCCTGGCCTCACGGGAAACACCAGGTCTGCACGAAGCTAGGGAGGACCTCGGCCTCCCTCGGGGGTTCTGATTGCTCTCACCCGGGGCGGTTGGTCAACGGTTCTGACCAGAGGCAGGATGGTTCCTGGACCCCAAAGCACTGATGGGGTACTGGGGGCACAGGCAGCCCTTGGGGTGCCACGGGGACGCTGGGCGGCCCTGGATGAGGTGTCCTGGAGGCACCACACTCAAGCACGCCCTGAAAGCCATGACCTTAACACCTCATAAATACCCTGAGGCATCCAGGGCAGAGAGAAGTCCTGTCTCCCCCTGCCCCACACCCAGCGGGGGTTCCCGAGGAACCCGGGCCCCTCAGACACTCTGGCCTAAAGGGCTCGGGGGCAAGGCCTGGGATTTGGGATCCTTAAGGCTCTGGTCATAGTGAGGGGCAGCCAGGCCCTAGAGCGGCCCCTTCAGTCTTCAGACAAGCTCTGATCTTACATTTGGGTCAAAGGCAGCCACCACGCCGCACCCCGAGAGTACCCCTCCTTCCGTCCCCCGTGAGGCCTCAGGAACTCCTTGCCCCTTCCGCAGCATCCGATCAGAGCCAACCAATTTCTCTCTGCAGCAAGGGGGCATGTGGGCGACTGTCCTGGTGGCCGGCGACCCCAGACAGGACGCAGCCCCTGGGCTCCCCATTTAGCCAAAGGAAACCTGGGGCTCCCCTGCCCTCCTCCACCCTCGGGTGGTCCAGGAGGAGGGCTCTGCCAGAAGCTTGGAAAATCAAAATAGAGCCTGCCAGCGAGAGAGGCTGGGAGCCAGAACTGGAATTATTCGAGTCTGCGTTTCAGGTTGGGGACACGGAACACCTCGCGTGCCCCTCCCAGAGACCCCGTCTCCCGCTGTGCTTTGTCTCGTTGAGACCAGAGGCAACTCAGAATCCTTCTCAACACAGGGCTTCCGGCAGCACCACCCGGCGACTTGGAGACGTCGTGCCCCCCTGGCTGCCCTAAGGGGTGCATGTTGCCCTTCAAACATGCAACGAGTGATCACAGCTTTATGACTGTGTCTTGAGAGCATTTTCACGATGCCTCGTGGGATGGGAAACCAAGCTCCAAACTCCAGACCCGGAGGCCCATCACGGAGCCCCTGCCCTGGTGCAGCCTTCACAGCGGCTGCTGGTGGGAGATGCCGGAGCCCAGCTGCAGCCCCTCGGAGCCCAGGGAGCACCAGCGGGATGGCCCCCACTCGCCGAGCCAGCCCTCGCTGACCTCCCGGGACGTCCTGCCTCCCGCCTCCCTGCCCCTCGCAGGTCCCTCGGGACGTGGGGACCTGGAGCTTGGCCTGGCCAGGGCTTCTCAAAAAGGGTTCCATGGAGGGGCCTGGGGTCCTAGCAGGTTTTACACGTCAGGCTGCCCCAGAGGAATGTTAGTTAGGAAAGGGTTTACGGGTTTCCTTAGAAAGTCAAAATCCTTGATATGGTAAAACCGTCTCATTTTACAGATGGAATCTGAGGTCAGCGGGGGTGGGTCCCGCCAGCCTCAACAGCAGATCAGCCCCAAGGGCTCCGAGTCCGGGAAACTGTGACGCCGTGACGGGGGTCCAAAGTGTGCCTGGCCACTGCTGGGTGCCCCCCACAAATCTCTCCTGAGCCTCACTGCAACCGCCACTTTACAGATGGGGAAACGGAGGCCGTGGGGTGGAAGAACTTTCCAGAACCAGGAAGGTCCCACTGTGTATCTCCTCACCCCGCAGCATCCGTGCTGTCTTACACTTGACCAGGGCCTTGGTCCCCTCATCCATGATGCAGCGAGCGCTCACCGAGGGTCCCCACTGTGCTATCTCTGCTCCCCGAAATCCCCACCGTGATACGGGTGAGGCCGTGACTCCCCTGCACGGTCGCCGGCCCAGGCGCACTTCTCCCCCCGCTTTCGCCCCACCCTGCCTGAAGCCTTGCCCTCTGAGCCCCGCAGAGCCTGGAGCAGTGGGTGTGCACCCTGCATGGGGAGCTGCTGACCGACTGCCACCCACCCTGCCCCTCCCACAGCCTACAAGCCCCCCGACAGCAGCATTTCTCGCTGCGACCCGCAGGGGCACATGTCCCGCTCCAGCCCCTGACGGCGGGCCTCCTGGCTCCCACGGACGACAGGACCCACGAGTCACATATGGCCCAGCCCAGAGCGGGCAGCAGGCCTACGGAGGGCGCCGGGGGGAGCCACCGGGCAGCTGGGCCTCCGTCTCCTCCTTCAGCAGCAGCCCAGGGCCCGGGGCTGCACGCGCCCACCCTGCCCCACCTGCCACCCGACGGGATGGCTTTCCAGGCACCCACTGACCGCCGCAAGCCTCTGCCTTTCCCCATTCCAGCCCACCGCCCCTCAGCCCCTCCACGAGGGAGCTGGACCTCATTTCCTCCCTCTCATCCCCATGTCACAGATGCACGCACTAAGTTCAGGGGGTGGTCACTCTCGCAAGGGCACGGAATGGGGGCTCCCTGGAGCCGAGTGCTATGTCCCGCACACACGTCAACCTGAGCTTCCAGCTCCCATAAACGACACCATCACCTCATCCAGGCAGCCCTCTGTGGGGCAGGTCTCCACCCCACCCGCCTCGTGGGTGCTCCTGACACCAGACTCCACATCTCCAATGCAGGCCACGCCCTGTAATCTCTCAGGTTACCTCTAAACGCCGAGCCCCAGACTCGGCGCCCCGCACAGCCTGCCCTGCGGTGGCCCACGTCACCTGCCCAGAGAAGCAGGTGCACTGCTTTCACTGCATCCCTCGCTCCGATGATGCCCAGGGCGTTCTCGATTCACGTGCCTTATTTCTGCCCCTACCAGGTCAGTAAAGCTCTACAGACCCCCTAGAAGCTTCTGCACCAGCCCGGCAGTCACCACGGCCATTCCACTCCCCACACAGCTCTGACGCCCGGGGTGGCCAGTGGCTGTCCATCTTCCTGCAGAGGACAGGCCGGGCGGCCCGCGAGGCCCCAGCCATCGAGACACACAGGACACAGGTGTCCTTGGCTGAGCCGGGCATTTTGCTGAGGGAATCAGTTCTGCCTTTTCCCATAATGAGATTTTTATCCAAGCTGCGCTCCTGCTGAGGAAATTGCAAAGTTTTCGTTGGAGAGCTTTGCAACCCTGAGGGCTGTGGACTCGGAAAACATCCTTGCCCAGATGAGGGAGGCCCTCGCCCCTCTTCCCGGCCTGGAGCGTCTGTGCCGCTGCTCTCTCCAATGACGCGCCCGGCTTTTCATTTCCTCTCTCCAGTGCTATTTAATCTTGTATCCCTCCTTCCAACAAACAGCCATGGGTCCCCCGGGGAAGCCAGCCCTGCAGGGACTGCCCCGCACCACGGGCCCCTCCCTGTCCAACCCGAGCCGGCCCCGAGGGGCTCCCGCTGTGCGCTTGGCTCTTCCCGTGCATTGTGCAGCCAGAGCGCTTCACCCTCGTAAATGGAGACACGCGGTCTTTTGAGAGGACGGACGGACGGATGCTTCTTGTCCCAGGCTGGGGGAGGAGCGCACAGTCTACGGAGCAAAAACAAGAAGGAAGCATCGACCTTCGGCTGCCAGGGGTCTGGTGACAAATCTGCCCCCGGTGAGGACAGCCCAGTCTGAGTCCACTTGCCAGCAAGTGACACAGAGCAGGCACACGTGTGCACAGAGCACCAGGGACACGCAGGCACACATGGTCACTTGTCCACCCTGCAAAGCTTTCCTTCCCTAGGGGAGCCCGGTGGGTCTGACACTGGGACCAGCCTGGCGGACACAGGGCAGGGAGCTTCTATGAGCCACCTTCTTGATGTCCCAGAAGACTTTGCAAATGAAAGCCCTCCCGAGTCCCCCTTGCTGTTCAAGCTCTCATGGCCCAAACAGGTCACACGTTACATCTTGTTGTGACATTTTTCATCAAAAGTCACACAATGGGGCTTCCCTGGTGGCGCGGTGGTTGAGAGTCCACCTGCCGATGCAGGGGACACGGGTTTGTGCCCCGGTCCGGGAAGATCCCAGATGCCGCGGAGCGGCTGGGCCCGTGAGCCATGGCCGCTGAGCCTGTGCGTCCGGGGCCTGTGCTCCGCAACGGGAGAGGCCGCAACAGTGAGAGGCCCGCGTACCACAAAGAAAAAGTCACACAATGGAAAGGGAAGGACCCAAGCCAGGAGGGTCTAAGTCACTTTTTCTATGATTTTCGCAGCACCCACAGCATGAGGAAGAGTCAAGCACCATTCTGGTGAGTGAGTGAGCGAGTGAGTGAGCTCTAAAGAAAGATCTCCACGCGGTTGGAAGCCACTTCCTGCTGCCCCCCAGGTCCCGCCTCCATGGTCCATGTCTGTGGCCTTCCCCCCACTATGTGGCCACCACTGGTCCCAGCCCAATTCTCACCTGCGCCACCCACCCCTGGTGTCTCCTCACACCTGCACTGGTGCAGGCGGTGTGCACCACACCTGAGTCTCCACGAAGGGGCCAGGGGCAGGGATGGTGGGGGGATGGTCAAGTCCCAGCCCCATCAGACCTGAAACTAGCCACAGTGACTAAAGGGTCACCTTAGTGAACTCAGAGAGTGAACACTTCATCCCCAGACCAAGGGACAGGGCAGCAGAGCCAGCGGCAGGGACCAGGCTGGCTCACGGGCCCACCGGACTCTATAAAGGGCATGGGTCTCACATCCTTTCCCCATTGGCTACGCTGCCCTAGATATTTCACTCCAGACATTGAGGTGAGCAGCCCAGCCTAGGCAGCGCGTGAATGAAGCTGTCCCGTCCTTCCCCCACCCCAGACTTTCAGAGCAGCGAGCCTGTAGGCACTGGACTGACCACGCAGCACAGGGACACATCTGTCGTGATAAGCTCCACAGAGGAAGGAGCACGACTCTGGGCACCACCGCAGGAAGGGGTGAGGCAGTGACCACAGGTGGCCTGGGTGCAGGATTCCGCCCCTTGCGGGCTGTGGGGCCTTAAGCACATCACTGAATCTTCCCAGGCCTCTGAGTGTGCATTTGCAAAGGAGATAACAAGATCTACCTCACTAAGGACTCAGCGTGGTGGTACACGCAGCATGCTCGGTGGGCCTGGCACCCGGTGAGGCCTGGACAAAGCGGAAACTGCCATCCCTGCCATCACCACCACCATTTCTACCATCACCACCACCATCACCATCATCACCACCTTCACCATCAACATCATCATAAACACCACCATCTTCATCATCATTACCATCCTATCACCACCACCACCACCACCACTGCCGCCACCACCACCACCACCATCACCACCATCACCATCACCACCATCACCATCATCACCATCAACACCCCCACCACCATGACCGTCACCACCATCACCACCACCATCACCATCATCACCACCTTCACCATCAACATCATCATAAACACCACCATCTTCATCATCATTCCCATCCTATCACCACCACCACCACCACCACTGCCGCCACCACCACCACCACCATCCCCACCATCACCACCACCATCATCACCATCCCCACCACCATCACCATCACCACCATCACCATCATCACCATCAACACCCCCACCACCATGACCGTCACCACCATCACCACCACCATCACCATCATCACCACCTTCACCATCAACATCATCATAAACACCACCATCTTCATCATCATTCCCATCCTATCACCACCACCACCACCACCACTGCCGCCACCACCACCACCACCATCCCCACCATCACCACCACCATCATCACCATCCCCACCACCATCACCATCACCACCATCACCATCATCACCATCAACACCCCCACCACCATGACCGTCACCACCATCACCACCACCATCACCATCATCACCACCTTCACCATCAACATCATCATAAACACCACCATCTTCATCATCATTCCCATCCTATCACCACCACCACCACCACCACTGCCGCCACCACCACCACCACCATCCCCACCATCACCACCACCATCATCACCATCCCCACCACCATCACCATCACCACCATCACCATCATCACCATCAACACCCCCACCACCATGACCGTCACCACCATCACCACCACCATCACCATCATCACCACCTTCACCATCAACATCATCATAAACACCACCATCTTCATCATCATTCCCATCCTATCACCACCACCACCACCACCACTGCCGCCACCACCACCACCACCATCCCCACCATCACCACCACCATCATCACCATCCCCACCACCATCACCATCACCACCATCACCATCATCACCATCAACACCCCCACCACCATGACCGTCACCACCATCACCACCACCATCACCATCATCACCACCTTCACCATCAACATCATCATAAACACCACCATCTTCATCATCATTCCCATCCTATCACCACCACCACCACCACCACTGCCGCCACCACCACCACCACCATCCCCACCATCACCACCACCATCATCACCATCCCCACCACCATCACCATCACCACCATCACCATCATCACCATCAACACCCCCACCACCATGACCGTCACCACCATCACCACCACCATCACCATCATCACCACCTTCACCATCAACATCATCATAAACACCACCATCTTCATCATCATTCCCATCCTATCACCACCACCACCACCACCACTGCCGCCACCACCACCACCACCATCCCCACCATCACCACCACCATCATCACCATCCCCACCACCATCACCATCACCACCATCACCATCATCACCATCAACACCCCCACCACCATGACCGTCACCACCATCACCACCACCATCACCATCATCACCACCTTCACCATCAACATCATCATAAACACCACCATCTTCATCATCATTCCCATCCTATCACCACCACCACCACCACCACTGCCGCCACCACCACCACCACCATCCCCACCATCACCACCACCATCATCACCATCCCCACCACCATCACCATCACCACCATCACCATCATCACCATCAACACCCCCACCACCATGACCGTCACCACCATCACCACCACCATCACCATCATCACCACCTTCACCATCAACATCATCATAAACACCACCATCTTCATCATCATTCCCATCCTATCACCACCACCACCACCACCACTGCCGCCACCACCACCACCACCATCCCCACCATCACCACCACCATCATCACCATCCCCACCACCATCACCATCACCACCATCACCATCATCACCATCAACACCCCCACCACCATGACCGTCACCACCATCACCACCACCATCACCATCATCACCACCTTCACCATCAACATCATCATAAACACCACCATCTTCATCATCATTCCCATCCTATCACCACCACCACCACCACCACTGCCGCCACCACCACCACCACCATCCCCACCATCACCACCACCATCATCACCATCCCCACCACCATCACCATCACCACCATCACCATCATCACCATCAACACCCCCACCACCATGACCGTCACCACCATCACCACCACCATCACCATCATCACCACCTTCACCATCAACATCATCATAAACACCACCATCTTCATCATCATTCCCATCCTATCACCACCACCACCACCACCACTGCCGCCACCACCACCACCACCATCCCCACCATCACCACCACCATCATCACCATCCCCACCACCATCACCATCACCACCATCACCATCATCACCATCAACACCCCCACCACCATGACCGTCACCACCATCACCACCACCATCACCATCATCACCACCTTCACCATCAACATCATCATAAACACCACCATCTTCATCATCATTCCCATCCTATCACCACCACCACCACCACCACTGCCGCCACCACCACCACCACCATCCCCACCATCACCACCACCATCATCACCATCCCCACCACCATCACCATCACCACCATCACCATCATCACCATCAACACCCCCACCACCATGACCGTCACCACCATCACCACCACCATCACCATCATCACCACCTTCACCATCAACATCATCATAAACACCACCATCTTCATCATCATTCCCATCCTATCACCACCACCACCACCACCACTGCCGCCACCACCACCACCACCATCCCCACCATCACCACCACCATCATCACCATCCCCACCACCATCACCATCACCACCATCACCATCATCACCATCAACACCCCCACCACCATGACCGTCACCACCATCACCACCACCATCACCATCATCACCACCTTCACCATCAACATCATCATAAACACCACCATCTTCATCATCATTCCCATCCTATCACCACCACCACCACCACCACTGCCGCCACCACCACCACCACCATCACCACCATCACCATCACCACCATCACCACCACCACAACCACCACCACCATCACCACCTTCATTACCATCACCATCACCATCAACCTCATCATAATCACCACCACCACCATCATCACCATCAACACCATCATCATTACCATCCTATCACCATCACCACCATCAACACCACCACCACCACCACCACATCACTACCATCACCACCACCACCATCATTACTATTATCATCACCATCACCACAAGGACCACCACTGACCACCATCACCACCAACACTAGCATCACCAACATTATCACCACCACCATCACCACCATTCCCATTCCCACTCCCATCCCCATCGTTAACATCACTACCTTCAGCACCACTACCATTGCCGTCATCATCACCACCAACACCACCATCATCACACCATCACCACCAACACCACCACCTCCACCACGACCACCATGACCATCAGCCCTGGATCCCTGACAAAGGCTCACTACCCTCTCCCTCTGGAGGCAGTCAGCTCTGATTATTCATTCTTTCACCCTTTCAACCAGCGTTTTTAGCACCCCTATGATAAGCTTACTGACACCAAGACAAATAAATCAGTGCCCTTGACCACAAATCTCAAGCTCTCACTGATTCCTCAGGAGGTGCCCAGGTGACCTCCTCTGCCTGGCAAGGTCAAGGAAGGCAGCCTGAGGCAGTGGCCTCAGAGCTGGGCCCTGGTGGAGGAGGTGGATGCTGCGGGTCCGTACGTGTGAACGCCCTGTTCCGTGGTCCTCACTTTGCCACTGCCTCACCCCACACCCCTGGACGAGACGCTCTACCTCAGGCACCAGCTCCGTCTCCATCCTGCCGCCCCACTCTAGGTGCAGACCTCAGGCCTCAGTTCAGCCTCTGCCACGCACGTCCAGCCCCTCGATCATCCCACCCTCTGCTCCGGACGTGCCACAGTGACACCACATCACACCCATGGTCGCTAACGGGCTCGCCACGCACAGACCCCTGCACCCCCTCCACGGGAGTGTCCTACACCAGCATCTCCCCATCCCGCACCTGCCAGCTGCTTGTTTTGAACCCAAGTGCAGAAATTCACAGTCACCTTCACTGAATTTCACTTCCTTGGCTCTAGAACACGGTCCCAACCTGAACGACCTTTCTGCGGCATCTTATTCTGTCAACCAACGAGAGGAGCTTGGCATTGTCTGTGACGGACCCCGCGCAGGTGTTTCGGCAGGTCCACATTCAGGACTCACTGAATGCAGAACACACGCTTCCCCGCAGGGGGCCAGGCAGGGGAGTGGTGGGGAGGGGTTGATTTTAGAGGCCCAGGCTGCCCCACACGCTCCAGGCCAGCACCCCCGTTCTGAGCAGACTCTGTGCCATAATCCAACCTCACTTCAAGACTGAGGCCATGCGGCACAACGCCGGCCAAGGTGCCAGGCTCTGCCCAGACCCGGCAACCTCGACTGCAAACACACACTGCTGGACGTGGGAAGGATGGGGTGACACCGTGTGGCTGACTCATGGGGACAATCTACATGACCCAATCCCTGAGAGGTAGCCTCAAACACAGCCTCCCGGGAGCATCAACTACAAGCAGTGGGGCTGGGCTCTGGAGAAGGTAGTGTGTGCTCAGGGAAATTAACTTGTAGAATTATTTACAGTAATCGATTTGTAGAATTCCAGGCCTCCATGAGGGTCAAGAGTCACTGCAGTGCCCTCAAGTCCCGGCTGCCGCCTGGTCACTCCCTGGAGCTTTTGGAAAGACCTGCTTGTGGACAGACTCTGGACCGGCCGCAGCTGGATAGACTTCGCCTGGAGGGGCCTGGAAAATGCAGCTCAGACTAGAGAAAACGGCGATTCCGGGTTGAAAGTGAGCAGGGCCAGGCCTGGGGGGGAGGGGGCTCACTTTGAGTGGAGACACGCATAGTCCTTGGAGCTCAGGAAGGACTGAGAACCAGGGGCCGGCTGGAGGGTCACCCCCGAGAGGGGAGTGAGCAAACAGGGGCTCCATCAGGCTGGAGGGTGAGACCCCCAAAGGGACAGGGACAGAAGTCTGACACTGGGGACCCAGCAGCCCCCATCTGATCCAGGGAATGCTCCAGACCTGGGCCCCAAATCCAGCCCTGCAATTCCCTGCTGTGTGACCTTGAGCAGGTGGCTTTATGTCTCTGGGCTCCAGGTTCCCCACGGGTGCTACGGAGCCAACACAATGCACATCCCCTGGGCTCTGTGAAGACTCAACAGATGGAGGAGACCGAAGAGCACAGCCCACACACGCACCTGAGCTTCCTGGAGCTGAGCGCTTCCGGGAAAATCCACGGGGGCACAGTCAGAAACGAGCTGAGATGGATTTTCCGTGTCCTCGGAGATTAAGACCATCAAAGACCTCTGACGAATGCTCTGCATGACTGTTATCGGGTCCCCCCGCCACCGGCCCCCTCCAACCCCAGAGCACCCTCGAGAAGGGGGCACCCAGCAACCTCGTGCGCTGACCCCCATCTCGGAGGCTCTTTTCCTGGAGGCGGTGGAAGGGGTCACGAGGGTTCCAGGCCTGGAGGCACGGCGCTGGGGGCCAGCCCCTCCGCGCCTTCCCCTCTGCCCCTCAGGAGGGTCTCACCGCACCCCCAGAGCCGCCCAGCTATGGCCCACGCCCAAGGTTTGCAGGTGAGGATCGAATCCCCGCTGCTCTCCCTGCCAGCTGAGCCTGCGGACCGTCAGGCCCCCCCGTCCCATCTCGGAATCCGCCCGCCTACAGCACAGCGCGCTAACAACAGCAACGACAGTCCATATTATCACGAGAACCATCTTAAGAAGAAAACTCCCTCCCCGAGAAGTCATGCGACTCCTGTGTCCCCCCCGCCCGCCAGGGGCCCTCCACCAGCATCACCGACAGCAGCGGGACGCCCAGTGCCGGCTGGCGGGCTGAGGACTTTGTCAGGCCCTGTGGCCGTCCATCGTCACCGCAAGCACGGCAGTCCCACCTTCAGGGTGAGCAGGCTGAGTCCCGGGATTGCCCAAGGCCCTGCGGACGGTGAGTGAGGCCAGGGCTGCCCTCAGCGGCTGGCTGCGGTAAAGAAGGAGGCCATGCACCGGCAGGACCCCCTCACCCTCCAGCCGTCCACAACGGCAGCTCCCTGGCTCGAGTGGGTGGGCTCCCCTCGGCCACTACCCTCACCTCCCCATCCCACCCACTGCCACTGCCGGCGGGACCGTGGGACTCAGCATCCACGAGCTTCGGCAGCAACGGCCTGACCCTCCTCCGACACGACCCAGTCCGTCCCCAGTGTCCTCCTCTAGAGCCGCTGCGGCCCGTGGGTCACCGGGCACCACCCTCCCTGGGGAGACACAGATCAGAGAGTCCACTATAAGCTGCGTGACGCCACAGGGCCGGCCTCCAGCACTGCATCAGCCTGTCGGGTTGGGACGTGGGCCTGTTGCTCAGTTTCCATGGAAGAAACCTGCAGCCCTCTCGGGCCAGGCAGCAGAAGGAGCCAGGTCCCGAAGCACATGGGCCAAGCAGGGCCTGCCTGATGCTCTGGGGTCTCTCTGGACCCCTCCTTGCCGGGCCCAGGTAGAGAGGTCCCCCACCCACTGCCGGGCTCAACGCAGATCACGAACACCCGGCACGACCCAGGAGAGCACCCCACCCCCTGAAAATCACTGCCCACCCGAGGAGCGATTCCAGGTGAAAGCCCTTGGCGGAGACCTGAACGTGAGATCATGCGATTCCTTCACTGTCACCCTGCTCCCACCAGCCTCTGCTAAGTGGTCACACCCTCCCCAGCCCACAGGCTGCCGGCCACCTGCCCCAGGAGTCGTCCTGGCCCCGGCTTGCCCACAGTCCAGCCTCTCCTGCAACCGAACTGGAGACAAAAACGCACTTCAAACTCCCTGCCCACTGCCTTCCCTGGTCAGTCAGCCGCCCATTCAAGCCGGGAGCCGTGCACAGGGCTGGCCCCCTAGCCCCTCCAGCCGGCAAGAGCTTACCCCCCAGCCTCCTTGGGCAGACACAACTCAGCAGCCCGAGACAAACCTCGATTTGAAAACAAGCAAATATGCATGCCCAGAGACCTGCTTTTAATTCCCCACACGCGCCCCGCAGGCATTACTGGGGAGCAGCCCCTCCCCACGCTGGCCTGGGCCGTGGGCTGGATAGGGACCCCCACCCCAGGGCCAAATCCTCACCCCTGGAACCTGGGAATGTGGCCTTACTGGGAAACAGGGTCTTCACAGGTGTAGGTAAGTGATGGGTCTCAAGAAGAGAATCAGCCTGGATTAAGACAGACCCCGAACCCAATGACTTGTGTCCTTACAAGAGGCAGACAGAACAGAGACGCAGGGAGGAGAGGAGAGGCCAGGTGAGCACAGAGCAGGGACGGGAGTGATGCGGCCACAGCCAGGGACACCTGGGCTTGTGCTTCCCCAGGAGCACCTCCCTGCCCTGCCAGGCCACCTGAGGCAGCACCCCTCCAGATTACTCCACCTGCTGCTGGGCCTGGCCACTCCCACTGCCCTCCAGGCCGGAAGAGGGGGGAAGGACCCTCCCCTGGAGCCCCTGCTGGGAGCTCTGCCCCACCCATTTCAGGCTGCAGAGTTCCAGCTTCCAGAACCAGGAAGTAATAAACTCCTGTCTTTTCAAGAGAGCAAAGTGGAGACGTGTGTTTCTGGGGTCCCAGGAAACACACGGAGACTGCAACATCTCTGTTCTTGCCAGGAATCGGGGAAAGTCCCTGTGAAGTGGGCAGAGCTGAAGCAGAGGGGCCTCTGACCCTGACTCACTCACGCCCCTCTGCTTCCCTGGGGTCTGCCTCGCTGGGCGCATGGCTGCTGCCTCACGTGGCCTGACGCAGCAGGGCAGTGATCCCGGGCGATGCACAGATGGACGTGAAGGAGAGGGCCGGGACCGGGGTGGACAAGGTCCTCAGCCAGGCCCTGCCCAGGACGTGCGGTTTGCGGTAGGAAAGGCTGGGTCTGAGCTGCCCCCTCGGGGACTTGGACCCAAGACTTAGCCCTGGGAGCTTCCACACCACCGACTAAGGTCCGAGTGCACGGCCTCGACTGTGAGAGCTGCCGTGCAGACACTGGGCCCTCCACGGCGGTTCTGCGTGCCAGAGCAGAGCATGCGTTAGGGGTCTTTGATGGTTCGCTCTGAGTCTTGATCTCTGAGAACATGGGGGGCTGTGTGCGCAGCAGGCCGACCTCAGCATCAATCTTGAACGCACTGGCCCGTTTTCCAGATGGAGCCGTGCTTCCCACCTGGTCCGGCTCCAGAGCCCAGCTCCTCCTATGCCCAGCACCGGTCTACCCAGCAACGCCAACTGGAAAAACACCCGTGGACCCAGGGAGGGGCACCTGGCCTGTGAACACTGTCAACTAGTGGGGATGGAAGCGCAGAGACACCCCGAGACAAGCCTGCAGAGCTGCTCGCTGCCCACAGGTGCCCTCTGGCCGTATCCCCATCGTACCCACCTGTGTCTGAATGGACACGAAAGTGAACCCAGAGTGGCCCCACTGGCCCTGCAAATGCACCACCTTCCAAGGAAAGGAAAAGCGCACTCTGGAAGTGTCTGCAGCCCCTCTCCAGAGAGACGCTGGGGTCAAACCGACAAAGCCGTGGGAAGGCAGACAGAAAGGGAGTAAAGTGCAAACGAGGGTCACGCTCAGACACAGCCAGCGCCAGGCTCATCGCCACCGGCAGGACGAGTGCTTTCTCCAGCAGCGTCCCCGGGTGGGACAGGACACAGGAGGCCTCGTGCTACTCAGCCCTGCAGCTCGCCCATCACCGCACCCCTTGTCACCCAGGTGCACGCCTGTCTGCTCTGTGGCCTCTAGACCAACCAGTGTCCTGCACCCTAGGGGGCTCTGGGCAAGTGATCAGTGACGGGATGTTCCCAGAGCCAAGGGTCACAGGTCACAGCCTTGGCCTCTGACACCAACTCACTGCTCCCTCTCCTTCGAGACCCTGACGCCAGGCACCCCTCCCATCAAGGAGGGTGAGTCTGTGCTCGAAAGGCATCCCGGGCCGGCTCCGTGGATCGCTGGGAAAGCACCTCCCCCGCCGTGGCCCCGTTCCCGCCCCAGGAAAGCTAAATTCCAAGGAAGACCATGTCAGTGGAAAAGACAGGCCCCTGGAAAAAGGGAATCAGGGATTAAGTAAACCACCGGGTCTCTCCAAACGGCCGAGGAGAGCAGACAGATGGCAGGACCGTGACTTGAACGCAATGCCATTCTCTCCCTGCCAGCACCCGGGGATCCCGCGGAGAAAAGCTCCAGTTTGCAGTTTGTTTGGTCCTGCTGACCCTTGAAGCATTCAACAGCTTAAAAGCAGACTTGGCTCCTGGCCCAGAACTCACCGGCTCCCCGTCCCCCAGGGCAGGTCTCCTCTTCCATGATCCCCTCCATTCGAGGACCCAAGAGGAGGGCCCTTCCCCTGCAGAACCCAGAGCAGACACCCTTCCCTGGCCAAGCACCGGGCTCTGGCTTGCCCCCCAGTCCCACCCTCCGGACCCCTCCATCTGGAACACCGGCCGGCTCCAGGACCGCAGGTGAGCCCAGAGCGGGTGCGGGGCCCACCAGTTCAGTCCCACGTTTGAGAGCCAGGCCCGGGGAAGGTGCTGTGCAGGCCACCAGTCACGCAGGGGAGACTATAGCTCTGGCAGCCACCGCCCCTGCTAGCAGCTCATGCCGGCTCTTCCTGGAAGGGTCCAGGGCTTCAGACCCCACAGGCCAGGGGACTCCGGTGTCCCCAGGGCCTGTGCAGGACGATGGGAACCGAGCTGCCTGGAGCAAGGCCAGGCACCCACCGGCACCGTCGGGACCACCAGGGATGCGCCCTGGCTGGGGACGGTCCTGGTTTCCTTGGTCAGGTGGATAGAGAGATGCAGGGGCTGCCGTGACTGTCACACCCGCCACGACATCAGGACAGGCCATCAGCTCTCAGCAACAACAGACCAACCCCGCTGCGCTGCAGTTTTGCTGGGTGACCTTCGGTAGGTTACTCAACCTCTCTGGTGCGGGGAGGGCAGAGCACACAGGCGGCGTGTCGTCACAGGGCCCTGTTGGTGGCCCTGCCCGGCTTCCCACCCAGGTTTGCCACTGAAGAAATATAGCCACTTCCCCCTCCTGCCAGACACACTCGCCCTCCCGGCAGTCTTGTCTGTTTCCGAAAACACAAAGCTTGTCCTAAGCCCGGGGTGAAAACAACACTTTCTCCTGCACAGGGAGGCCCGCAGGACCCCACTTCACAGGGGTCCGAAGAATACCCTCCACTTCCCCCGACAGCGGGCCCTTGGGGGGTGGGACGAAGCCCCGGGACCCCCAGCTGCTCACTGGTCCCAGGGCACGGGTACACCCCAGGAGAAGGGACAGGACACAGGACACGCAGCTCCCCAGGAACATCACTGCGGACGCCCCCCGCAGGCAGGTCCTCAGGCAGCCCTGTAGTGCACACGCTCCACCTGGAAACAGGCGGGCAAGGACGGGGGCTTGGCCAGGTCAGCGAGGTGGGCAGCAAAGCAGTGACCAGGGAGCCAGCTCGAGCCCCTTCCACAGCACACCACGGCACCCTGAGGGACAGTCCCCGCCTGGGGGCTCTGGCCGGGAGCGTGCACCCTGGCCAGGGCAGCACAACCCACAGCCAGTCCCTTCCCCTTTGGGTTTCTGGGCACAGGAATGGGGGGCCCCCGTGAGCCCAGGCGGCTCCACCCCCTGCACGGCTCAGGGCCCTCATCTCTAAGGCGGAGGTCCAGCACCTAACTCGCATGGTGAGATAAGGGACAGCTCGTGACCCTGTGCCACCACAGAGGGAGCGGACCTTGGTCACAGCCGCTGCCATGGTTGACAGGTAAATGCAGGTGGATGCTAACGGTGGGCCGCCCGCTCTGACTGCCAGGGGTCTGGTCGGTGTGGTTCGCTATGGTCCTCACAGGTGCAGGAATTTTACAGAGATTCCATCGGGCCACGCCACGACCCCTAGCACTGGCCCCGTCGCGCCCATTTTACAGATGAGGACGTTGGGTTCGGACAGGTTCAGCGTGGGCTCCAGGCCATCAGCCGGAGAGGAAGGGCATGAAGGCCTGGGGGACCTTGCTACGTACCCCACTTCCTCCCTGGCCCACGCACACCCCAGGAAAAACCCCAGTGGTCCCAACAGACTCTCTAGAGTTCAGTAAACCCCTGTTTGGAAACAGCACACATCACAAAACCCAGCGTGTACCAGCAGCGACTTGGCCCTCCACCAAAGTACCCAGAATCCTTCCGGCTCCCCCAGAGCCTCCAAGAGCTTCGGGACAAATTGGCTTTTAATGAGGGGAAGTCATCCTTCCCGGGGAAGAACGCGGCTGCCGGGGAATCGGTTTCAATGGTGCTGGCCCCTCCTTTTAAAGACACTTCTCCAGAAACCAAAGTGGTGAATAATGGCAAGTGTCGTTATCTGGAGTCTTCTGGAAAGTCAAGAGTTAAATCACTTTTATTTATAAAAATTCTGTTTCACTCGCCACGAGACAAAGGGGGGCTGGGGATACGAGGCCAACCCACCCAACTTTATCCTTGCTCTCTGAATAAAAAAACAAAAAATGATGCTCTGGGGCCCCCGAGGGCATCACCACCTCTAGCTCGCTGCTCTTCATTCGGAAAGACAGGTCACATTTTCCGATGTGGACACATCCAACAGCCGGGGAAGTCCAAGGCTACGGAATCACCTCCTTCAGAACGCAAACAGCTTGTGGTCAACAAGAATCTCTGGTGCCTGGCGGACACTCTCCCTCAAATCGAAAGCCACGACCAGGAAGAAGGGCTCCCCAGAACGCTGTACGTATTTTTGAGCTACGGATTCCACCAAAAGCCTGCATGCTCTCAGCCGCACAGCAAGACCTACCCAGATTGCTGGGAGGCTGAACAGAGGAGGAAACCAGAGTTATCCGATTTGAGATCCATTTCTTCTTTTTTTTTTTTGATTTGAATTTTATTTTATTTATTTTTATACAGCAGGTTCTTATTAGTTATCTATCTTCTACATATTAGTGGATACATGTCAATCCCAATCTCCCAATCCATCCCACCACCACCCTCCACCCCACGTTCCCCCCTTGGCGTCCATACGTTTGTTCTCTACATCTGTGTCTCTATTTCTGCCCTGCAAACCGGTTCATCTGTACCGTTTTTCTAGATTCCTCATATATGCGTTAATACATGTTATTTGTTCTTCTCTTCCATTTCTTTTTGGTAATTATAAATTGTTTTCCTCCTCTAATCATAAACGTGGGTAACAGCTCCGGAACGCTGGCCGTGGGCCACGCGTATGCCTCGGTGGTCCTTAAACACACCTCACCCACACAAGCATTTCAGGGAGGCGAGGCAGTCGCCCAGGATCTCGCAGCATGTAAGCAGCGCAGCTGGGGCTTGAACCCAGCCCTGACTTCCCTAGTGCTTTCCCTACAGCACTGGAGTCTTAGCAGACTTGTGCTTGTGGGAAAACTGGCTCAGAAAATCAAGGAAGCAGGATTCGGTTTAGGATCCTTATTTTTTTAAAAGACAGATAAAGCTTCTTCCTGAGTCGTTACAATAAAAGACGCCATCGGCGCACAAAAGGCACGGATGTGGCAACAGCGCAGAAAAGCTACCACGCGGTACATGAATTCAAACCCCAGCCTCGGCACACGGACCCACCTCCGCATTCAGACCTCGAGCAAGGGTGGCGGCAGCGACCCAGGCTCCCGGGCGCTGAGCAGGTGCCCAAGCCCAGCGCTTCTCAGATGAGCCCAGGTGAGCCCCCGGCACCTCTCGAGGCAACACTACCAGTACCACGTTTTACAAATAAGTCCTGAAGCTCACCAAAGCCACCTGCTTTACCTGGATCCTCCCACCAGCAAGAGGTCTACACCGGCAAAAACTTAATCCCAGTCGGGGCGACCCCCAAGCCTTTGACAGTAGCTCCCCGGGAGGACCCCAAAGCCGCTCAGGCCTGGCTGAGGACAGCCCAGCCGTCTGCAGTTCATCCCGGGTCTCTGGGCAACTGTGGTCAGAGTCACGCTCGGAGGGTACGTCGCCATAACTCGCAAAGTTTGGCAGTGCCTGCAGAATCCAGGCGCCCAGCCCACCCCGCCGTCCACAGGCTGCGGCCGTCCTGGACTCCTGCTGTGCAGAGCAGCTGGCAACTTCGGCAGGATCCACGGA
Source organism: Neophocaena asiaeorientalis asiaeorientalis (assembly GCF_003031525.2). NCBI lineage: Eukaryota > Metazoa > Chordata > Mammalia > Artiodactyla > Phocoenidae > Neophocaena > Neophocaena asiaeorientalis. The sequence goes on from NW_020175018.1 coordinate 17,449,915, forward strand.
CCCACCTTCACACACTGGTTCATCCATCCCCCCAACCCCTGCCTCCACGTAGAGGTGGCTGTCCTGATCTTTCCTTGCTCAACCACATCTGACCAGCTGGGCTCTGTCCACCTTTCCACCTGCCCCGACGCTGGGTTGCTATCAAGGCTGACACACGTCAAGCGCTTACCACGAGGAGGCCGTGGTGCTTTACACCATTCAGCCCCACGTAATTCTTGCCGCGTTCTACGAAGGAGCTGCACGCGTGATCCCATTTTACAGATGGAGAGACTGAGGCTCAGAAACGTCAGAGCAACCTGCCCAAGGCCCGGAATCAGCAAACGAGACAGTGGAGAGTCCGGCCCCGCGGGCCTGCACCGAGGCCAGCTCCCCCGCCCCCGAACCTCTCATGGTTACGCACGTGGCCCCAGTAGGACCCCCGAGAGAGGTGAGACCCAAACCTCATCCTCCCCACCGGCGCAAAGCCCAAGGGCCCGTTCGAACGCCCGCCCGTCTCCACCGGCAGACATCACTCCTGCCGTTAACAGAGGCAGAGCCATCAGTAGGCGTTCCCTCCCCAGCCGCCCCCAGCAGAGCGCCAGGATCCAGGCAACGCGGCGTCGGCTCGGCTGGCCCCAGGACCCCTGCTTACCTCAAACACCTCCTCATCCAGAATTCGGGTGCCAAACACGATGATGCCGTTAACGTCTATCACGGGGTGATTGCTGCGGTCCAGGGATGTAGTCATCTTCTTCTTGCAGTCCAGGATCAAGGTGACGTTCTTCCTGTGGATGCTGAGAGCAATTCTGTGCCACCTGCAAAGAAACAGACAGCCAGGCAGGTGAAGGAGGGCTGGGGTCACGAAGTACCAACACGAGTGCCTCAACCGCAAGTCCCTGGGGACCCAGGAGGACATCTCTTTCCTGCCGTGTCACCGGGCTGAGCAGTTCAGAGCTGAGCCTCTGTGGGCAGACAGCCGCGGGCACAGGTCCACACCGCGTGCCACGTGAGACCCACTGGACTCAAAAATCAGGCCTCTCGTCTCTGGGATGAGACCAGCTGTGCAGCCCGGAGCACAGCCCTGAACCCTGGAGTGGGCTGGTCAGTGGGTCAAGGGCGGGGAGACCTGACAGTACTTCCCTGTGTACCATCTCAACCCCCAACAGCAAACGCAGGCTGCCGGAGAAACCGAGTCTGACAGGAAATGGTGGGACTGATGGATCTACGTGAACCTCTCAATTAGAAATGCAGAAATCATGGCCTGAGGTCTTCAAGGATCACAGCACGTGGCCTCAGACGTGTCAGCCAATTAATTTCAAACTACCGGGGTTTAGGGATGCATCCAACAGAGAATTCTGGAAAGACCTGACTCCTTTTTCTTTTTTTAAACAATCATTCACTCTCACATCTGTGTCTGTATCCTTGGGGATGCCTCAAATCCTTTCTGGAAGAAGTCGGGTATAACTACACAGTCTCCCGTGTTCCTTCGGACACTAAGAGGCTAGCATTTGATACAGCTCAGTGCATTTTACAAAGGGGACGTGGAGGCCCAGGGAGAAGAAGGCCTCCCCAGAGCCACAGAGGATGCGCCCAGACCAAGACCCAGCTCCCAGGACTCCAAGCCCAGTGCTCTCTCCGACCTGCGGGCGTGTCAGCTATATAAAGCACATTCTGCTATAAGGTCCCCAGTTCGGCCGGGGGCTGTAGGTGACCTGCCCCGACCCTCCAGCAGGAGAAGGAGTGGGTTGCTGAGTGGTGCCACTTACTTGCCATCTGACAGGTTGATGCCTCTGAAGAGGGGGTAGTCCTCTGGCCCCGGTTTCCCTGTGTGGTCCTCATAGAGGAAGACCGGAGAGCGGCCCATCTCCAGGCCGATCTGCTGGATGCCCTGCTCGTTGTAGATGGAGACCAGGAAGGCCTGGCTGCCCTTCTTGGCTTTCACAGTGGTTAGAATGGAGAAGTCCTCGGGAAATGCAGATGCTGCAACAGAGGACAGAGACAAGGCAGTCGGGAAGCCCCCAACCGTGCCCAGCCACAGCTCTCTGCAAACAAACCAGCTCAGGGACCTGGCAACGTCTGCTGGATATGGTGGTGCATTTGCTGCACATCTGCCCCTTGATCAAACTGTTCCTGCAGCCTTCCCCTAACACCACATGGTCAAACCTACCCCCTCCGAGGCTCAGTCCAAATGCAAACCTGATTGGTCCTTCCAGCTGTGAGCCTTCACTGCTATCTTTTTCAGTTCCCACACCTCAATATATCTAGGTATAAATCCTTCTTAGAACTTTCTAGAATGTGAGCTTCCTCTGGGCAGGCGCTGTTTCAGACGCGTCTTTTACCCTCCGCAGTGCCTAGAGCTGTGCCTGGCAGAGTGTGTCTCATTTTGCGCCCTCTGGAGGGAGGGAGGAGAGAGAGAAGAGGGGAAGGAAGGCAAGAGGCAGGGAATCATGACGAGAATTGCACTTCTTGACATTTCCTGGTTGACATGCAAATCAGAGAAAAGGTAATACAAATCAGAAGACTTCAAATTTAAAAGGAAAACCCAAACCCTGGTATGTTGGTGGGAGGGAGGGTTCCTTACAACACAGGCCAGAAACAATTTGAGGCCATTAAAAGCCAGACCCGCGCTGGCCCTGCCGAGGGCACAAGCCTGCTCCAGAATCCTCCACACACACGCCCTTCACGCCCTGCCTCCACGGACGGACGGGAGAGGAAATCTCTGCCCCCTCCTTCCATCCATCCTGGTTCTTTCTGTGTGCAATTTGCAATTCCCCCGAGAGCGAGGGCCCTGGGCTGACAAGGGAGCTGGATGCGCAGCCAGGAAGGCTCAACCCAAGTCAGTGTGCTTCTCAGAACCAGGCCAAAGAAGCGAGCCCGAGGGGTGTCAACGGGCACACCCGACAGAGTAAGGACAAGGCCCTGCGGCTGAAGCTGCCTCGCTGCAGAGCGCTGAAGCCCAGCCCACGGTCCTGGGCAAGGACAGAGCCCATCATCAGACCCACCCCTTCTTTAGAACTGTAACAAGGTCAACCAGATGGCCCGCGTGGCAGAGCGAGGGGTCAATGCAGCTTTCGGTGGGGATGCTATCCTTGGGCGCCCTCTGCTGGCAGAACTGCTGCACGGCGGGGCAGCTGGGCTCTGCTGGTCCCTGTGAGCGCTGCTGATGCCCTGCTGAGGGGAGGGGGGATGCCACGAAAAGAACTGCCCCTGCAGCCCCTGGAGGACCCAGGGTAGACACACGGTCTCTCTAGCGTGAGGACAAGAGGGGCCACGGCAGCTTCAGGCAGAGAAACCAAACCCCAAAAGCCAACAGAGTTGTGTGAGTTTTCAAGGCCGTGATGGAGAGCAGGTGGAGAAATCCATCCCACGGCCCCCAAAGCTCTGGCTAAGGTGCGGATCTGGAAAGGCCCAAGGCTCACAGCCTGGGCAGAATCTGGCCCCATGTTAAGGAGCTAGAAGTTGGGGTCTGTTTGCTGCGCTCAGCACCGTGGCCCAGCCCATCCCCCGGGGCAGGAACCAGCCGGATGCCTCCGCTCCCGGGGAGGGGGTAGGTTTGGCCATGTGCTGTTAGGGAAAGGCTGCAGGAACAGTTTGATCAAGGGGTAGATGTGCAGCAAATGTCTGAGCGCCACCATATCCAGCAAAGTTTGCCAGGTCCAGGTGGAGGGTGAGGAGGTCAGTGTGGTCATCTGTCTGAGGAAAGGCTGGCTTCATTGAGGGACCAACTCAGGCTGCCCTTCCACGGACAGGAAGCCATTTGGAAAGAGGCCTGTGGAGGCCACTACCATCACAGCTGTCCCTCCACGCTGCCCTCTAAACGTGGGATGTGAGAGGGAATCAGAGATCCCGCCCTGAGTGAACGGCCGTGGTAGGGGAGGGCGTTTGCGTGCAGGCCCCAGGGGGAGACCCCAGCCAGGCCAGGACCTCAGTGGTGGCCCTTTGGTCCCTGGGGGTGAGCGGGCACTAAGGGGCCCAGGGTGGTGTCTTACCCCAAGCATCTCAGAGGTCCCTGCTCACGTCCAGGATATACTACAATCACCATGTGAGTCCGTGAGCCCCTCACTCTCATCTCAAAGGGTGGCCTGCCTCCCGGGCTGCCTGCCTCCCGTCCCCACTTCGTGATGACTCCATGCCTCTTACAGTCACCCCCCTGCCTCAGATAATGAGAAGAGCTGACGTGGGAGTGCCCCTCCCCCTCCCTGCAGCATGACGCACCACCCAGGACCACGAACGCCCTCGCTCCCGACTCATTCAGACGCTGCCTCCCAATTTCTAAATCGCTACAGTAACACATGTTCTCAGCTCAGATAAGCTGAAAGGAGAAATTACGTGTAATGTTCATCTCCCTCCTGGCAAAGTAACAAAGGATTTGTCGTCACTGTAGAGAGACCGTTCATTCTCGTCTGGACATGAGCCGGACGCTGACACGCTTTATAAGCTACACTGTCTGGGAGAAACTCGTCTGCTATCCAACGTTTCATGTTTTGTTTCTCAGAGAGAAGTCAAAACTGAGGGGTGAGCTGAGCAAGAGGCCCAGTTACTTCCTTAGACCATTTCCTTTCCACCCGGGCTGAAGCCCAAAGACACGGAGCAGCTTAGGTGAACAGTGGGCGTTTAATAAGTGCATCTGTTACTAAACTGAACCCCACTAAGCCAACAGTTACAGGTTCTGCTGGACAGAGGCTGATTCTGGAGGTCCCGCCCCACGGTGCAGGGCAGGCCTGGAGTGAAGGCGGAAGAGTGAGCGGGGGGCGTAACTATGCCCAGGCCCCGTCTCAGATCCTGAGCAGGAAGGGAGTCTCAGCGGCCCCGAAGTTACCAGAGGGAGTGCGAAATGGGGAGAGGACCCCAATCCTAGGCACGAGAGCAGAGGAGGGGGCCGCGTGACCACGGGGAGGCTGGCTTGCCTGGATGTCTTCGGAGGGGATGGCTGGACCTCGGTGATGGCTGCAGGCCCGTGGTGCCGGGACACAGGGGCACAGCCCCAGGGGCCGGGGCAGCCTCATGGGACACGCCTGCCTCCTGCATTCAGGGAGGGCCCATGACGGCTTCTTCTAGGGTCTCAGGCCAGCCTTACGTTGATGTGCTGCCCCCTACGCCCGCAGGCAGAGGCCCAGGAAACGCCCCGCTCCAGGCAAGCTGTGCAACCCTCTCCGGTTTGTTTGTGGCCTCCACTTCTCCCAAAGCGTCACCGTCCCGGGTTCCGCTTTAGTCCTTACGGCCTGGTCTACCCAGTGTCAGGACAACCCAGCGCCAACCGTCAAGGTCAGTAACCTGGAGTTGCACTCCTGGCCCTGGTGATTCAGAACACGGATTACAGGCTCTAAGCAAGACTAGAAAATCCCCTTAGGATCGGGCAGGAACAGTAGGCCCCGTCTTGCCGGCAAGTGCAGAGAACACCAAACTGCTTCTCTTCACCTGCTGGGAAGGGGGCGAGTCCTCTGAAGAACCCCAGCCCAAGGAACCTTGATTTCCCCAAAAGAAACGGCCTGGATCGCAGGCGATCTGTACAAAGTGGGAGAATCAATGACTGGGTGAGGCCAGCGTCTGGGCTGGGGAAGGGGGACGGGTCCTGCAAAGGCTCCCAGATCCCTGCTCAGTTTTGGCCCCCAAGCCCGCATCCACGACCCAGACTCACCCGGCCTGCACAGGGGCGCCTGCATCCCCAGAGAATCCAGGTGGCCTCTCGGGAGAACGATGGGGGTTTTCTCGTTACGGAGAGGTCACGCGGACCCAGACCTCCTTTGCACTGAGACGTTTAAAACGTCTATGCTCAACTCAGGCCACCACGGCCTCGGCCCGGCCGGGGCCACCTGACCACACCACCCCTTCCCTCTGCAGCTGCCCAGCAGACACAGCATCCAAAACGCAGCCCGACGCCACGGCTCCCAGGGGGCCAAGCAAGAGGAAAGGCCAGAGAGGCTGTGTGGCTTCATCAACCCTGGGGCCTGCAGAAAAGACCCCCCAGAAGTTCCCACTTAAATCATCCCCAAAGACCTCCAGTTCTATTTGGCATTAATGAGACAATCATTATATATGGACCCATTGTACCCCATAAGCTAATGATGGCTAGAAGGCCCTGTAACAGCCTTTTAAACTCTTTGAGGATCGAATCAATATCCTAATTTGACAGGTTAGGAAAAATGTGGGCTTAAAAAAAAAGATCCCTGGGCTTCCCTGGTGGCGCAGTGGTTGAGAGTCCGCCTGCCGATGCAGGGGACGCGGGTTCGTGCCCCGGTCTGGGAGGATCCCACATGCCACGGAGCGGCTGGGCCCGTGAGCCATGGCCGCTGAGCCTGCGCGTCCGGAGCCTGTGCTCTGCAACGGGAGAGGCCGCAACGGTGAGAGGCCTGCGTACCGAAAAAAAAAAAAAAAAAAAATAGATCCCTTTCTGCTGTTGAGGAATTCATACCAGATCTCCAATAACTGGCCTGTATTCTGAGACCCTCTGACATTTCTCGCCCCAAGATAACCGGGGTCCGGGGGGTGGGCAGGGATACTAACTCCGATGAATTGGTTGTGAGCCTGAACTGGGTGGCAGGGATCAGATTTAGCTAATTTTCAGCAAAGCAACTACAGACGACCTCGAGGTAGGACACCTAATTCCACAGGACGGCCTTGGAAGGTGACCACGTCACACACACGTCAGGCAGTGGGTGTCTGTCCCAAAGTGCAGTCACCATTGTCTGGGGCCGTCAGCTCTCACAAGCCTCCCCTGCCCCCAGCCCCTCAGTCCCCCTAGGACAGGAATTCTAAACTGGGGACTCGGGGCGGGCGAGCAGACAACTTCTGGGTGATTCTAAAAGATACGCTGGCCCCAAGAAAGGATAAGGAACACTCCTCTGGCTGTGAAGGAAAGTGAAATCCCCGCGGTTCTTTGTGGCAAGTGACCCAGGAGCCCTGGCAGTGGCCCCTGTCTTCAAGGATGGTCAAACGCTCTGGAAGGGGGATGTCTGGCTCCCAAAGGCGGTAAAGCGGGGGGGCTCTTTAAGATAGCGATGGGGCTCAGGGCCCCGGACAGATCTCACCGACCCCAAATGACATTCCTGGAAAGAGCAGACCCTGCCCCTCTCGCAGAGACAAACCCTTAAAAGTCCCCACTGGATTTAAAGGAAAGCTGAGAAAACAGCTGGGGTGAAGCAGAGTTATGAGTGAAAGGGTTAGAGGGAGCCCAATGCAGCCCCTGAAGGAGTGTGTCCTTCTGGGCCCCAGGGGGGATGTGATGAAACAGAGATGCCATTACTTGTCAAAAGGTTGCCCGATTCAGGGCTCAACGTCCAGGGTGCATAATGCAGTCACCAAAACGATGACGTACGGTCTTCTAATGATTGCCAGACACCTCCTGAGGTGAGTTCGTCCGCCCAAGGTCCCCTGGGCCCTTTCTGATGTGAGTCAGGAAGAAGAACTCCTTTGAGGTGGAGGGAGAGGTAATCAAACCTGGGCCTAGTCAGCCGGTCCAGGCCCCGAGGGTGTGAGGGGGGCCGTCAGGGACCACCCGGATGCTGCATTCGAGCAGCAAACGTCACCTCCCGCTCCGGGTACGTAACTAAAAGCAGCGACGTGACACTGGGCAATGGATTCTCGTTAAGAGCCTGCACTGTCTTGCTGGCAGCCATGACGTCTGATTCACGTGTCTCTCAACGTCCTCGCCCCCAGTTAAGCTTCTGTCTGGAAGCGTTTCCCTTCCCGTGACCCCAGGGTTTCTCTTAACCCCGTCACCCGGGAACCATCCATCTCCTTTTTGCCTTTGGAGCGCTGACAGCCTGTCCACAGCTGGAGAGACACCTGCTTGGAGAAGCAGTGTCAACAGATGTGGCCCCGCTGTCCCTTTGGTGGTGGACGGTGAGGGGTGCTGGGTTGTGTTTTCACTATCCTGACATCAAACCAGGCTCATTTGCGGAAAACCAAGCACGTTTCTCCACCCCACCGGCTCCCGGCTCTGCTCCCTGGCTGGGGGCGGGAGATGGAGCCGCACCCCACCAGGCACACACGCCATCTCTTACCAGGGTACAGCTGCTTGGTGGGCGCGCTGAGTTGGGCATCTTTTGTGACCCTGTAAGCGACATCCGGGCCTTTGGAAGATCGCCGTGCTGCACAGAAGCCTGTGGTCTTGGTTATTCCGTCAGGCAGGTTGTGAAAATCTAGAACCTTCAGGAGATCTGCTGGCTGAGCTGAAAGGACAAAGAGGAGCTGCAGGTTAGCCACGGGCAGGAAGGGCGTGTCCACGGGGCAGGCCCACCCTCTGGTGAGCCCCCAGAGGGTTCAGATGAGCTGGAAACCAACCTTCACCACCTCCCTTCATCCACACCTCAATCTCTGACACTCAGGAGATAAGATACCAAGGGATCAGCTCAGAAACCGGTGCTCTTGGGGGCAGGACACCCCACTCTGTAGAAATGCACACGGCCAGAAATGTTCCCGACCTGGTCCCTGCAAGCAGTCACCCACCAGGAGCAAAGCCTCCCTGATTTTGCACTCACGTTGCTCTTTGTTTCCCCAAGTGCCGTACAAGCCCCGGGTTCCCGGACACCTCTCCTCATTCGTGTCAAAGAAGACCCACCCCAAACACAAGCTGAAAGGCGGTGTTAGATCCCACAGCTGATGGAAGCAGCTTTATAAAGGCTGGTCCCACGAAACGGGAGTGACTGACAGCTCACGAAATCTGTTATGTAACTGCCGGAGCGCGTGCCCCTCCTGGGTGCCACCGAGAACAGCAGGCATGCCCCGGGCACATTTTATCCCCCACCCTCATCCAATTAAAACTTAATTTCCCCATAACAGTTTACACAGATAGCCAGATTCTATCTGCCCCCAGAAGACCGACGCATACAGGGCAAGACAGCGCAGAACCAAGAGCAAGAGAGGGGCAGGTCCCTGCATCGCTTCCGGAAAGTTCCTGACCTCCCTCCAGGGCCCCGCAGAGAAGGGAGCAGCCCCTGATGGCAGGGGAGAGGCTGGCATTCTGGTGAGTTCAACCGTCCCCCACAAATGCAAAATATAGCCTCCACGTGCCTGCACATGCCCCAACCACGTCAGAAAGACCCCAGCCCTCCAGGCTGTGAGGACCACAGGCTTGCGATCCACATGCCCCGCTGCCCTAAACAAAGCCAGTTCCGTGTGGAAAGTTCAGCTCACGCTACTTTACAAACAAGAGTCCTGGGAGTCCAGGCAGAGAAAGTAAACCCGAACTTAGAGTCAGCGTGACAGGACATCTGTGCAGCTGGGCTTTTGGGGAACCCAGTGGCCAGCACCCGCCTATCCATGTGGGTGTGGGTGGGGCTGCCACACCCCCTCCACTGGGGCATGTGGGCCTCTCTGGCCAATCAGAGCACAGCACCACCCTGTCCCTGGGGCTTGGTCCAGGGCTGGGCATGTGACTGGACCAGGCCAAGGAAGCTCCATCCTGGGGCTTTTTCCTCTCTGCTCTGCTGCCTTCACTCATGGATGATGAACCTACAGCTGCAGGTGGCTGTCTTCTGGGGGTTGGGGGAGCGCCTGTCTGAGGATGTGGACAGACAGACTCCCGCCACACAGCTTGGGCTCCTGGATCAAGCCGTGCCTGAAGAAAATTCATCTACACAAACCAACAGGCTGTCATCATGCTTATGCCCATTTGGGTTAGATGCTGACACTTGCTACTAAAAGTCCACATACACTGCTGGGTGCAACAGCGGGCTGACACAAGCTTGCCCTGGGGTCTCTGGGCTCCTTAACTATTCAGTTCCCCGGCCCACTGACCTTCCTCCCCAGAGGGTCGTTACATGCCTGGGACTCGCTCAAGAGGAAAGTTCCACCTTTTTAACAAGGGTGAAAGCTTTGGAGGTGAGAAAGGACCACCAAGGCCGGTTTCCCCTTGGCCGGGTTCTGAGCAATCCTGCAGCCAAGCTGTTGCATGTGGAACCCAGCACAGCTGTCGGGGGTGGGTGGCCATGCAGCCCCACTGCGTGTCCAGGTAAGTCCTTAGCAAGAGAATCACCCAGATGGAAGCCTGGAAGGGGAGCAGGTGCCGGGCAGGGCGTTTAGGGCAGGCATGGTGGACGGTGCCAGAGGAACGGGGGGACGGTGCCCTGTAGGCCGTCCCCACCATGAGGAGCTGGGCATGAGGATAGGACGGCAGGTTGGGCCAGGCTCTGAGGGGGACCAGGGTGGAAGCGAATTGAAGCTGCTCTCCATCACTAAACACACACCAACCCCCGGCCCCGCCCACAGTTCCCTGCAAGGCACCGTAATGCCCAGATTCCAGGGTTCTGAGGTCCCCTGTTCCAGCGGTGTCATTTCTACAACTCAGCTTTGCTGCACACCTCTGTCACTTTAATCAAGGTACCAGAAACCTGGGGGATGAGGGTTTCCCAACTCTGCAGAGGGAGGGGCACGGTAGGGACCCAGGACACCCTTGGTCCAGGCTGGCGTCCACCACGAATAGAGTTGCTGCTTCTCAGGGCCTCTCTGATTCTCCTGGGGGGCTTCAAGCTCCTGCCCAGAGCCCTCCCCCCACGCAGGGGGGTCAGCCCCTTGCGCGTGGGTGGCACCTCCGAAGCGCTTGGCACCAGCGACCCCTCCCACCCTGCGCCCCCGCCCCCCCCCCCGAAGCTTGTCCACTTGACATCAGAAGCAGAGCCAGACGCAGGTGCCTGGCACAGCCCAAGGCCTCGACTTGGCCTATGGGGAGAGATGGCCGTGCCAGCCGCTGGCTCACCTGCCCTGTGACACAGCCAAGCTCTGGCTCATCTCTGAGACGGTCGGCTCCAAGGTTGGCTGTGGCCAGGAGAGGCATCAAAGATCCGGGCTGGGCGTCTGGGACTCACATCCCAACAGACGTGATGCTCTTCCCAGATGCGCAGGCTTGAGGACCTGCTTCTTCCATGGCCAGCAGAGTGAGCTGTTTCCCAGAAGCTTTCCAGGCCATGTTTACGGACCTCTGTTGCAACAAGCTGAAAAGGCCGCCAACATTTCCAGGCCCAATGCCACCCCTCCTGCTTGTGCCAGAGCTAAAAAAGTATTTTCTTCATTTTATAAAAAGTGTGGTAATGGCTTCCATGGTCTCTCCTCCCTGGGGACGCCAGAGACCCCCCCCCCTTTGAACTGGGAGCCTTGGTTCCTCTATCAGCGCAAGAATTCCGCTGGGAGACAGCACCAGCTTTGGGGACAAGTGGGCGGGGTCTTGAGCCCAGCATCCCCCGCCCAGGGAGAACATCCCTGGGCTACTTCCTCTGGGAAACAGCCCAGCACAGTTCCTGGGACACCAGAGCCTTCTCCTGGCTCCTCCCTCCGAGCAGAGAATGTCCTGGGGCTCCCTGGGGAACACCGTGGTCCACTGGTTCAGGGAAGACAGAAAAGGAACTGACTGTGCAGCCCGTGCACCCTACCGGGGGCCCCTCCCCACCTGAGAACCACAGGTGACATGAGCAAGGCAGCTCCAAGGGCTTCGTGGAAACAGAGCCTGGTGGCTTCCACGTAACCCTGGTCGTGACAGGGACCGCCCCCGCGCTGGGAGCCCCCAGGAGCGGCGGGCACCAGGCCTGGGCTCACTCAGGCTCTTCCAGTGTCTTCCTGTTCCGCGGAGCCTGGGCGGCTGAAAACTACATTTCCCAGACTCCTCTGCGGGGAAGGCTCGGGATGAAAATTATGTTCCACACTCAGAGCGGAGCTGGAATGGGAGAGAAAGAAACCCTCTTCTTGCAGGGTCTGGGACCACGTCACGGGGTCCATTGACATTTGCAGACTTCTTGAAGTCTGGGTGCCCTCCCACTCTGGTGGTGTGACCATGAGTGGGGGGGGGGGTCTGGTGACCCCACCACTCCTGCTCTGCCAGTGGCTGTGTAAGCTCCCGATTCCTGTACTCAGTCTCCTTCCCCTACAGTAGCCTGCTGCTCCCTTTCTGCTTGTGCACTGAACCTGCCTGAGACCGCGTAGATGTAACCAGGTATTACACCCCCAGACCCGTAAAGGAATGGATGCCGGAGAGGTCAGTTTTAAGGCAGAAAGGGGGCAGCTGAGAAAGGATTTGGAAACGTAGAGTTGAGTTCCAGTTGCCCTATGCCAGAAGGGCAGCATGAAGGCCCTGAAAAGCAGTGGCACAAAGGAGAAGCTCAAATATAGAAGTGTACGCTGTACACCTGAAACTAACACAACGTTGTAAAACAACTAGACTTCAATAAAGATATATATATATGGAAGTGCAGGATGGATGGATGGATGGACAGATGGATGGATAGACAAACAGATGGATAGACGGATGGACAGATGGATGGACGGGTGGATGGACGGATGGACGGATGGATGGACGGGTGGATGGACGGATGGACGGATGGATGGACGGGTGGATGGACGGATGGACGGATGGATGGATCGATGGATGGATGGGTGATGGATGGGTGGACGGGTGGATGGACAGATGGATAGACGGATGGATGGATGAAAGGAAAGATGAATGGATGGACAGACGGATGGATAGACAAACAGATGGATAGACGGACGGACGGATGGATGGATGGACGGACGGATGGATGGACGGGTGGATGGACGGATGGACGGATGGATGGACGGGTGGATGGACGGGTGGATGGACAGATGGATAGACGGATGGATGGATGAAAGGAAAGATGGATGGATGGACAGATGGATGGAGAGACGGGTGGACGGACAGATGGACGGATGGACGGATGGATGGAAAGATGGATGGACAGATGGACAGACAGATGGAAAGACGGACATATGGACAGGTGGATGGACGGATGGATGGATGGATGGATGGATGGACGGACGGATGAACAAGCAATACACATGTGAATGGTGCGAATCAGGAGGTAGATGTCCCATGGATTGATGGATGGATGGGTGATGGATGGGTGGACGGGTGGATGGACAGATGGATAGACGGATGGATGGATGAAAGGAAAGATGGATGGATGGACAGATGGATGGAGAGACGGGTGGACGGACAGATGGACGGATGGACGGATGGATGGAAAGATGGATGGACAGATGGACAGACAGATGGAAAGACGGACATATGGACAGGTGGATGGACGGATGGATGGATGGATGGATGGATGGACGGACGGATGAACAAGCAATACACATGTGAATGGTGCGAATCAGGAGGTAGATGTCCCAGAGACAAATTTTACAATTGGCCTGCTAAGCAGTCAGACATTTCAACCGCCAATGGCAACGTCTCCACCAACCACACAAAGATGACCTCTCTGCCTCCCCCAAAAGGCACTTCCACAATCATCCCTACAAGTCAGCTGCCCTGTGCTCCTCCGGACACAGAATAACGGAATAAGAGAACTCCATGTCACCCAGCGTCCTGCCGGCCCTCATTTCACAGCTGCAGGACACGAGATGCCAAAGCAGCCATGCAGAATGACTGCAGCACGCTGCATGCCCGGGACACTCATGACCTGGACTACCAGGGGGTCACTGCGGCCCGGCATGTGGAACCAGAGATGGCAGGACTAAAACCACACTGGTGAGCCTGGAGGACACGGCACACACCCCCGCCGAGAAGAATCAAGCTCCAGTAGCCAGCTGGCTGGTGACACAGCCGGGGACAGCACCACTGCGTCTGCCCAATGCTCCGCTCCCCTGCCCAGAACTAGCAGAGCTGCCGGGGGGTTGGCGAGGGCATCCAGCACCTAGGTGAGCAGGTGGAATCAGGTGACTGCTTTTAGCAGGAATTTAAATTGGTTTCTGGCAGTCAGCTGGCTTCTGGACACCCCTCCACTGTGCTCAGAGCAAGGTAGGGGCCACTGAGGCCAGGGCGCCAGCCTGCCCAGGCTTGAGGGTCCATCTCGGGCTCAGCAGCTCCTCTTTTGCGAGGAGAGCCCCTCATGGAAGAATGTTTCTCTGCCAACAATGCCAAGTCACAGCCCGCTTTCAGGAACGGGAGGAGGAGGGAAAGTAGGGAGAGGACTTGGGGTCACCACCCTGAGCTACAAAGGACGCGTCCTCAGAGTGGTATCAGAATGTTCCGGCCGGGCGCTGCCGACCAATGCCACCAGTCTTCTGCCAGCCCCAGGGCACAAGAACACCCGGGGTTGGGGGCTCCTCACCAAGTGCTGACATCGGCACCTCATCCCCCCCAGCCCTCCTCAGCCCTCAGAGCTTGATGTGGGAGGTGGGGTTCAGAACAAAAGTGACTCAGCCAGAAAGACCCACCTGAGCCCAGAGGCCCAGGGAGAGGGAGCCATTTCCATGGTTTAATGATTCACCAAATTTAATGTCCCCAGGTCTCAGTGGGGACACCGGTGCGGATGGAGCTTAGTCACCAGCCGTGCAGAAGCTGCTGTACACACCGGGCCCTCAGCCACGTTTGTTGAAAGACTAAGTGAGCAAACCCACAGCTCTTACGTATGACAGGCAGAGAGGGGGGCGTGACAACTTGAACACTGCCGCTACCTCACCTTGGCGCGCTGTCACCGTATCGCGTTGGACTTAACTCTCGGAGTGACACTGAGCTGCAAGCAGGGGCCACGCTACCGTTCCACGTGCTGGGAAGGAGCTGGGCCGAGATCCTGAGAGTCAGGCCTCCTGAACAAGGCTTGCCAGGGTCTGCACTGGCTCGGACTCCGCTCCTGTTTCTGCTTTTCCCCCAATAAGCTACGAATATTCTTCAGCACGTGCTGTGGGTGAAGACCGCCTTTGAAGCCCAGGCCAGACAGTGTGTTCGGTCGCCGTCCCCCTCCACCCTAGAGGCTCAGGCAGGAGTCTGTGACGTACCAGAACTGCCTGTGGTGCGCCTTGAGGTTCCACCAGGTAACCCGTGACCGAGTCCCATGCGGAGGCAACCTCGTCCTCAGCCCCCCGCGTCCCGCTCACCGTCTGCACAGCCCCCATCCCATACCTGCCTTTGCTGGTCTGGGAAGGCCACGGCCCTGGCAACGCATGCACAGGACATTCCAGACCCCGGGTCCCAGGCAGCGCTGCTGGGTAAAGTGAAGCCAGCTTGAGTCCCCGGCACCCCAGGGGCCGTGCTGCTGATCCGGCCTCCCCGGCCCTGGAGCTCCGTGGCCCGTCCTCCCAAGCACACAGCCCGACACCTGCCATGCCGAGCCCTCGACCCCGAGCCTGAGGCCCGGTCCTGCCAGCGTCTGGGGGCCGCTGGAGAAGAGCAAGCCGGACGTGCATGACGGGGGTGCCGGCAGAGGGGCGGGGGCGAAGAGGCTTTTGCTCACTCCAAGGTCAACGCCATTCCGTTCCGTCTTCAAAATTCTCTGAACTGTCTAATTTCAGAGCTAGAGGGGGTCATAAATAACACCCAGGCTGATGACCTTTCTTCTGCAAGAGGAGCTGTGTGGAGAAGGGGTGTGGCCATCTCGAGTTCACACAGCAGGCGGGTACAGAGCCGCCCGCAGCTTCTGATCCACCCCAGTCCTGAACTCCCTTCCACGCGGCACCAGCAGATGAAAGACGGAGCTGGTGACGGGCCCCGAAACCGCAGCCCCACTGCCCTCACTGCCCTCGCCACCCTGGTGTGTCTGTCGTTCCCTAAGTATAAATACACCTAATTCCCTGCGTGAGGTGGGTCTGCCTTCCTGGGCTGCGAGCCTCAGGAGGGCGGGGGCCCGGCCTGGCGTGTCCCTGCTGAAGCCCTGTCACCCGGCCGGCTCTCACGGTAACTGCCACCGAAGGGAGCATGTGTTCTGCATTTGCGGGGCGCCCAGCAGGCTCACCCGCGAAACACACCTGCCCTTCCTGCTGTCCCTGCTAGATCCCATCTTACGCTTCCCGGAAGCAAAAAAGAGTCACGGCTCTTACAGGACCGAGGGACGGCCAGTGAGTGGGGTGGGGAGAGCCGAGGCCCCCCTCACCCCGGGCCAGGGCCCCTCCCCACCAGCCCTCCCCGCGGGGCTCCGGCACAAAGCACGTGGCCCTGGTGGGAAGGTCAGCCCAGCAGGTTGGAAAGCAAACAGGCTGCTTTGGAGGCTCCGAACAAAATTCTTCTTCAATGACCCCACTGTGGGAACAAAGCGAAGGGGAGGGCCGGGGGCAGGTGAGGCAGGATACTGGGTGGCCATCCCCTGCCGGACCTTCCCCGGCTGCCACTCACCCAGGGATGTCACAGGGGCAGAGACCTGAGCCCAGCGCAGGGGAGCTCGGGCCGTGGCCACAGGTTGACAGGCTCCTGCGCTGACAAAGACCACCGCCCTTAGCTCTCCTCGGTGGGTCCCCTAGAACCTCCCTCTCCTCTGCCCGGCCTCGAGGGCACCCAGCCCTCTGACCCCAGCCCTTCCCAGGGGCCCACACTCCTCACCCACGCCACACGTTACACAATGCCCGTGAGCAGCATCCCCGGGAGGTGCAGTGCCCAGCGCACCCGCCCTGCTCAGGCTGGGGGGCCGCCTGAAGGCCTCTGAGGCTCGGCAGAGCAGAGAGTGGCGGATTGGAGGACGGAAGGGCTAGGCTCGAGCCCAGCTCTGCCTGGCCTGTGCCAGGGTGCCCAGCGGGAATGGACGTGAGGGGCCTGCCCACCAGGCAGGGGAGCCCCTCCATCCCCTGCTTAAACCCCGCCTGCCTCACACCATCTCTGACCTCCTGTCCATCTCTGTCACTTCCTGGGGACGAGGAACGGCCGCCAATGAGCCCAGCTCGGGCCCACGGGGGCCGGTGACAGTGCGCTTGTCCCTTGCCTCTGGTCCATTTTTCCGTTTCTGAAGAAGGGCTGAGGACCCACCAGCAGGGCTTCTGGGAGGATTTTTACCGAAGGAGACAGCGCCATTGTGTGTCATCATCCCCGCAGACCCGCCTGACTTGGCCTCCCCCGTGCCCCCAGGGGTGACACAGAACACCCGGGTTAGGGTGCAGTGGACGTGATGCTGACCCAACCCCCTTGTGGGCCACGTGGCCCTGGTGACAGGGAGGGGTCACTTGGCAAGGAGGCAGCACCAGGACAATGGCTGCAGGGGTCTGGGGCAGGGCTGATGGGCAGTGGCACCCAGCCTGGGGGAGGCGCAGCTGGACCCTGAGCTCTCCGCTCCCTTAGTCATCAAGACAGCTCACCAAGTAGGCATCTGCCTCTGCAGATGAGGAATCTCAGGCTGGGAGACGTCAGGTGAGTCATCCCAGGTCCTACTGGGATGCAAGCAGCTGTCTGGCGGCAAAGTCTCCCGTCTCCCCTGACACTTCGGGGAGGAGAGAGGGCAGGGTGCTCCCGTGACACCTCCAGAGAAACCACTGCCGAGCTCACTCTCCTTCCAGGGAGGGAACAGCAGACAGCACGGCAGCAGTGACAGGGTGGAGCAAGGTCGCTCCAAGGCAGCGAGAACCTGCTCTTTCTAGAGGTTCAGGACCCTGGGAAAGCCTGGGATGGAAAGAAGATCCTCAACCTCCCCCGTCAAGGGATGGCGGAGAAGCTCAAAACCCCGGGCTAAGAGAAGAATGACAGGTCAGAGGACGCCTCTCTTGTTTTACTTTCTACCTCATCAAAATACTGGTCGGAACATCAACTGAGAAAGCATCTCAGAGACACAGTCTCTCCTTTGTCTCTTCAAAGTACCACATGGGATGCTCAGTAAACCCTCACTGAAGGATGGACACATGGGCACAGGGATGAAGTGAATGGAAGGATGAATGGATGGATGGAAGGATGGATGGAAGGATGGATGATGGATGGATGGAAGGATGGAAGGATGGATGATGGATGATGGATGGATGGGGATGGATGAATGATGGATGGAAGGATGGATGGAGGAAGGATCAATGATGAATGGATGGATGGATGGATGGAAGGATGGATGGAAGGATGGATGAATGATGGATGGAAGGATGGATGGAAGGATGGATGAATGATGGATGGAAGGATGGATGGAAGGATGGATGAATGATGGATGGAAGGATGGATGGAAGGATGGATGAATGATGGATGGAAGGATGGATGGAAGGATGGATGAATGATGGATGGAAGGATGGATGGAAGGATGGATGAATGATGGATGGAAGGATGGATGGAAGGATGGATGAATGATGGATGGAAGGATGGATGGAAGGATGGATGAATGATGGATGGAAGGATGGATGGAAGGATGGATGAATGATGGATGGAAGGATGGATGGAAGGATGGATGAATGATGGATGGAAGGATGGATGGAAGGATGGATGAATGATGGATGGAAGGATGGATGGAAGGATGGATGAATGATGGATGGAAGGATGGATGGAAGGATGGATGAATGATGGATGGAAGGATGGATGGAAGGATGGATGAATGATGGATGGAAGGATGGATGGAAGGATGGATGAATGATGGATGGAAGGATGGATGGAAGGATGGATGAATGATGGATGGAAGGATGGATGGAAGGATGGATGAATGATGGATGGAAGGATGGATGGAAGGATGGATGAATGATGGATGGAAGGATGGATGGAAGGATGGATGAATGATGGATGGAAGGATGGATGGAAGGATGGATGAATGATGGATGGAAGGATGGATGGAAGGATGGATGAATGATGGATGGAAGGATGGATGGAAGGATGGATGATGGATGATGGATGGATGGAAAGATGGATGGATGGCAGGATGGAAGGATGGATGATGGATGATGGACGGATGGAAGGATGGATGGATGGATGGAAAGATGGATGATGGATGGATGGAAGGATGGATGGAAGGATGGATGAATGATGGATGGAAGGATGGATGGAAGGATGGATGATGGATGGATGGAAGGATGGATGATGGATGATGGATGGATGGAAAGATGGATGGATGGCAGGATGGAAGGATGATGGATGATGGATGGATGGAAAGATGGACGGATGGAAGGATGGATGCAAGGATGGAAGGATGGATGATGGATGGATGGATGGAAAGATGGATGATGGATGGATGGAAGGATGATGGATGAATGGATGGATGGATGGATGGAAGGATGGATGGAAGGATGGATGATGGATGGATGGAAAGATGGACGGATGGAAGGATGGATGGAAGGATGAAAGGATGGATGATGGATGGAAAGATGGATGATGGATGGATGGAAGGATGGATGATGAATGGATGGATGGATGGATGGAAATATGGATGGAAGGATGGATGATGGATGGATGGATGGACGGACAGATGGAAGAAAGGATAGAAGGACAGATGATTAATGGAAAGATGACAAAAAGGACGGATGAAGCATGACTTCACAAATGACTGAGCAGACGGATGGATGCATGGATAAATGGATGGATGAGTGAGTGAATGAAGGAAGGAATGCCGTCATCTTGAAGATTCAGTTGATAAACTTTCACTTCTCAAAGATTTTAGATACCAGCCATTCACCTGGCCACCTCCCTGCCCTAGTGGCCTCACTCGCTCTGGGCCAGAGGTGAAGTCCCGTGTGATGCGGGTATCTTATTCCGTGGCAACCTCCTCCCCGAGCAGAGGCAAAGGCTGCACCCTGGCTAAGCACCCTTGAGAAGGGCCTGCCTGGGGGTAACGTGTGGTATGTGCTCAGGGCTCTAGGTCCTCCAGGGAGTGAGGCAGTGCAGAACGGACCACAGAGAGGACGTGCCGCCCAGCCCTCATCACCAGCAGGGGCCTCAGACCTGGCAATTGGAGCACGGTGTTGATCACCCAGCTCCTGGCCCTCTCCCAGCCCCACGGCTCTCCTCTCCTGGCCAGAAAGTCAAGAGCTCTGAGAAGCTTTCGACAGGTGGTTGGGAGACTTTATGGTGAAATGTCAGCTGGCGAGGGCATCGCCCTGCTTATAAACACAATGTTACCAGGGGGCGGCCACCCTGGGGAGGCAACTCCCCCATCCCCGCGTTCAGAGATGGGACGCATCTGAAACTTGCTTCCCCCGGGGTGTGATGGCCGTCTTCCACTTCTCGTTGAGGCTGACCCGAGTGTCTGGACACCTGGCACCTCCACATCATCCCACACTAAGCCCAGATGCTGGTGGTGCCTCCGCAGGTTTCAAAGGGATGCAGGTGCCACCACCCAGCCTGAGGGCACCTACAGTCCAGCCTGGCCACCCCTCAGCATACACGCGGTTACTTAGAAGTAAGTCATGTCGCCCACGAGGACTCACTCGAGCGCCAGCTGACCTGCAGAGCCCTTGGGAAGGAGTCCTGCAGCAGGAGGAGAGAGGAAGACGGGGCTGCCGGGAGCTGGCAGGGGCCTCTCGGCTAGTCTGGGGCCACGCGAGGAATGTTCCAGGCTCAGATGCTCCCTCACCCAGTAGGGCAGCATGGGGACATCCAGGCAGGATGCAGCTGGGCCACACACAGCAGGCTCCCTCCCACCGTCCTGACGGCTGCGGGTGCTACAACCAGACTTAGACCCCACTGCGAACGGGGAGGAAACGTCACAGCCGAGGGGCAGGAGCCCTGAGAAGTAAGGGCATGTCGAGCTTCTCCCTGCGTCTACTCCGCACCTCTTCCTCTCATCGGTCATCCCTGCTTTTCACCTGCCTTTATAAAAACGTGTGAGCATATACGTTCCTCTCCCCTGTCAACCCTCAAAGGTTATGAACAGAACAGACACGGCCACAGACATCAATCCTGCATCTGACTGCCAACGATGGTGCAAGGCAGAGAGGGCCGGCGCTGCCAGCAGGGGCTGGTCCAGGAGCGGAGCCGGCGCTGCCAGCAGGGGCTGGTCCAGGAGCAGAGCCCACAGGCGTGACACAGAACCAGATGATCAATCTCAGCTTCCTCAGAGGTAATTTATCTCCTTGTTCTGGAGGAAAGGGGTGCAGATGGCACCCAGCGCCAGATTCCACACGCTGGGGTTGGCCGGGTTTGCTCGGGCAGGCTCTGCACAGCCCCACCTGCTTCCAAGAGGCCCAGAGGGAGGGCTGGCTACCATCGGGCCAGCTGGGGTCACACTGGCAGAGGCCCCTTTGCATCCAGGGCCTCGCCCAGGCGGGGCACCCGGGGAGCCGTGCTAAGGAGGGACACGGGTACGGGCCAATTACAGAACCGCACCAGCTGTGGACCAGACCACCCCACCCCAGACAGCATCTTGAAAGGGACCAGCAGGACCTGTCCCTGAGGCTGGCCTGAGCTGCCACGCGGGCTTCATTCACTCAGCGATGCTCTATGGGCATCTGCGCTTTGGCATGTGGGGAAGGTCCAGGCCGTTTCTGGATTCACCCTCCCATCACTGCAGAGGCCAGGCCGGGCCCTGGCTGTGCTGACCTGTGCATTTGCTGCCAGTGGGTCCCCAGGAGGAGACTGGGCTTCCTGCACATGTTAGTGGAGTC
Organism: Neophocaena asiaeorientalis asiaeorientalis; assembly: GCF_003031525.2. Classification (NCBI taxonomy): domain Eukaryota; kingdom Metazoa; phylum Chordata; class Mammalia; order Artiodactyla; family Phocoenidae; genus Neophocaena; species Neophocaena asiaeorientalis. The sequence goes on from NW_020175018.1 coordinate 17,471,098, forward strand.
CTCAGGACCCGGGACTAGGGACAGTGACACCCACGATGGAACAAGTGCTAGCACACCCCAACCAACAGCAGCTCCATCACGCCACCCCCCCACCCCCGGGCCTCCTGCCTCTCTTGGGAAGCCGTGAAAGGCCGCTGGAGTTAACAGCACCGAAAACGCTGGATCTCCAGACTCCCTCCCTCCCTCGAGAGTTACAATGACAAGTCAAAGTGGTGGCCACAGGAGACCCCTTTGCTTCATGAAGACCCAGGAGAACAAGAGGCCACCGTACACCGGGGCGGGCCTGTGCCTCCTCCGTGTCACCCCAGCTCCCCACCACAGTCTGCCCTGGACGGAGGCTGGTGTTCCTGCAGCCCTGCCACTTCCCCACCTGTGAGCTCCCTGAGAGAAGCGACAGTGGTACCCTTCATCACAGCGGAGGAGAGAACTTAGCCTGGGGCAGACACTCAGCATACTGAATGAAGGAACGCCCAACCAACCGGCCATCATGAAACCAACCAACGTCCAAAGGTGCCTTCTGGGGACCCAAGATAAACGCCAGTGGGAGAGAAACCTTTTGGGCGGGGTGGCAATTACACAGCATTCCAATTAGGCTGTACACATAGATGGACCTGGTATCCCCCCCTTTGAGGGGAAATCCTGCACAAAGGCCTGTATACACGCAAGGACATCCAAGGCGGTGTCGTCTGTAATAGAACTGGAAACAAGGTAAATGCCCATCAGTGAGGAGGCTCATCTGTGAAATACTCTGCAGGAGGGGGTTGATCTAGACGGCCCGACACAGAAAGACAGCCGAGACATGTCATTACGGGAGAAGAGCGAGTCACCGAACGTTCCCAGAGCACCACATCCCTCGGATGTTAAAATAAGAGACGTCTGTGTAATCTGAAAACACACCAGGTAAATGCACACACGAAAATGCCCAGAACAGTACCAGCCAAACAGTGAAGGGGGTACACCTGGGAAGGGGCTGAGAACTGGTAGAACGGCGAATGGGAGGGTCTGCTCCTCTCTGTGTGCCTCTCCTCCCGAAAAATGTTGTAAGTCTACATCCACCTAAAATGCGCGCCATTTTATTAACAACAACGAAAACAAAATGCTAAAGCATATGTTTTAAGTGTGGCAGTTTAAAAATGGCCACAAAGTCTTTAGCACAAGTGCCCATGAACAGGTGGTATCTGTGCCACCTCCCTTTAACGAAGGTGGGCTCCGTGACCACGTGACCCATAGGATGTGGTGGAAGTGATGCGTGCTTGCTAGCTTATGGATCTAGGCTTTAAGAAACTGACACTCTCTACTTCCTGTGTCTGGAATACTCTTCTTTAGAACCAGACACCATGCTGTGAGGAAGCCCAAGCAGCCCCTGGGAGGCTCCCATAGGAAGAGAAACCCAGGCCCCCAGCCAACAGCCCCAGCCAACCTCCCAGCCAACAACCAGGGCCGACTCGCCAGCCGTGTGGGAAAATCATCTTAGAAATGGACCACCCGGCCCCAGCCAAGCCCCTCTACCTGACGTCATGGGAGCAGACAAACCATCTCTGCCAGGTTCTGCCCCAGGTGCAGATTCACAAGCAAACTAAGATTGCTGAAGTAAAAGATTGCTTTCGACTTTAGACACTACATTTTGGGGTGGTAGTTATGCAGGAATAGGTAACCACAACAATGGCAAGCAATAAAGAAGAGGAGATACTTGTAACAGAAAAACAATTTATATATGTATGAAACTCCTGTGACTAATAAAACGAGGGGGCAAACAAATAAATAATATTCAACGTCACTAGAAGTTAAATAAATCTAAATCAATCAAGACTCCTTTGTCTCCCATCCAACTAGCCAGGGGGTGGGGAGAGGAACATGGGAGACTTTTCGAGGTAAGGGAAATGTTCTGTATCCTGACTACGGTGGTGGCTACCGGACTATACATTTGTCAAAACTTACGTCCTTCTTTTCACCCGCTGGCCACTGGCAACCACCAATTTTTTTCTGTTTCTATAGTTTTGCCTTTCTCCAGTGTCATATAAATAGTATCATGGCCTATAGAGTCTTCTGTGCCTGCTTCTTTGACTTGACATAATTCATTTGTATCCGCATTGTTTCATGCATTCATTTTTCTTACAGCCCGGTAGTATTCCATTGTATGGATGTGTCACTATTTGTTTATCCATCTACCAGTGGACGGACACATGGGTTATCCCCAGTTTGGGGTGATAAATGGCATATGAACATTCACATACATGTCTTTGTATGGACATATGTTTTCACTTCTCTTGGGTAAATACCTAGGAGTGGAATTGCTGGGTCCCTCTGGCAGGTGTACAACTAACTTTATAAAAACCTGCTAGAGGGCTTCCCTGGTGGCGCAGTGGTTGAGAGTCTGCCTGCTGATGCAGGGGACACGGGTTTGTGCCCAGGGCCGGGCAGATCCCACATGCCGCGGAGCGGCTGGGCCCGTGAGCCACGGCCACTGAGCCTGCGCGTCCGGAGCCTGTGCTCCGCAACGGGAGAGGCCACAACAGTGAGAGGCCTGCATACCGCAAAAAAAAAAAAAACCTGCTAGACTGTTTCCCAAAGGGGCTGTACCAGTTTGCATTCCCACCAATAATGTATGAAAGTTTCTAAAATCACATAGCATGAGTCCCCCAGTATTCGTCTTTTTCAAAACTGTTTTGGTTATTTTAGGTCCTTTGCATTTCCATATAAATTTCAGAATCATCTTGTCAATATCCATTTTAAAAATGCTTGCTGGGATTTTAACTGGCATTACACTGACTCTGTGGATCAATTTCAGGGGAAAATGATACCTTGACAATATTAAGTGTTTTTGTCCATAAGCATGGTATATCTACCCAATTCTTCAGATCTTGTTTAGTATCTCTAAGTGATGTTTTATAATTTTCAGGTATTTTATCACATATATCTCTAAGTATTTCATATTTTTGATGCCACTGTTTAAGTTTCTATTTCTAACTGTTCATTTCTACTATCTAGACATAGGACTGCTTTTGGTATACTGATTTTGATTCCTGTGACCATGCTAAACTTACTCACTAACTGCAGAGGCTTTTGAGTAAATTCCTTACAATTTTTAACACAGACAATCATGTGGTCTTCAAATAAAGACAGTTTTAGTTCTTCCTTTACAATCTACATGCCTTTTATTTCCTTTTCTTGCCTTATTGCACTGGCTAGGATTGCCATATAATATTGAATAGGCGTGCTGAGAGCACACATCCTTGCTTTTTTCCTGATCTTAGTGGGGAAAGCATTCAGTATGTGGATTTTACATGAATATCCTTTATCAGATTGAAGAAGTTCCCTTTTACTCCCCATTTACACAGACTTACTCATCATATTTTTCATTTAAAACTATTACAAAGGAGTATGTGATGCCAGTTTTGTAAAAGCGGGTGTAGAAAAAATACTGGAAAATAAATACATCAAAATGTTCAATTAGTAATTTATCTGGCTGCACTTAACAGAAACCACCATAGTCAGCACCATTAGCACCACGGTTTAAACAAGTAAGGGATGATGAGGATGGATTTTTATCTTAACAATTCTATGATGGACGTGTATTTGTATAACAAACTAATGGCATCATAAATGCCAATCGACGTCCAGCAGGAAATGGCATTATATGATTAAATAACTGTCCTCTCTCCATGTCTACCTAAAAATGCAAGATAGTCACAGATCTCTTGTTCTTTGCCTTGATAATGGACAACGTTTAACTGGTCTTTATAAGACAGAACCGCATTTGCACTTCTCTGGACTGTCTATGCTTCCCAGACTCTGACATTTGAAGTGGGCCTCCCCACACCAGGAGTCCTCACAGGGCCCCCTTCGTCAGGCCTGGCCGGCTCGCCCCTGCCCTTTTGCACTAACGTGTGGACAAGAGGCAAGCGCGTCTGTCGGGCTCCTTCATTTTCCTTCACTGGCTTCAGCTGGGCTTTGCCTTGAAATTCTCATTGGAAAAGCCAGCTTTGGAAATAGAAGACGGTTTAACACCTATTAAATGTCACAGCAATATTTCCTGCTCCAGATTGAAGCCACTGTCTGGACCATCAACGCCTTCACACACTCGTCCAAATGTGCGGTTCCTCACACAGCCGCAGATGGAGCTGCTTTCAGGGCACACGCTGCAGAACCATCCTGGTGTCTAGGTGGTTCTATGTATTCAGCGCTGAAATGACTTTATTCAATTATGTGATTCAAGGAAAAGAACATTGCACTGGGTCCCTCTGACCTTTAGAGAAATATGTCACAGTGCTTCCCCCGGGACCAGAAGGCATCTTTCAATCACTAGAGCTACGAAAGCCTTCAAAACACTCTGACTAGGCCTCAAAACCAGCCACGTGGACACAAAATGAACTGTGCATGGACTCCATCAACTCCCCTGGGAGGCACCACATACAGGAAGCAGGACCGAGCCCTGACTTCCACAGTCACTACCCACGAGTCCGTACCACCAGTCCCGGCTGAATTTCCTGGGCCCCACACTCAGTGGGGTGACAAAACCAGATTTCAGGGTCCCCTCCCTCCCCTCCACCGGGTGGACAGCCGCAGGCTCTCCAGGAGTCACGGTCACCGTCTCAGAAAGCTCCATCCACCTTCCGGAAGTGGGTGGAGGGCAAGAGTGCAGAGCTACACGGAGCCCGTTTCCACTCCTGGAAGATCCACGGACAAGAACACATCCTCTGCCCCAGACCAGGTGACGAGACTGCTGCCCTTTCCTCCACACCTGCCCCACCCCAGCCCAGGCCAGCCCAATCTTGCACCCATCTCTGTAGCACCCCCAGATGTGAGCCCCACCCTAGCCCACTCTTCCCTCCTCCTCCAGTGTAGACGCCAAGCACACTCATTCAATGTGACCTCCTTGGTGGGGAGAAGATCCTACCAAGCTGGACCCCGATATCACTGTTCACTCAACCAGCCACAGCAGGCACGCAGCAAATGCACAGATGGCCCAAGAGAGGGAGAGAAGGGGAGGGGAGACAATTAGCATCTATTGACTGTCTAGTAGGTTCTAGAAGATGCCCTTAGGTTTTCTGACTACATGAGAGGAGGTGACTAAAGCTAGGCACGCACATGAATTATAACTGTTATTAATCATCCAACTTCTACCAACGACCCCGTAGAGTAGGAAGTGCCACTCCATTCTCCAGACGAGGAAACCGTAGTGCGCGGAAGGCCCAAGCGACCTGGATGAGCCACAGGCCCAGCAACGGTCACGCCAGGTCCCAGGCATTAAACGACAGCTTCCTGCTGCTTCCCAGGAGGAGAAACGGGGGACTGACTGGCTTTCTGGGGGGTGGGTAACCCCGGTCCTATCACATGGGGTCCACCTGGGGTCAGCACCTGAGGATTAACCGTGCTCAGGGCACAGTAGCTGGGGCACTAACTGCCCACCCTTGGCTGAAATGTAATTCTGCAGTAAAAGGGCTTTACAACACTCTTGTGCCCAGATGCAGTGAGTCAATGTCTAGGAATCCACCCTAAGGAAATAATCAGAGAGGATTCACCAGAAGATGTTCATCCAAGTGTTATTTATAACGCAAACAACAAACGACCCAAATCCAACATGAGAGGTACAGTTAAGTGAGCTCCAAGGCAAGCCTCTGATGGAATGTCGGAAGCCATGAAGATACTTACAGAGAGTCTGTAATGAACGACACGGGAAGCGTGCACGAGGAAGGCACACACAACACTGTTTCTATACATGAGCTCAGCCATGAAAAGGGGAAAATGTGAGGAAAGTCTGTGTCCCCCCCCAAAATCCAGAGAGTGAAATCCTGACCCCCAAAGACGACGGCTCCAGAGAACTCCCTTGCCCCTTCCACCATGGGAGGACACAGCGAGGAGGCACCAGCTATGAACCAGGAAGAGGGTCCTCCCCCCGACCATGCTGGCATCTTGATCTTGGACTTCCCACCCTCCAGAACTATGAGAAATAAAGTTCTGTTGTTTATAAGCCACCCAGGTTGTGGTATTTTATTATAGCAGCCCAAACAGACTAAGACAGAAAGGAAAGAAAAAGGCATTTTTATAGTTTCCTATTTCCCAAATTTGCTAATAAGTGTGCTTATTTTTACAGTCAAGAAAAGTTAACAGAGGTATTTTGGAGAATTAGTAGAATCTCTGAATGGACAACCAAATATCCTGAAACGTGAACACTCCACCTCCGGGTTTCCAAGACGGAGTTTCTCTTACGTTACTGCCAACTGGAAGGCTTCCCGTGCTGCTCTCCACCTGTCCACGCCCCGCCTCTGCTGAGAGCTCCGGGTCACCTCCCACATCCCCAGCTGCTCCAGAGTCACAGGCTTCCCTTCTCTCCTGAACTCCTGAAAAGCTGCCAGCGCCTCACTGCTACCCTGACCGCACTGCCCTCTGCTGCTGCAACTGTACTTATCCCGTCTCTGAGTTCCGGCCGGCAGACATGAGGAGAAGCTCGTGGTGCCTGGTACTACGCTCGGCACTGCAGAAGCTGAAGGGAGTCAGCCATTCCTGGCCCTCAAGGAGCCCTAGGTGGAGGGTGGGAGTCTGGGGTGGGCATATACACCCTGATGCAAAAAGGAAAAGTGGTTTGGTGGAGGGGGCAACCCAGAAGTGTGATGGAAGAATGGACGGATCAGTGGGTGGGCAGATTTGATCTGGATCAGTGGGTGGGTTTAAGGTCTGGGTCATGGGTGGGTGGGTGAATGGATGGATGGATCAGTGAATGGATGCTTGGTTGGATGGATGGATGGATCAGTGAATGGATGCTTGGTTGGTTGGATGGTTGGATGGATGGATGGATGGATGGATGGATGGATGGATGGATGGATGGTTGGATGGATGGATGAGTGGATGGATGGACGAAGACAGCAATACACCTTCCCCAGTTTAAACTGAATTTAGGGACCCAAAGCCTCATCTCTTATAAAGCCCCACCCTCCGCCACCATCCTACTCACGCTACACTCTAGCCAAGTGGAAGCCCGCGTTCAAAGACCAGGACCACAGAGCGTCAAGGCCCTTGCACGTTTCGTTCCCAGCACTTGGAATCCTGTTCCCCTGCCCCCTAGGCCTGGTGAATCCTTTCACCTTGAAGGCCTCGGCTCAGGCATTACTGCCTCCGGGAAGGACTTCCCCGAGCCCCCCTGCTGGATCAGTGGTCGTCCTCAGTGCCCGCTCTCATGGAATGAGACTGAACCATGTAAGATGACCGTTTGACTATTTCAGCCCCTAAAATGGCAACTCCACGTGATTCAACCAAACACACCCATCACCATGCTAAGGCTGTCCAGCCCACCAGAACGTGAGAGTCGAGGGCAGGGGACCTGTCCATCCTTTAGTTACCAGCACTGGTAACCAACGCCCCTGGCACACCCATGGCCCCATCAGATGAACGGGTGAACCAAGGGCTCTCAGCCCCTCCCCCACCCCCACAGCTCTGTGTTCCAACAGGACAGAGCAGCACCCCTGGTGGGAATAATAGTGACGGAAACTGGGGGAGAGCTCAGGGAAAGATGACATGTCTCCATCGTCCCGTGACCCCACAAAGCCCCCTCCCCTGGCGGTCAACACCTGAGATCTTCCACGTGCGGGACCCCCAAGGCCTGTCATCTGGGCTGGCTTTCCAGGAGGCAGGGCACCTCTCAGCTGGCAAGGGAGGCTGGAAGGACCCTGTGCCTCACAACCGTGGAAAGGGACAAGCCTCATGACAGCTGGTGAGGGAGTGCAGGGCCATGATGCAGGGTCATGAGTGATCCCAGAGCCAGGGTGGTGCTCACAGGGTCACAGGTCACAGGGCCACACCCAGCACCTGCTACCATATGCTGAGCTGAGCCCCAGCCTCCCGGCACAGAACCTGTCCCACGAAAAGCTGTCGTGTCCACGACCCTCTCAGGCTTTCCCCGAGGGCCCCGGCTGCAAACGTTTCTGTGGCCCCTGGTCCTGGGAGCGCCTGGTACCTGAGAGGCTGTTACCTGAGCAGAAGGTACAGTGCGTGAGTGTTCAGTCCACAGGTGGGCGCCAGCTACCAGGCAGGGTGCCACCCTCAGAGTGAGCAGTGCCGGGGAAATCATGCAGGCTGGGCTGAACCTGAGACCCACTCCCTGCCCTGCGGTTCTGGGCAACATCCTTCATGTCCCTTTTTATAAAGTAAACACATTATCAGAACCTACTTCTGAGGGTTAAAACAGACGAAGTCTGCAGGCCTCTGCCCCGTCTGCTATGTGACACCAGGTGATGTGTGTACCAGCCGCAGCCTCCCACCTGTAGAAGGGGTGGATGGGGGGGGGGTGACGGGGACAAATTCGGTTCTGCAAATTGACAGGTGCACTTTCCTATTTTCAAAGGATCACTGCATGACGCGTGCTCCATCAATCCAGTCCGTCCCTTCCTGAATTGGTCTATTGGTCTTATTTCTTGTCTTTACTTGTTTTTTGACCATAATCTTTTTTAACTGACCAAGCCATTCCAGCCAAGCGCATCTGCCGGTCAGCAGGAAAGGCACGCAGCTCCCAAGGCAGCCAGCCCACACTCCCCTGTCTCATGTCTCTGTTACCTACACACCTGCCCACCTTCCAACCAGCCCACCCGTTTTAACAACACATTCACCCAATTCAAAAGACGCTGAGACTTTGTGACCGCCTGGAGGGGGGGGG
>NW_020175018.1:17479856-17485229 GCF_003031525.2 Neophocaena asiaeorientalis asiaeorientalis
TGACCGCCTGGAGGGGTGGGATAGGGAGGGTGGGCGGGAGGGAGGGAGACGCAAGAGGGAAGAGATATGGGAACATATGTATAACTGATTCACTTTGTTATAAAGCAGAAACTAACACACCATTGTAAGGCAATTATACCCCAATAAAGATGCTAAAAAAAAAAAGACGCCGAGAGAACTGCACCCCCATGCACCCAGATGTCCCCTCTAGAGAAAACCATGGGTCCCAATTTTTGTGTGTCCTTCCTTGACATCTACGAATATGCAAGCCTAGATTTCTGTGGGGTTTTTTACTAGAGATGGATTCACACCAAGAGGAGCATTCTTTACCTTGCTTTTCTTTACTTACATACCTTGGAGAGCGAGCCGTTTCAGGAAATGTAAGAGCATGGAGACCCCACTCCTGCAGGTGCTCCACTGACTCCCCCGCAATTGCTCAGTGACCCGTCTAAACTGGTTGTTTCGACCCTCCGCTCTTGCGGATGGTGCTACGTGCCTGTTGTCATCACAGGTGTCTCTACACACGTGCGCACGTATCCACAGGAGACATCCCAAGAAGCAGAGTCATGGGCTCCAAGAGTATGTGCATTTTAATACTTCGATAGATGTCACAAAAGCCTTTCCTAGGAGAACAATCTGTGAGCACACCCACTTCCCTCGCCAGAGCCAACAGTGCCTGTTCTCAGGGTTCTTCGTCTACCTGGCCAGGTGAGAAGCTGTGTCTCCCTGGGGTTCACCTGCATTCCCTTCTTGTAAGGTCAAACATCTTCCCACCCGTGTAAAAGCTACCGGTGTTTTCCTTTCTAAGAATTATTCATGTCTTTTGTCCATTTTTTTGGTTTGATTCTTGGCCCTTTCTTATTCATTAGCAGGAGCTCTTTGAATATTATAGCACATCAATCCCTTTTTGTTAGACTATAGTTGCTTTACAATCTTGTGTTAGTTTCTACTGTACAGCAAAATGAACCAGCAATACGTATACACGTATCCCCTCTTTTTTGGATTTCCTTTCCATTTAGGTCACCACAGAACACCGAGTAGAGTTCCCTGTGCTACACAGTAGGTTCTCATTAGTTGTCTATTTTATACACAACATCTATTAGTTATCTATTTTATGTACAATAGTGTATATATGTCAGTCCCAATCTCCCAATTCATCCCACTCCCCTTCTCCCCTTGGTATCCATACATTTGTTCTCTACGTCTGTGTCTCTATTTCTGCTTTGTAAATAAGATCGTCTAGACCAATGTCTTCAGATTCCACATATATGCGTTAATATGCGATATTTGTTTTTCTCTTTCTGACTTGCTTCACTCTGTGTGACCTATTTCTGCTTTGTAAATAAGATCGTCTAGACCAATGTCTTCAGATTCCACATATATGCGTTAATATGCGATATTTGTTTTTCTCTTTCTGACTTGCTTCACTCTGTGTGACAGTCTCTAGGTCCATCCATGTCTCTACAAATGACCCAATTTTCTTCCTTTTCATGGCTAATATTCCACTGTATATATGTACCACATCTTCTTTATCCATTCATCTGTTGATGGACACTTAGGTTGCTTCCACGTCCTGGCTATTGTAAATAGTGCTGCAGTGAACATTGGGGTGTATGTGTCTTTTTGAATGATGGTTTTCTCTGGGTATATGCCCAGTAGTGGGATTGCTGGGTCATATGGTAGTTCTGTTTTTAGCTTTTTAAAGAATGGCCATACTGTTCTCCATGGTGGTTGTATCAATTTACATTCCCACCCTTTTCTCCACACCCCCTCCAGCATTTATTGTTTGTAGATATTTTTGATGATGGCCATTCTGACCAGTGTGAGGTGATACCTCATTGTAGTTTTGATTTGCATTTCTCTAATAATTAGGGATGCTGAGCATCTTTTCATGTGTTTGTTGGGAATCTGTATGCTTTCTTTGGAGAAATGTCTACTTAGGTCTTCCACCCGTTTTTTGACTGGGTTGTTTGTTTTTTTGATATCAAGCTGCATGAGCTGTTTGTGTATTTTGGAGATTAATCCTTTGTCAGTTGCTTCATTTGCAAATATTTTCTCCCACTGAGGGTTGTCTTTTCATCTTGTTTATGGTTTCCTAAGCTGTGCAAATGCTTTTAAGTTTAATTAGGTCCCATTTGTTTATTTTTGTTTTTATTAAAGGAAGAGGACTCAAATCAATAAAATTAGAAATGAAAAAGAAGTTACAACTGACACCACAGAAACACAAAGGATCATAAGAGACTACTACAAGCAACTCTATGGCAATAAAATGGACAACCTGGAAGAAATGGACAAATTCTTAGAAAAGTACAACCTTCCAAGACTGAACCAGGAAGAAATAGAAAATATGAACAGACCAATCACAAGTAATGAAATCGAAACTGTGATTAAAAATCTTCCAACAGGGCTTCCCTGGCGGCGCAGCGGTTGAGAGTCCGCCTGCCGATGCAGGGGACACGGGTTCGGGACACGGGTTCGTGCCCCGGTCCAGAAGAAAAAAAAAAAAATCTTCCAACAAACAAAAGTCCAGGACCAGATGGCTTCACAGGCAAATTCTATCAAACATTTAGAGAAGAGCTAACACCCATCCTTCTCAAACTCTTCCCAAAAAATTGCAGAGGGAGGAACACTCCCAAACTCATTCTACGAGGCCACCGTCACCCTGATACCAAAACCAGACAAAGACATCACAAAAGAAGAAAATTACAGGCCAATATCACTGATGAACATAGACACAAAAATCCTCAACAAAATACTAGCAAACCGAATCCAACAACACATTATAAAGATCAATCCCTTTTCTGTGATACACGTATTTTCATATTCTTTTTTTATAGTGATGGGTTGTCTGGGGGGTTTGTTTTGGCCAGAGAGAAAATCTTGACTTTTATGGGGTCAATTTTTTTTCTTTCGTAACTTCTAGGATTTCTCTGTCATACAGAGAAAGGCCTTCTCATCCCAAGATCATAAAACCCAGTCTCCCGTATTTTCTTCTAGTAGTTTTATGGTTTCGTTTTTCAAGTTCACATCGCTGGTCCATCTGGAATGCATTTTGGTGCAGGACTGAGGCAGGATCCAAGTTCTTTTTCCCAGATGGCTTCTTCCCTAACCCAGCCCATTTCAATGACTAATCAATCCTTCCTTTCCCAGCCAACTTGAAAGGCTGCCTTTATCAAACCCTAAATTCCTGCGGGTGCCAGGCCTTAAAAGCCACAGAGCAATGCCTACGCACCCCCTTCATGCCCCACACGGAGGGGAGGTTCTACTCCTCAGCCAGACGCCCCCCAGGATGCTCTCCTCCCCCAAGTGCAGCCCAAGAGGGTAAGTGTGAGCCTCCACAGCGGATGTGGCTCAGGGAAAATCCAAGTCAGCACGCTTCACTGACACACAGATACTGACAATATCCAAAAAACGGGAAACAGCCCAACACCCAACACTAGGAGACTCTTCAAGTAAATGAGGCTTTTTACAGGCCATCATGGATGTGAACAGAATGCCTTCCCTTCCAAGTGAAATGAGAACGTCCAAGCCAACTGTGCTGGGGTCGGAGGCCTTCCCCTTCAGGGAGGGAGTGCCCCGTGGGGGACAAGGCCCCTGAGTAGGACCGCCCCCCACCCGCGCCAAGAGTTTCCAGATCAGCCCATGAGGTATTTCCTTCCGTTCCTTATTGTTTGTACTCAGACCCAGTGAAGTTTGAGCCTGGGGGTTATGGGTGATATGAGGGTTGTCTTTTCATCTTGTTTATGGTTTCCTAAGCTGTGCAAATGCTTTTAAGTTTAATTAGGTCCCATTTGTTTATTTTTGTTTTTATTAAAGGAAGAGGACTCAAATCAATAAAATTAGAAATGAAAAAGAAGTTACAACTGACACCACAGAAACACAAAGGATCATAAGAGACTACTACAAGCAACTCTATGGCAATAAAATGGACAACCTGGAAGAAATGGACAAATTCTTAGAAAAGTACAACCTTCCAAGACTGAACCAGGAAGAAATAGAAAATATGAACAGACCAATCACAAGTAATGAAATCGAAACTGTGATTAAAAATCTTCCAACAGGGCTTCCCTGGCGGCGCAGCGGTTGAGAGTCCGCCTGCCGATGCAGGGGACACGGGTTCGGGACACGGGTTCGTGCCCCGGTCCAGAAGAAAAAAAAAAAAATCTTCCAACAAACAAAAGTCCAGGACCAGATGGCTTCACAGGCAAATTCTATCAAACATTTAGAGAAGAGCTAACACCCATCCTTCTCAAACTCTTCCCAAAAAATTGCAGAGGGAGGAACACTCCCAAACTCATTCTACGAGGCCACCGTCACCCTGATACCAAAACCAGACAAAGACATCACAAAAGAAGAAAATTACAGGCCAATATCACTGATGAACATAGACACAAAAATCCTCAACAAAATACTAGCAAACCGAATCCAACAACACATTATAAAGATCAATCCCTTTTCTGTGATACACGTATTTTCATATTCTTTTTTTATAGTGATGGGTTGTCTGGGGGGTTTGTTTTGGCCAGAGAGAAAATCTTGACTTTTATGGGGTCAATTTTTTTTCTTTCGTAACTTCTAGGATTTCTCTGTCATACAGAGAAAGGCCTTCTCATCCCAAGATCATAAAACCCAGTCTCCCGTATTTTCTTCTAGTAGTTTTATGGTTTCGTTTTTCAAGTTCACATCGCTGGTCCATCTGGAATGCATTTTGGTGCAGGACTGAGGCAGGATCCCAGTTCTTTTTCCCAGATGGCTTCTTCCCTAACCCAGCCCATTTCAATGACTAATCAATCCTTCCTTTCCCAGCCAACTTGAAAGGCTGCCTTTATCAAACCCTAAATTCCTGCGGGTGCCAGGCCTTAAAAGCCACAGAGCAATGCCTACGCACCCCCTTCATGCCCCACACGGAGGGGAGGTTCTACTCCTCAGCCAGACGCCCCCCAGGATGCTCTCCTCCCCCAAGTGCAGCCCAAGAGGGTAAGTGTGAGCCTCCACAGCGGATGTGGCTCAGGGAAAATCCAAGTCAGCACGCTTCACTGACACACAGATACTGACAATATCCAAAAAACGGGAAACAGCCCAACACCCAACACTAGGAGACTCTTCAAGTAAATGAGGCTTTTTACAGGCCATCATGGATGTGAACAGAATGCCTTCCCTTCCAAGTGAAATGAGAACGTCCAAGCCAACTGTGCTGGGGTCGGAGGCCTTCCCCTTCAGGGAGGGAGTGCCCCGTGGGGGACAAGGCCCCTGAGTAGGACCGCCCCCCACCCGCGCCAAGAGTTTCCAGATCAGCCCATGAGGTATTTCCTTCCGTTCCTTATTGTTTGTACTCAGACCCAGTGAAGTTTGAGCCTGGGGGTTATGGGTGAT
>NW_020175018.1:17485585-17502486 GCF_003031525.2 Neophocaena asiaeorientalis asiaeorientalis
CCAATATCACTGATGAACATAGACACAAAAATCCTCAACAAAATACTAGCAAACCGAATCCAACAACACATTATAAAGATCAATCCCTTTTCTGTGATACACGTATTTTCATATTCTTTTTTTATAGTGATGGGTTGTCTGGGGGGTTTGTTTTGGCCAGAGAGAAAATCTTGACTTTTATGGGGTCAATTTTTTTTCTTTCGTAACTTCTAGGATTTCTCTGTCATACAGAGAAAGGCCTTCTCATCCCAAGATCATAAAACCCAGTCTCCCGTATTTTCTTCTAGTAGTTTTATGGTTTCGTTTTTCAAGTTCACATCGCTGGTCCATCTGGAATGCATTTTGGTGCAGGACTGAGGCAGGATCCAAGTTCTTTTTCCCAGATGGCTTCTTCCCTAACCCAGCCCATTTCAATGACTAATCAATCCTTCCTTTCCCAGCCAACTTGAAAGGCTGCCTTTATCAAACCCTAAATTCCTGCGGGTGCCAGGCCTTAAAAGCCACAGAGCAATGCCTACGCACCCCCTTCATGCCCCACACGGAGGGGAGGTTCTGCTCCTCAGCCAGACCCCCCCCCAGGATGCTCTCCTCCCCCAAGTGCAGCCCAAGAGGGTAAGTGTGAGCCTCCACAGCAGATGTGGCTCAGGGAAAATCCAAGTCAGCACGCTTCACTGACACACAGATACTGACAATATCCAAAAAACGGGAAACAGCCCAACACCCAACACTAGGAGACTCTTCAAGTAAATGAGGCTTTTTACAGGCCATCATGGATGTGAACAGAATGCCTTCCCTTCCAAGTGAAATGAGAACGTCCAAGCCAACTGTGCTGGGGTCGGAGGCCTTCCCCTTCAGGGAGGGAGTGCCCCGTGGGGGACAAGGCCCCTGAGTAGGACCGCCCCCCACCCGCGCCAAGAGTTTCCAGATCAGCCCATGAGGTATTTCCTTCCGTTCCTTATCGTTTGTACTCAGACCCAGTGAAGTTTGAGCCTGGGGGTTATGGGTGATTTTTATTTTCTTCTTTATACTTTTTCTTATTTTCCAAAATGCCTATAATGAACATGTATCATTTTTAATTTAAAAAAAACATATATACATATATAACTAAAGAGGGAAGAGAAGTAGGGGGAAACACTCCAGGAGAGGGACACAGCTGGACAGTCAGGGGCCGGCCTTGCCCTGGCTCCACCCACGCCATCAGCGCGGGTCTTCAACTGACCTCTGACGCTCAGGGTCCAGAAATGCTCTTCCTCCTTCGGGGTACTGTCGTAAGAACAGGGCAGCACAAGGAAAGTGACACTTGCTTGGACCGGAAAAAGCCAGGGGCCCTGACTACAGGACGGGGAGCCCCGGTTTCCAAGGCCTCAGGGCCAGCGCATGTCGGGCAGGGGCTTCCCCTGGCACCCCCCGGGCCAGGCCGTGAGCCCTTCACACAGGGCCGCGTCCGACTGCCCTGGTACAGCAGTGTGCAGACCGCAGGTGCTCCTTAAATGTTGAACTGCATTTTAGGAAGACGGTCTCTTCAACCAGCCCCTTGGCAAAGCCACACACGCTTCCCACAACGCTGTGGGCGCCCACAAAGACACTGGGCAGGTTTAATCCAGAAGCAGTGTTTCTAGAGAGTTTCCCACCACGCGCCTAACTGGCAGCAGGGCACACGGAGATGCGAAGCGCATGTCGGGCAGGGGCTTCCCCCAGCACCCCCCGGGCCAGGCCGTAAGCCCTTCACACAGGGCCGCGTCCGACTGCCCTGGTACAGCAGTGTGCAGACCGCAGGTGCTCCTTAAATGTTGAACTGCATTTTAGGAAGGTGGTCTCTTCAACCAGCCCCTTGGCAAAGCCACACACGCTTGCTTCCCACAACGCTGTGGGCGCCCACAAAGACACTGGGCAGGTTTAATCCAGAAGCAGTGTTTCTAGAGAGTTTCCCACCACGCGCCTAACGGTCTCTTCAACCAGCCCCTTGGCAAAGCCACACACGCTTCCCACAACGCTGTGGGCGCCCACAAAGACACTGGGCAGGTTTAATCCAGAAGCAGTGTTTCTAGAGAGTTTCCCACCACGCGCCTAACTGGCAGCAGGGCACACGGAGATGCGCAGACACAAGTTCCCCAGGCAACAATTCCTCCCATGGCCAACAGCTCCGGAGTTTCGGGTTACAGGCTTGGGCCCAGACACGATGAACACCAGACCCAGGGCACCGTTTCCCAGGCCAAGAGAGCGCCCCAGCCAGGCCGCCCTGCCCCACGCTCCGTCAGGGAGGCTGGGAAAGCCGGGACAGAAAGCGCTGCACACCTGGCCAGCATCAGGCCGGATCTGGCCCCTTGGCACCGGCTGGGTGACAACACCAGCACGGAGCTTCCCAGGGCACTGGGAAGTCAAAGTGGAAGGAAGAATCTGGGCTGCGAGAGGAGAGAAAGCAGTGAGTCGTCAGAGAAAAATGCACCAAGCGTGCAGCTGATGAACCCCAGAGATGGGTGGGTGCTCAGAACAGCACAGATGTCAGGGCTTTTCCTGGGGGCAGTTTTTCATGGCTGCTTCCACTACTACAGACATCAGACCAGAAAACATTTTAATAAGTGACTAGAAAGAGACCAGACTACCCCTCTTCAGAGGATTTTTTTTTTTTTTTTTTTTGGCCAAGACATTGACCAGGCATCAAAGTTTATGGGGAAAGGCACATGCCTGGAGGCCCAGTGCTTTTATTGGGGCTTAAATTCAGCACAGGAGGGCAGATCGTGGAAACCCAGAGGCAGCCCAGGCTCGGCAAGAGCAGCCGTCCCGGGGAGGGCAGCTTTGAGCACGACTCGGAAGTGAAGAAGGGCAGGCAGAAGCTGACCGTATTTAAAGAATTCCAAATCACAGCCGAAAGAGTTTCTGGACATTAGTTATAGGGTAAGATGATTGATTCTGGAATGAAAGGGGCCTGAGGTGAAAGGGCCTGGACGGATTAAAGGCAAGAAGCAGGGTGACAGCTGGGGAAATGAGCCAGAAGACGGAGGAGTGGGTCTTCGCAGAGCAGGTAGCCTGGGGTCTCGCAGAAGCTATGTTCTAACCCCCCGTCTCCTCCCTGTTGGCTGACTCGCCCGGACAAATCCTCACACGACTGACCTCACGGGTTTGTTGGGTGGAGTAAGAAATCGTGAGCGTAAGGCACCAGGACACAGCGCATCAGTGCTCACGGGGCAGGGGACACCAGGAGGACGGTGCTCACGCCTGCTTAGGTGCACATGACGTGCACGAGCGCAGGCACACACACTCACACACATCACACACGCTCACACACACACACCCTGCTGCAAACGGGTCATTTGCTTGGGGATCCCGTGAAAGATCTGGGGTGTGTGACAATCCAGCACAGCCCTGAGCCCCCAGATTCCATCCTGTGCACTCCCTGGGCTGTTCTCCCACAGTCGCCTGACTGAACTCCAGAGGGACCCTGGCAGATCTCCTGCTTCCTCTCTCCTCTGGCCTCTCCAGGGGCATCAGGCCCAGAATACCCACCTCTGCCAGACAGTGAGGGGCCCCCATCCTCCACCCGGAATAGCCCAGGCCCCCTCACGTCCGCCCACCCTGCTTTGGAGAGCCAGCTCAAAGCACGTCGGCTGACACCCTCCAGGCTCACCAAGCATCTTCACCTCCATCCCACAGCTCCTGCACACACGGTGGGATGTGACATACCCAGAGACCCTGTGTGGGTGGAGATCCAAACCGTGCCTCCTTAAACTCTCTACGAGGAAGACATCCCCAGCTCTATTTTGCACGTGAAGAAACAAGAGACATGGAAGAGACATGACGTTTCTGAGGTCACAGCTCAAGAGCGAGGCAGCCCCAGCCCCCCAGCCTCACCCAGGTTTCCACGGCAGGTAGAGCTGGGCTGCAGTACCTCCCTTGGCCTCTAGGTGGCCACGCCCACACCTGGTCTTGAAAAGTGAGGCTTGGATGTCATGACAGTGAACTGGGGACTTGCTTTCCCCACTGTCTACCGTGACTTCTGCCCAATGACGTGACCTTCATCTAGAAACGCCTGGGGCCACATGTGCAGGATGAGTGTATTCCCGTGGCTTCAAATAAGCTGCAATCCCCTAACTTTTCCCAGTAGAACCTGCCTGGCCCAGTCAGTGGGGTAGGTGGGCCACCCAAGTAGCAAAATTTCGGAGGGCTCTGACAATTCTCTAGGACTCATGATCCATCCTCAGGGAAAACCAACAGCAGAATTCTTTTTTTTTTTTTTTTTTTTTTTGGAAGAATTCTTGAGCCCAGTCCTTGGCAAGCCTGTTGACTCTCCTAAGATAAAGGGCGGGCTCAGAAATCAGACCTCTGGGCATTGCTTCTCTCAAGGTTTTTTACTTTTCTTTTCTGAAATGCTGATGGTTTAAAGATGTAGATTCTGCCCTGACCCAGCAGAGGTGACGGCTTAGCTGCACCAGCTTCACTCTTGGAACGTCTCATGGGCGGCTCAGTCCCCACCTCGCCTTCAGAGGGGCAGCGGCTTGAAGCGTGCCCTACCCTTATCCTGTGCAACATTTGGCTTGTGGGCACCGAGCCCCACGTGTCTCTCTCGTCGTGTGTGAACCGATATTAAACAGGCAGGACCTCCCTGGCTATAATCCTCTCCTATCACTCCTTCCTCCCCACTAAAATGGAAAAAATGACTCATCCAGGGCAGCTCACCCCTGTATACAAACACAGCTGAACGCTGGGCTCAAGATCTAATCCTGCAGATCTGATCCAAGAAGCATGAGGAGGACCCAGAGCAGCCCAGGACTCAAGGGGGCTTTGGAAAGTGGGTGCTGAATACAGCACTTCCTCCTGACACCAGGCAGGCGCCCACCCCCAGCCTGGGCCCCGGAGACAGGGGGAGGGCAGCCACCAGGTTTCACCCACCTCCCCCTCTCTGCCGGGATGAAGACCCCAGAGAAGAAGATGGGGCTGAAACCCCAACTCACAGTGATATCTGCTCTCGGAAGGCCCTGTTTCCAGGAGGCTGGACGAAACCCAATTTCCACAACTCAAATGCTATTTTAAAGGTTCCAAAAAAAAAAAAAAAGTCTCCAAATCTGCCACTTACTGGCTGTGGGGCTCCTGTGAGCCTCAGTTTTCTTGCCTGTAAAATGGGGATACCTCTTACCTAGGGAAGATGTCATCAGGACATCTTTCCTGATGACAGGAAACAACGTGTGAAAGCACTTAGGGTAAGAAAGGAAGGGAGGGATGGAAGGAGAGAGAAGGAGGGAGGGAGGGAGAGAGAAGGAGGGAGGGAGGGAGAGAGAAGGAGGGAGGGAGGGAGAGATCTCTCTGACTCTTCACCTTCCGAGAAAATTCTCAAGCAGACACTCCTCTTTCTTGTATCATATGCTCTTTGAACATAATTCACATTTCAGTTGCTGGGTTAAGGAAAGGCCCTGAAGGGGCGGTGACCCCAGGGCCAGATGGGACCAGCTGTCCCTCATCCTCCAGGCCCAGAGGCTGACCATCCCTCAGCTGATCCCCACTGGCTCACAGAGGGGTGGGAGGCAGCTCTCTAAGGAGCGGACCCCCTCCCATGCCTCCCAGCCCTCGACAACAGCCCTCCCCTGGGTTCGTAAGTCCTGCTTGCGGGCCAGACAGCTGTTTGTAATCGGACAGGCCCTGGCCAGGAAGGGGAGGTGGGAGCCTGTCCACACCGAGGGGCCCAAGGCGCTGCAGGGGGTGTGAGGGTGTGCGAGGACAGGCTGCCTCCTGGCGGGAATACCACAGCGGGGAAGGCGTGAAATGAAAGAAAAGAGTGAGCGTCTCCACTTGGGTGCAGCTTTTGTTCTAGTTCTGCGAGCAAGGAAGCCCCAGGTTTGGTGACATAAAGGTTGAAACCATGGGCTCTGGAGGCCAGGCTCAGGCACAGTCCGTCTGGGTGCCATCTGCCTGCACAGGGTGAGCTCCCCGACGGAGGTGCCCAGCAAACAACCGTCATCAGGTCTGCCCTAGACAGAAGGAACCCTGGGACTGGACACCTGAGTTCCCTTGCAGCCTCGGAATCTCAGAACAAGTCTTCGAGGCTCAGACACCGTCCCCCGATGGCAGAGCTCCGAGACCACCGGGTTCCCCCAGCCTCGGGAAGCTGAGCACAGCCCACCAGTGGGTGACGGAGCCAGATGCTGGGGCCTGCTCCCCCTGCCGCCCTGCTTTCAGCAGCCTGTGACCCTGGAGACCCCCAAGTCCTCTAGGTCTGAGTTTATTCACCTGCAAAACGACCCCAAGGCCAGAGGCCAGATCACTGACTCTGTGAGCCCTCCCGGTAAAATAGCCAACTCCTTCCCCGGGGGCTGGGCGTGTGTACCATCAGAGCCCCACACTCCTGGCAAAGGAAACGAGCCGGAGATAGCTCCCACATTAAATGCAGTGGAAGGGACTTCCCTGGTGGCGTAGTGGTTAAGAATCCGCCTGCCAATGCAGGGGACACGGGTTCGAGCCCTGGTCCAGGAAGATCCCATACGCCACGGAGCAACTGAGCCCGTGAGCCACAACTACTGAGCCCGCGTGCCACAACTACCGAAGCCTGGGCGCCTCTACAGCCCGTGCTCTGCAAGAAGAGAAGCCACCGCAATGAGAAGCCCGCGCACCACAACCAAGAGTAGCCCCCGCTCGCTGCAACTAAAGAAGGCCCGCGCGCGGCAACGAAGACCCAACGCAGCCAAAAATAAATAAATAAACAAGTAAATAAATTTATATAAATAAATAAACGCAGTGGAAGGTTCCACAGAGCCCCCACCCCAAGTATTAACTGCAAACTGCACCCCCTGCCCCACCTGGACTCACTCCCCGCCCGGGGCCCTAACTGGGCCCTTTGCACTGACAGTTCAGCCTCCTCTGAGGCCCAGCTGTAGCCCCGAACCTGCGAGTGGCAGCTTTATTCCTACTTTCAAGCACTTTATAGAAACTTTATACAATTACTGCCTCTGTGAGCTCCACCAGTCATAATAACAATATAAAATAACAACAATGATATAGAATAATTAACAAAGGCAGTTACTGTTATCACTATGATCTAGCATTTGCTGTCCTGCATTGAAAACGGGATGCAGGACACCCCAGGAAGGGCCCTATGTCCACACGCAGGTCACCTCCTTCCAGGTGGTACCAGTACCTCTGGTTTGGAGATGAGCTAACTTGGATCAGAGAGGTTAAGTAAAGCTTTCGAGGTCACACAGCCGGGGGTCCATTCTCCGTGCACTGATGCATCACTGCTTCCCAGCCTCATCTCCTGAACTTTCCTTTCGAAAGTCAGAAGAGAGGCTGACTGTCAGCTGGCCACAAAGGCTGGACCCACACAGGGAGAGGGAGGGCCAGGAGGAGGTTCAGACCTTCCCATCTGGTACACCCCACATTTCCCAAAGTGCCCTCGACTGGTCACTGGCATCAGAACTCGAGCGGCAGGCCCCAGGCTCCACCTCAGACCCTTGGAGCCCGGAGCCGTGAGGCGGGGCCCCATGGCTGCTGAAGCTCTGGTCTCACCCGGATCCCTTGCTGAAGCCCGTCAAAGCCCACCTCGCAGGAAACTGGACCTGCTCACCAGCCTCCTGTGCTCCCAGGCAACCCCAAGCCAGCGCCCCACGCCCAGAGGACTCCACCCTCTGCAAAATGCCAGCGAAGCTGCGGGCTGGGGCCCAGGCCTGTGGCTGGAACATTCCTGGGGGTTCCGAATGCTGACGTCGTGGCTTTAACACAGGGCAACATAATGACAAGAGCCTTTAGTCCTCCCAGCAGGCCTCTGAGACAGGTACTAGTTTATGCCCATTTCACAGATGGGGTACTGAGGCTCAGAGAGGCTTTCCTAGGTGCCTCAGCACCTGTGCTGGGCCCAGGCACACCGGGACAGGCAGGAAGCAAGGGGCCTGCCCTCTCAGCTCACCAGGGAGCTGAGAGCCCGCGGGGCGGCGGCGCCCACCCTCCCACTTAGGGCACTGGACCTGGCTGAGCTCCTTCTCTGTGTCCCTTGGGTGGGGATGCCCACCGTCCCTCACCCACTGAGACGGAAGTACTCACTCTTGATGTGCGGTGAACACAGAGGAATAGTTGCGTGAGACCTGACGTCAGGGATTGGCTTCAAAGTAACTGGGTAGACGGGAGTGGGTGGCGGCTGGACCACGAGAGTGTCCTTGGGCTGATCATCGAGCCCAGGAGGATCTCGATCTGCTGTGCTGTGTTCGAAACCTCCCCGAACAACGACGACGGCAATAATAATAACACTCTCAGAGCTGAGCCCGAGTAAACCTTCCCACTTGAGGCTCCGTACTGCGCTCTTGCGGAATAAAAGTCTTTCCTTAGGAGAAGGGCAAGCTTGCCCCCCGGCAGGGAAGGAAAGCAAAGCATCACTGCTCCTTCCAGAAAGTGGGGCCACCGTGAAGAAAGCGGGGAGGACACGGGGGCTGGGGAGCATCTGCCTCTTCCTCTCTTCCTTCCTGGCACGCCTCCCCTCGGAGGTGCCCACCCCCGTCATGTATGCTGACACCTGCAGTCCACCTGTTTCAGGTGAGGGAGGAGGTCCTGAGAGACCACTGGCCGCCCATCCATGCCCCCTACTCTCGGTCGGCTCCAACTCCTCCCCCGGAGATCCTGGCATCGCTGGGCAGAGCCGCCCCACCGCCCTGCCCGGGTGTGAGCCCTGCATCCCCACCCCAGGCCCTCCCGAGTGCCGGAGTGATCACACCGAGGACCCCAGGATGCTCCCGGGATGCCAGAGTTAAGTGACACGTAGCCATGGCCCAAGCAGTGCTTTCTGAGCTAAACGGCCACAAGTTAAACTATGAACCTAAATAACATTAGTAATAATTCCCTGGAAAAGAATTACATTTAGAAGCCCTGTTCCCTGCACTTCTATCCAAGAATGAGCTATTCGCCCTGCCTTCTCGATGTGAACATTTTCTGGTCTAAAAGGAATGGAAGGTGCAGCGCCCCTTCCTCCCCCACTGCTCAAAACCAAGCGGGACCGTCTCTCCCTAGAAGAGCAAGGTCTACACAGGACACTGACGCCAGAGGCTGTCAACACACCCGCATCCCAGGAGAACACAGAACTGCCTCGAAGGAGGAAGCCAGGGCTGCCCGTCAGCATTTTCAGATTCTCCCCAAAGAAAGAAAGCGCGAAAGAAGAGAAGTAACGGTAAGGCGGGTCCCAGAGACTTCACCCCAGCGGACGTGAGGACACTATCTCCCCAGGCAGGGCCCTTGCAAACTGAACCTGCGGGCCCAGGGCCAGAAATGGCCCATCTTTCCTTCTCGGCTGCACCCTCCCCTGTGCAGGGCTCTGGGCCCCGGCCAGCTCTCCCCTCACCTGCCACCCAACAGGGTCCCCTAACGGACCCCCGTGAGCCAGGGCCCCAGGTCCCACTGGTGCACAGCTGCCCACTATCCCCCCAAAGAAGAAGACCTTGACATTTAGCAAGACAGGACTGTACGCACACCCAGTTTTATGCATCAGAAGTGAAGGAGGAATTGAGACCGAGGTGCAGAGGCTACTCACAGTTGGTGGAGGCCGTGGACCTCTTCCGGAAGCACAAGGACCCTGCCACCAAGGGACTGTCCCACGGCAAAGAAGAGCTGGAAGCTGCTGGAGCCCCCCTCACCTGGCACCTAGTATCAGTTTATATGCCGGTAATGACCTACACCAAGGCGGGGCGTGATTTTCACTGGGATACAGAGGGCAACCATCACTCCTTTGTGCCAGCTGGGCCCACACAGCCTCCCCTTGCACATCTGCAGGATGGGGCCAACCCCACCTGGTCCAGGTGCACCCCAGAGCAGGGCACTCCACAGGTAACACCCCAGAGCAGGGTTTGGTTAAATATGAACCGGAGTCAGAGGACAGACACACATGGGAAAGTGCCACTTGCCTCCACCAAGGGACTCCTGCCTTCAAACTCATTGGGTGGGACCCCAAAAGCCGCAGGCCCTGGCAAAACGGGCTGGTCTTTGATTGGCCAGAGCCCCACTGGGGCTGGCAGGTACCTCCCTCTGATTGGCCAGTGGCCCACTGAGGCTGGCAGGTACCTCTCTCTGAGTGGCCAGAGCCCCACTGGGGCTGGCAGGTACCTCCCTCTGATTGGCCAGTGACCCAGGGGCTGGCAGGTGCCTCCCTCTGACTGGCCAGTGGCCCAGGGGCTGGCAAGTGCCTCCCTCTGATTGGCCAGAGCCCCACTGGGACTGGCAGGTACCTCCCTCTGATTGGCCAGAGCCCCACTGGGGGCTGGCAAGTACCTCCCCCTGATTGGCCAGTGGCCTAAGGGCTGGCGGGTGCCTCCCCCTGATTGTCTGGTGGCACCACTCTACTAGCTGATGAATGTTTCACTACCTCCCACTTCGCACTTCACTGGATACAATCAACTGTTCAGAGGTCTGATTCCCTCACTGCACCGGAAACTCCTGCAGGGCTGGGATGCTCACCTACCTACCGCTCACCTGTGCACCTGCTGCCTGGTGCCCGGCACAGGTCTGCCTCACATTAGAGGTCTGCAAATGCTTCAAGCACAGCCACTGTCACTCCGGAGTTTCTCCACAAAGGACCAGCCTCTCCTGCATTTCCTCTGCACCCACACAGGAAAGGATTCCACTAAAGCCTCACCCACCCACGGAGATCTGGGTTACCCTGCCAGCAGAGTGGAAGACAATGGCTTCCCACCTTCCATTCAGATTAAAATGCTCACTCTTTTTCATTGTTAGGTCACTAGTCTTCCAATGCAAGAGTCAGAGTTTTTAGTTAAATCACTCGCGTCACACACGCACATTTTGATGTCATTTTATAGCATTTATTAAAAATTTAATAGAGACCAATAAAATCCCTATTGCCAAGGTGCTGGCAGAAAAGAACAGGACAGAAGAGTGAATTTCCCCCAAAAGAACACAGGTCTAGGAGACAGGAAATAAAGGAATCCCCCATTTCATGCATAGAGACATCGCAGGAAACGGGCCCCTGGAGCTCTGTGTAATGAGACGTGGAGAAAAGTGGGTCAGACTGTGGTACCATTTCTTAGGTCTGAGTCACCAAAGAGTGGCGACATTTACTCCTACTGTGGGTTATGACATAGGTTGGGAACCTGCCAGAAAAACTAGCGGGTGAGTCTAAGCTGATGGGATGACGGCTCAGACAGCATGACATGTAACACGGAGCGACCCCCCCATCACCCCACCACGAATCCCCACGCATCCAACAGAGCATTCATTCATTCATTCTATGGGCTTTGCCCCAGACGCTGGGGCCGCGCGGGTGCAGGAACAACGTCTGAGTTAGCAAAACCCCCAACGCACCCGCCCCAGATGTCCTTCCAGATCACCAGCCATCACCCACCGTCATGTCTCTGGGGCAGAAGACCAGGGTCTTTGAGGCGGGACCTGGGCAGGTCCATTCCCATCCCTGAGGCCTCCATTCCTCCTTGTACAGTGGGGGTGGCCTGAGGAAGAAGGGGAGCGGCGTGCTGCACGTGACCCGCCCCACGACTGCTCCAGGATGCAGGCGCCTCCATGCTGGGGCTCGGACCGCAAAAGTAGCAGCAAGGGCTCCAGTAAGCTCACCGGGGGCTGTGTAACCCCTTTTCATGCTCACCCGCGAGGGGGCACCAGGGTGACGGTTCACAGGACAGAGGGGGTGACTCATACAGCCAGCCAGTGAGCAGAGCCAAGAACTCACCCTGGACCCCAGACCTGCTGCTGCCTGGGGGCCCAGGGAGGACGTAATAGTGACAACAGTGACAGGGGCTTGCTCTGTGCTTTGGACACGCCATGCGCTGAACCCTCTCGAAAATCCTGCAGGAGTCACAGCCATCACCCTTTCCTGCAGATAGGGAAACTGAGGCAAAGAGCACCGCTGGCGGGGGTGGGGCGGGACGCCGGCCCCGAGCCGTCACCCACACCGGGTCTCCATGCCGTGTCCCGTGGCAGGGGCAGCTCTGCCTGGGAGAAGGGCCAACGCAGGCTCCACCTTCAGGACCTCAATGTCTCCACGAGCCAGGCCAGAAAGCTTAAAACCAACATTTGGCCAAGGGCTGACACCAGATGAGTCGATTACAAGGGAGAAATAAACAGAGGGAGAAGCAGAAGCTATAATATAACATCGCCCTCCTGTGAGCAAAAAGAGACTAGATGATCAGACCCAGCTGGACTGAGTCTGTGCCGGGGCTGGACCCGACGCCTCGTGGCTGCCCAGTGGGCTCCGTGGCCACGAGTCATCTCCTCGTCTCCAGTCCCGCAGGGGTGGGGCACGATAAGGAGAGAGATGCGGCCTTGCCGTGAGAACCTCAAACACACCAGGCCCCGCCTGAGCAGACCCTGAAAACACATGGACCTGTGCGTGGACGTGGGCGTGCATACTCGTGTATACGTGTACACCCACACACGCACGGACACGTCACACACATGCATCCAAGGGAACACTCACATCACATGCACACACACGCTTGGACACATACACACAAACGCACACACAGGCGTACAACCCTCCAACGGGCTTGTAAAGCATTTTCACGCACGCTGCCTGGGGTGACCTTCACTGCGACCCCACGAGGTGTGGTGGGAAATGGACCCACGGAGCATATGGGGGTGCTGAGGAGAGTGGGGGGGGCCCGGGCTGAGTCACCTGTGGATGGCAGAGACCTGGGGGTCTCACCAGCCCCCAGAGCCTCCTTGGACAGACACGCCTCCCTCAGCTGGGCTCCCGCTGGAATACTCGCATTTAGAGAGGATCGTGGCAACCCTGCGCTTTTTCCTTTTGCAGAAACGCCACCCATAACAGTAGCTACAATAAGACCCTCCACTCATCAGGGCTTCCCGTGCCTCGACATTCCACACGCAGTCTCCGTAGATCGCCTCAGTCTCCATAACCACCCTCAAAGCGAGAAAGCCGTTTCTCCCCGTTTCCCAGAGAGGAAAGCTGAGGCACGGTGGCTGGCCCCCGCCCAGCCAACCCCTGAACCGTCCACGCTGCCCTGGGTTCAACAATCTGACTGCCAAGGACTGTCCCCCCCACGCCCCTGCCTCCCCAAACAGGGGACCCAAAGTGCGCAGGACCCGCCCAGGCCAGGGCAGGCGGCATCCCTCAGATCATCTCTTAACCCAGAGAGGGTTAAGGAAGGCCCCGGCCTCCCTCCTGTCCCCTCAGAGGCCCCCTCTATCTCACAGCGGCCACTTCTGCTGGCACAGCACTGCCGGGGCAGGCGGTGCTGGAGGCGCCCTGCCAACCAAGTTAATGAGGGGCTTTCCAGCCAAGGGAAGCAGCTCCGGGAGAACAGTGAAGCAGTGGGGTGGGATGTCTGCGGGGAAGAGGCACGGAGGAGACAAAAGCCAGAGGTGGAGGAGGGCACCTGCGAAGGAGGCCCTTTGGAACAAAAGGAAGGGGAAGAAAGGAAAGGTCAAGTTTAGCAACACCTCCTCCAGGAAGCTGCCCCAGATCTCCCCAAGGGGCCAACCCTCCAGACACGCTGGGCAGGAGAATGAACAGTACAACCAACGGTGTCCACATGCGTGCCTCGCAGCAGCCTGTGGGCCCTGGAGCCGGGCGCTCTGTCACCTCAGCCTTCCCACAAGCAGGCCCCCCGGCGCAGGCAAAGCCTCCAGGGGTCATCGGGTCACGCCAGTGAGTGAAGGGCCTGGTGAAAGCGGAGTGGAGACTGCAGGCCCCGGGTGCCCCTTGATAGCATTCGGATAAAAAGCAGGGGTGTAGGGGGCAGGAAGGAACCGAAACAGTCTGCTGGGGCCCAATGGAACCCCTCCCTGGTCCCAGGGCCGTGTCTGGGCTGAGCCCCAGGCTGACAGCAGCTCCAGGCACTGGGCCTCCCCCGTGGAGAAGCTCACTCAGCGCCCAGGTGCAGAGACCAGACTGACCCAGAGCGTGCAGTCCCAGCCCCCTGTTCCCTGGGCCTCTCAGAGTGCCAGCACCCCCCCTCACCTTGCAGGCCGGGATGAGGGTCCAAGGAGATGATGTGGGCACAGGGCTAAGAGCAGACCAGGCAAA
The DNA here is from genome assembly GCF_003031525.2 of Neophocaena asiaeorientalis asiaeorientalis. NCBI lineage: Eukaryota > Metazoa > Chordata > Mammalia > Artiodactyla > Phocoenidae > Neophocaena > Neophocaena asiaeorientalis. Next base: position 17,499,561 of record NW_020175018.1, read on the forward strand.
TGCCAGCAAATTCATTCCAATCGGTACCACGGGTGCGGGCGTCCCAGGGGCCAGGGACCCTGCCCTGCTCCGCGCTGCAAATCCCAGGCTCCACTGTGGGCACAGCAGTGGGGCCTCGGGGTGCGCGTGACTCATCCTCGACCCTCGGGGGCTCAGAGCGAGTCTGCGCTCACTGTCACCGTTATTCAGTGAGGGGAAGGGGGCAGTGGGTGTCGGTTCCCCACACCCCTCTGCTCCACCCAACAATGTCTGTGGCCCAGGGAAGAGGCAGGGGTGGGAGACGGGGCCAGACAGCCGGAGGGCAGGGGCGGGGCAGGCAGGCATCAGCTGTGCTCGGCTAAGGGCGTGGCTGCGTGAGAGTCCAGAGATATCTGAAGGGTGGGGTAACGGGGCAGGCTCTGGCCAGCACCCCAGGAACAGCCATGGAGCGACATCACGGGACAAGGGAACTCTGTGCTTCCTCCCAAGGAAGAAACTCCTGCCCGTGGCCACTGCCGGATGGTCACAGCGCTGGGCGGCGACCCGAGCTCCAAGCCCTGCAGCCACTAAAATCTGGACCAGAGGAGATAGAGGGCTTCGGGGAATCAGCTTGGCTTCTGAACTCCTCCCACTGACTGCTCTCTTATGGGGAGGAGGGGGAAGGGGAGGAGGAGATGGAAAAGGCTGTCTTTTCAGCCAACTTGATTGAGTCAGAGGAAATTTAACCATGCGATGTCTGTCAAGTCCCACAAAATTTGGACAACTCTTCCCACCAAATTATTGCCAACAGCGATCACGTGACTGGCGCCAACCAATGATGTGCCGAGGAGATGACCTCAATTTCCAAATATTGGGGTCATGTTTCATTTCACTTACTCTCCTTTACCCGTTACAATGTTAAACGGGCCCCAAATGCGATCTGACTTTTCATTCCTTCACACGCTTGGCCAAGAAGAAGGTAGGAAAAAGAGCCATGTTCAGAGGGAACTCAAAAAACATCTGGTGGATCTCAAAATGGAGAAGAGACGAGCTGCCTGCGGACGGCCTCTCCTGCCCCCCCGCCCGCCCCCGCATGTCAGTGGACAGCCGTTCCCGCTGGCCACGCACTGACGATGACTTCCAAAAGGGTCCCACCCTCGTGGCGGTGAGGGGAGGTCTGTGAAACCCACCCAGAGGGCTGGCTTCTTCACAGGCTCTCAGCGTCTTTTCGACAAGAGCAAAATGTCCAGCTCTACAGCCACGGTCCAGGCATCCACCTCACGCCACACTCAGTTAGGAAGGGAAACCGGAGACGGGCGGGGGGCAGAGATGGGGAGTGGTACAGACAGCCGACCCCAAACCCAGGCGAACGCATGCTCTGTGTGCTCCCCAGCCAGTGCCCAGCCCCGGCTTTTGGGGGTGGCGACTCTCCTGAAGGATTCCCACCTGACTTCCTAGAGGAAAGCCCGGCAGAGGAGCTGGGACAGGGCTATGGCCCTGGGCCTACAGGGGTCCCATGACCACATCCCCACCCTGCTCCGTGCCACTTTTCTGGAGGCCGCTACAGTCCCCCACCTCCAGTGACCCCGGGGGAAACACAAAGCCAGTTAGCCTGGGATCCAGGGCATGTAGGTGGTAGCCCAGGGCTAAGATCCCAGGTCCCCAGAGCCAGGCCAGGCTCCCCTCCGCTCCCCCAGCCCCTGACTGGCTGGACACCCTGATTCCTGCTCACCCCCTCTGGCCCACCAAGCACTCACTGTACCAGGAAAAAGGGACAGAATGTCTTAACTGGCAAGTGGAACACGGAAGTGATTCTTCCCACATGTCTTCAAATGACAAAGCGGAGGAGAGAAGAGCGAAGGCAGTAAAGCGGTGTCTTCTCACAGGGGACCCCGGCTGGTCCTGCTGTCCACTGAGCCACTGTCCCATCCCTCTGCCCGCACTTCCCTTGACCCTGCAATAGCGGCTCTGAGCCTCGTCTCTGCATCTGTTAATGGGGCCCCAGAGGAGTTGCGGGGCCTCGGGCTCCGACGACTGAGGCTTGTGAGGTCCCATCCCACAGGTCACCACAAAAGGTGATGCTTAGAAAAACCACTGTCCCGTCAGGAAGCTGTGTGGGAGAGAGCTGGTGCTGCAAGCATCTAGGCAGGCACACTGTCAGTGCTGGCCTGGTGGACGCCATCCACTGGAGACAGCTCCTTCTAAGGGCAGACCTCTGGCAGAAGGAGTCCCACATCTGTGTGTCATCTGAACCCCTCACAGCCAAGACTCCGAGAGCATCTCCCGCCTTTGCTCCAAGAATCCCGTCTCTGGGCAGCTAACCCAAGAAAAACTGCCTTCCAGGAGGTCGAGAGGTGGGATTAGAGCAGGGCTTCTCCACCACCCCTCCCTGGGGCTCCCCAGTACCACTCACTGAGTGCTCAGATGGTGGGGACCACAGGAAGCTCTGTTCCCTGGGAAAGGGAGAGTCAGCCGGGTCTGGAGGCAGAGGAAGAGGGTGCTTGGAGAAGTCCTGGGCTGGGGGGCTCAGCTGCTGGGATTCTCCCCAGCGGCCCCCCATCCCAGGAGGCCCGGCCGGAACTGGCCCGCTGCGACTCTAGGGGGCGACCCTTCCCGGGTTTCAGGAAAGGAAGTTCTGCAGCGGGGCCGTGTGGGCCAGAGCTGCGCGCTTGTGATGTGGGACAGAGAACGCAAAGTTTCGGGACAAAAGTTTGCCTGCCTGGTGGACAAGCCCTCCGGCTGATCCAACGCAGAGCCCTTCCTCGGCTCCCCGACAGCCCCACCCGCCGGCCCGTTTGACGTGGGGAGTATTGTGCCGGCGCGTTTCCCTCTCCGGGGCCCCCAACGAATGGCATTCGGAGTCCCGGCCCGTGCATTCCACAGCCCAGTGGGGGAAGGTCGTGCACGCGCGGAAGAGGCCGGGCGCCCGGGGATGACAGCCGCGCCGGCCCCGGCCCCCCGGCCCCCC
>NW_020175018.1:17502608-17502721 GCF_003031525.2 Neophocaena asiaeorientalis asiaeorientalis
AGCGGGGCCGGCACAACTTTAGGGAATCATGGGAGCAGCCGCCGACCCGTTCTCTTTGTGGCGGTGGCTCTCTGGAGGGTCGGCTGGCGCGCTCGCCCACGGGCGGGGGGGGC
>NW_020175018.1:17502767-17502880 GCF_003031525.2 Neophocaena asiaeorientalis asiaeorientalis
CGCTGCGCTCGAGTGAGGTCCTGCGCCGGCCGCGGGGACGAACGAGGAGTGCGGACCTCGCCTCGGGCGCCGAGCACTTTTCCCCCTTTCCCTCCCTCCCTCTCTCGGGGACG